>NC_141534.1:65690000-66037500 GCF_021556685.1 Rattus norvegicus | reverse complement strand
CTGTTGTATTTTTTTTTCCCACTTCATACGTTCAAACGTGCCTACCACTCAAGGGAATCTACAGGGCCCATGCAATTCCTGTCAGAATTTCAATGAGATTTTGGCAGAAACACGGCTTCAAAAACCCTAAAATTCAAATGGAATCTCAGAAGAACCCATGTAGCAAAAAAACAGAATCCTAAGCCAGGCAGGTTGGGGGTGGGGGAGGGGTGATTGTGGAAGGTCGTGCTTCCTGATGTATAGTGCTTCAGTAGACAAAACAGAATGGCGTGTCAGAAAGCAGGCACAGGTACAAAATAAAATAGAAAGCCCAGAAATAAATCCAGACATATACGGTCATCCAATCTTCACAAAGGGGTCAGGGTCTCTTCAAATTATCAGTGCCGGGGGATATGGATAGTCGCATGGAGAAAAATGAAATCAAATTCTTATATGTCATTGTCCCAGCTTGCTTTCTGTTGATGTAATAAAAACCCTGAACAAAATCAGCTTAGGGCAGAAAGGGTGTGCTTGTTTGTTTGGAAGCCAAGGCAGGAACTCAAAGCAGGAGCTTGAAGCAGAACCCATGGAGGAGCACTGTGTTGTGTCCTGCCTCCTCTGGCTTGCTCAATTACTTCCTTATACAGCCTAGGCATGGGCCCAGCTATGCTGTGCTGAACCCTCCCACACTAATCAACAATCAAGGAAATGCTGTGACGTCGGGTCCACAGACCCATCTGACAGGCAATTCCTCAGCCGAGAGAGTCCCTCTCCCCAGTTGAGTTTGGGTTTCTGCCAAGTCCATAGAAACTAACCAGTGCTCTAGCTGTGTGTAAAAATAACTTACACAGGGTCGAGATTTAAGTGCAAGAAGCAAAACTTTAAAACTCCTAGAAGGAAATGTCAGGGTTGGGGGGGAGCATGTGGGTCCTGGGCTGGGGAAGGAATTCTTGGGGCAAAAGTGAAAGTGGACAAAAGACACTATGTTAAAAGACAGGGTGCAGCACAGTAAAAGGGGCAGCCTGCGGAAGGGGAGAAAGCCAGACACCCGATAAAGAGTCAACAAGGAAAATGAAAATGGACAGAGATCCTAAACAGACTCTTCTCGAAGGTCAACTAATAATAGCGACTTAAGAGAGGAAGGGCTTCTTTCTTAGGGTTCAGGATACAAAGTTACAGTCCGTAGATTGCTGTAGGACAGGCCCAGCGGGAACCTGAAACCCAGTCACTTCACAGCAGTGAGTAGAGAGGAACCAGCAAACACCTGCATGCTTAGTGCTCGGGTGTGAGCTTTCCTTACTCCTACAAAGTCCAGGACCCAGCCTCGAAATGGAACTGTGGCCTCAATTAACTCAATTAAGAAAATCCCTCACAAGCGTGCCTAGAGGCCAGCCTTATCTTGATAATTCCTCATTGAGACTCTCTTCTCAGGTGATTCTTTGTTATGTCAAGTTGACCATTAAAACTAGCTGTCATCCCAGGAAAATGTACATCAAAGTCACAGCAAGGTGTCATCACTTTCTTGGGGATAGCTCCTAGCGCCCGGCCACAGACAAGAGCTGACAAGCCGGAAGCCTCTTAGCTCTTGATGAGGGCCTAAATTGGTTCTATTACAGAGAATGTTAAAAAGCATGGAGATTTCTCACAAAATCGAATGTTCCACAGGAAGATGGCTCCGTTGCACAAGGGATAGTTCACATTGGACGTCTAACACTCACAGGACCTAGGATACTACTGCCAGGAACACAAGCACAGGCAATGAGTTCAGAGTTCTAAAGAGACGCAGACCCCCACAACCACTGAGGCACTGCATGCGTTATTCATGCCAAACTCCAGGAAAAGAGTGACAGCGGACAGTTAGGGATTAAGTGTGAAAGGCAGGAGATGCTGGGCATAGGATATGATATTTCCATCATGCTGGACCATGAGCTCTAGGACAGTAACCCATAGCCTGGTAACGCCAGGGGGTGGCAGGCAGAACAAGATGTGGGGGATTCACGGAGCTAGTGGCTCTCTCGGGGCTCTGTGTTTGGCAGGTTACTCTGGTTCTGGGACTCAGAGAAAGATCCCAGGCCACAGTCTGCTGGGAGGCACAGTTAGCATGGCCTGGAGGGGGTAATCAGTGAGGGAAGTCCATGCAAAACACCCAGAAGGACTTGGAAGTCTTCGAGCAACTTGCTAATAACCTGAGTCAGCCTCTAAAAGAAAGGAAAAAGCCAGATGGGTTGTGACGAATTCTGGTGTGGGTCACCACACCGGGGAGGATGCCATGTGGTGAGACAAGATAGAGAGGATGGGGAAGAGCAAGGGCTATGGTAAAGGAAAATGGTGTGGTCTGGTGGGCCACATAGATACAAGACTGGAGCCCAGACGAAAGACTCTGTGGGCAGCTCATGAGAGGTTCCCAAGAGGCAGGTAAGGTCTTCAGGGAGACAGGTGGGCTTATGGGTATTTCCCGATAGTCCCAAGACCTTCAGAGCCAGCATCTCCTGACCTGGGGCGTAGAGCAGTTCAGGGTGATTGGTAGAGGCCGAGATCCGGGACCTGATTGGATGCCAGCTCCACACAGAGACTCCCAACCCCACCCATGAGGGGCTCACCTGCCTGGACTCTTCCCTTTTCTCAGGTTTCTCTCTGCTCATTCCCTTGTGCACTTTTGGTTTTAGACAACAAAAGGCATCTGATGTTTACTCTTATCTAAAATATTAGCCATCTTGTCCACATTCGGACTGGAGTTCTCAGAAGACCCAATCTGCTTTAGCCCAGTCTCCAGCACCCGTCTATAGCAAAGGAGGCTCACCAACAGCTGTGAATAGCACCTCTGTGTAAGCCAACATAACAAACACATTTAGAAAGGGCCAGAGAAAAGCGCTGCTTCACCGCAGTCAGCCAGGCAGCCAGTGCCAGGTGCGTAATCTTACCTTTCATCAACAAGTGAGAATTCTTGGCTCCCTTTACACCAGTCTTCCCTCTTCTCTGGCCCACCTGGGACACGTACAACTTTTGACATGTCTTAAAGTACGTTTGCTTTGCAAAATTGATGGTAGTTTGGGGAGAGAGGGGCAGGCTTCTTGAGACTGTGCAGGCTGCAGGCTGGAGCTCAGTGTATGCAGCTGCGTTGGGCCCTAAAGCCTAGTCCTCGGTCATACCAGGGCCACTGCCTATACTGTGGCAGCCCGCATGTTTACTCGAGGGTTCTGGAATGATCTGATGCTCTCTCTCTCTCTTAGTTAACCCCATGTGTATACAATGTGAGAGATCCATCCACCACAGGTAGCAGATTGGGACTCCCTATTCATACACATCCTTGAACAGATGTGCCCAGTGATATTCATACCTCAGGAGGCTCTCTAGCAGACTCAAGATGAAGTCAAGGACCAGCATCCTCTCCCCAGCTCCAGCATTCCCAGAGTGTCAGAACACAGAGGCACACACACATTCCCCAAGGGCTCTAGCCAACAGCCCAAGAGCACAGAAATGCAATTCAGCCTTCATGATAAAGGTTTTGAGTCTGTGGTGATACCCAGAACCCCCTCTGCTCACACAGTTGTCTTCAAAACCTAATGTTGACTTTATCCTCAGCTCCGAGTTACACCTTCTCCTTTCTCAAAAACGTAGCCGAGGGACATGAAAGACCCTCCAAGCCACAGCCAGCTACATCACCATTCTAGGTACACAGCAATTCTTAATCATCCCTTTGGTTGGTAAATAAATACCAAACTTGCTTCTTACATGTTAAGGAGAGCACCACTCACCACCTTCCTCAGGACCCCGGTTAGCCAGGTCTCCTGATCACACCTGAGAGATAGTCTGCTGAGCATCTTCATGGGAGCCCACAATCTGTGGTCCTGGAGTGACACCACTGACGGGCATGCATGTGGTTCCCAGGAAGCCCCTCTGCAAAAGGAACAGAGCAGAGTCAGCCAAGGCTGCCTTCCGGTCCTTCCTTTTATCTGGCTATCAGGGAGCTTTACAGTAAATTATAGTCATTTTGAGCCAACTTTTAAATTATTTGATAAATATCTAATGAAGTAAGTGTTCGTGTGCAAAACTGTTTGCATTTTTATCACAAAGGTGTGTTTCTTCTCTGCTGGAGCTGATGGTGTAATTACTGCTCAGGGTTTCTGAGTGTGTTACATAGATGCCTGGTGCTCTGCCAGGAGCTTCTAGGGGGTCCAGGAGCAGGTCCAAAATGAGAGCAGAGTGTTTGAGGAAGACTCAACCGAGTGCCCAGGAGAGGTGGAGCGTGAGGCCCGGCTGCAGGCTCCCAGGGCTGTGTGCTCAGGAGTTTTCTGCATGCATGTGTCTGAGCACACCATGGCTGTGAACCTCTTTGCTACCCCAGGCTTCTCCCTTCCAAGTCAGTATAGGGAGCGGTTCCTGAGCACTGGGCTGCAGAGGAGGCCAGCGACTGTCTTGAAGGAGAACTCACCTGTCATGCTCTTCCCCTAGGCAGTGTGGTACAGTAGTGTGACACCCAGAAACACCTCACTTGGGCCTGGGTGCCTCTGATTCACTATGGTGACACAGCCCTCCAGTAGCTCCCTCCAATTGTCCGGAGTGAGATAGCAGACAGGCCTCACCTGCAGCCTAGGGGTGAGACAATTGTGTTTCTGCAGATGGCCAGGCATACAGTTATGTCTCCTAAAGGTGGAACTACCCTAGTTTCCCTGAAGAGCAAGAAGCCCTTCCCCTGAAGAGACTATGTGTGTCTCTGAGGCCCCACTCTCTCATCTGCTTGTCCTTCTGCCAGGTTTCCTGTACCTGTCCACAGGGAGTGGATATCCTCTCTTCCGGAGGAATACTGTTAAAAGTGGCACACAGCTGCCAGAAAGAAGAAGCTGACTGACAGGGGCAGGAAGCTCAGGCTAGAGCCCTAGGTCGTATAAGTTTACTGTTAGGTTTGGAGTGTGTGTGTGGTGGGGGAGGTGGAACGGAAGACTTTAGATGAAGGGTTTATCTGGGGTGGGGGCTTATCATGCTCACCTCTCTTTGAGTGGCCCTCTCTACCAGGTCCTTGAACTCAAGCTGTCTCCTCCCATGCTCTCCCATGGCTCCCTTTGGATAATCATGTTCATGGAGCCACCTGATCCCCACTGGCTTCAGATGATGCTACTGTACCATCGTGATGTGCTGTTACAGATAGAAGGAGCCAGGCACTCATTACCATTCATAGAACAACCACATAGAACAGCTGTCAACCTCATTTACCAATCGAATAGCCACAGCCTGCACCTTCCACTCAAATATATTGACACGGCAGTATGAAACCACACAGTTAAAGAAAGACTAGAACCTATCAGCTAAATGCAGGAGACGAGCAGATTTGGGGTAGAAGCTACTCAAGAAGGCTGAGCCCAGGGGATCTTTGGGAAGTGGGCGTGATTCAGCCATGCACGAAAAACTCACATCATGCAGAAGTGAACAGAGCCCTCACCCGGGCTCAGCACCTCTGTCCTCCTTGCACCTCCAGGTACACAGCATTGTGTAAGCAAAACAGAGCTCGGTACCTCAGTGAAGTCTGTCTGCAGACCTTCCCAGCTCCCCCACTCCCCACTCCTAAACTCTGCGACCTTCACTCAGTGACTCATAACTTTCTGAAAGCGTTTTGGCTGCAACTATTTAGTCTTGGGTTTGGTTATTTTTTCCCCCCACCGAAGAAAAATGGTTTAAGACTGAACAAAACTATGTTTTATTTTTGAATCATGGAAGAGGATATAACTGACGTTATTTTTATGTGGTAAGGCCAAATTATTCAGCTTTTACATGCTGCCGGGGAGTGTTCTGGTCCCTGCAAGGGCTGGCCTGGCTTACCTGTGGTTGTGGACTTTTTGTATACTCACTAAAGGGGAGACCAAATCTCTCTCTTCTTCAATGGGAGGAGGACCCAGGAGCCTGTTTGCTCACCTGGATTGGTGAAACCTTGAAGGATTCCTCAGTGGTAGTAAAATGAGACTCCCCACAGAGTGTGGAAGCACTTTGGCTGACTGGCTCAGACCAGGAAAATCCAGTGAGTAGCTGCAGAGTCAGCCACGTAGATTGGAGGTGGAGCATCTCTAGTGCGAGAGATGGCGTACAGTTGTCCCTTGTCTTCTACCGGCAAGCACACAAAGAAGACTTAGGCGGGGACCAATTTAAAAAGAATTGAATATTTTTAGGTAGTCTATATAAAAGACACAGAATCCAGGTGTTTTATTTACAAGCCGTAAGCCTAGATCGGGCAGGTTGGAAGCTATTTTATCTTGTTTCCCAGCCATAATGCCCCTTGTTACTTGCTGTTTTTCCTGTCTTAGGGTGGCTCCTTCCTCTCTTGTCTCCTCTCTCCCTGTAACTCCCTCCCAAGACCCACCTTTCTCCCTCTCCTGCCCAATCACAGGCTCCAGTCTTTTATTGACCAGTTAAATTGGGGAGTATGGTTTACATAGCATCACTTGGTGATGCTCTCAGGGCCTGGAGTGACAACCAGATCTTGAAAGCCAGTATTTAGCATTAGAATACAAGCAGCATCCGATACTGACCGAAGCCTGGAAGTCACTGGACTTCCAGTGGTCAGAAGGTAGTTGGATCAAGGAAAGCCAGCTAAAGTGAGAGGCAATTAAGTCTGTGACTGGTAGCAAAAGATCTCATCCCACCTCTGCCTGAAAGAACATGCTGCCCTGTATCCCAGTGAAAACAGAAGATATGGGCCCCAGAGCTTCTTAGGCTCCTACTGTCTCACTGGACTCTCGTCAGGACTCCTGAGTGTGAGACCAACAGTGCAAAGAGCGGGGAAAGGCACAGCTTGTGGAGGTCAGTGCCTCACCCGCCCAAGGGCCTCGGCATAGCTCAACACCCACCACCACCTCCCGGTGAGCTCCAGACCTTCTGCCAGAAGCAGCCAGCTTGAGGGGAGACGGGAGGCTTCCTCGAATGCAAGGTCAGCAAAGGGCCATCCCTGCTCAGAGCCAGGTGGGAGGAAGAGCCCTGCCTACGACCTCGGTGCACATGCGCTGTTCACCCTCCTGACGAACTCTCAGACCACAGGGCAGGGGTGAGCGTATTTTTAGCTCTGCCTATAAATATTTGAGTTAAATCTTTATTAAATCTTGTATGATTCATTCCATAATTATGGTTCCTCTCTGTGAATTGCTCACTGTTAGATCATTTCCAGAATTAAAAGAAAACTCCCAGGTATAAGTTGCTACCTAAGACACCCAACCAGACCTGAAGGGCACAGGCAGTCACCCACCCTGCAATGGGAGAGCTCCTGGGCTCCCTCTCCCTCTCTAGCATGTGCCTCCACCCGCTGGCCGCCACCTTCCTCGTCGAGGGAGGATGAGAAAGCTTCTCATCCTCGGTGCTCAGCTCTCTTGCTTGTGAACTGTAAATCCTAGGCTTCTGGCATGGAAGACGGAAAAGGCAGCAGCATTCCGGAAAGACTGAGGACCCATTGCTACATTTCACAGCAACAAAAGAAACCTAGGAAGATGGTGTGTTTCATGCCAGAGACAACTCCTAGGACATGCCAAGCAGAGCTATCCCCAGGGTCACAGGGACAGAGAAAGACTTCTGTCCACCCCAGGACACACATAGCCGCTGTCCTCTTGGCCCGTCCACTAGAGGACTCTGCCTTGCTGCACCTGTAAATGGTTTCCTGCAAACCCAGTTCCTCCTCACCACCACTGACTCTTTTTTTTTCTACCCAAAGCACTATTTTCAAAATCTCTCCCATGCCAGGCTGACTTTGTATAAATAAAGGCCTTGCTACTAACTTGCTCTGTGAGGAGGAAAACACCTCTCTCCTGTGGGAGGAGAAAAGTTATGGCACCTACCCAGACATGCTGAGAAAGAAGGTGAAGCTCACGGTGACTGCATAGCACCTGCCATCATTGAACTGTTCTTCGGGCTGTTTGCCCCTGACAGGGTGTTTCCTGCTACTGACTCTTAAACATTTCACTTGCCTCAGACTTATCCTGCCTTCACAGAGCACTGCGCACAGCCCTGCTGTTCTTTTATGATGAGAACACGCTTGCTGGATTTACATCAGGAGGGCTCTGCTCCCCAGTAAAGCCACACTTGGAGCTTCAGGCCTTGTCTGGTAGGAGGGTTCTTTGCTGCTGACTGGGGTAAAGCAGGTAAGTTCACCCTGAAGCAGAATACAGGGGGACCACTCCTTAATAAACTGCACAGTAGCCGGCAAGTGGAGGAGAAACATGCTGTGCGGGGCACAGGGAAGGATGACCTCAGCCCCTCACAGAGTGGAGGCACGAGTGCTGGCCTCCAGCAGGCCACACACAGGGGCCAACGTGCGGCCTCCCTTGTAGAGGCCAAGTGGCTGCTTCACAAACACACACTCACAGGTTTGGATCCCATGTCTGAGAAAGCATGTAGACGATGACTGACCAGCTGTCTGCGGGACCCAGTACAGGCTGCCTCTCCTCACAGGGCAAACACGGTCGCTCCGGGAGACTGCTCATTAAGCATTCAACCACAAATTTGTCGTCTTTAAAGGAAGCTGAGGACAGTTTTCTATTGTATAAAATTAAGCCTGCAGCACACTCATTCCTCACACCTGACTCCCTCTCAGAAAGGGAAGCCTGACACTCTCTGCTGTCTAATGAACCAGTATTCAGAGGTTCTTATTGTTCCTAGACACTGGCAGGATAGTTCAAACCACCCTCTGTGAAGGCACATGGCCCTGGGGAGGCCAGGCAACTCTAGCAGCCCTGAACCTGACACGCATTTCCCAAACCTGTGCATCTGCCCAGGCAATGCCTCCTTTGGGCTCTGTGTGCCACGTGCCTGCTCCTTTGAGAGAAGCCACAGAGAACCTCAGATTTTTTCCTGGGAAGCTTGTGGCCTGGGCAAAGGTTCTAACATCGACAGCCCAACAGTGATAAGCAGCTTCTGCCCTTTGGCAGCTCCAACTTTTGGAAACTATAAAACTAACATCAGACGTAGATAAAGAAACTCCCGCCCAAGGAAGTCTGGAAATGGCTGCCGCTGGCCCTTGTTATTTGGGGGTTTCTGTTAATTTTATGGCTGCTTCCATACTGCAGAATAATATGCGAATGTGACCAACATGGGGACGCCACAAATTTCCGTGAGTCGAAACAGATTACAACACAGAACAGAGACCAGCGGAGGTCACCAGGGGTATCTTTTCCAATTCTGACCCCAGTCCTGACCCCAGTTCTGATCCCAGTCCTGACCCCAGTGACAGGGGCTGCCAACCCTGTGTGTCCTACCTCAGTCACACTCAGTTCATCTTTTTTGTGCTAAATATAGCACAGAATCTGTACTGCACTGGATTTGCTTGTTCTTAGAAAACCCTTCCCAGCAGCCCCCAGTGAGACTGTAGCTGCTTCCCATCGTCCTCTAGCATTCTGCCACAGGGGTCCCAGACCGCCCCCCAAGCCACACACACCTCTGCTCATCATTAGTGCAGTCTAGCACTCTGGTTACTGAATCTCCTCCCTGCTTTTGTGGCCCTGCCCTGTAGACCTGTGCCTCTGCTAAAGGTGCTGCATGGACCTGCTTCTGGGTTTTGTTAACTCCACATTCCACAGATGTGTACTGGTGAGGGAAACTGGAGCATGTACACATTGCCCTTTGTTCCGCTCCTGCCCACCCCAAATCCTCCACTGTCCACCCCCTGGCCCTCAGCTCCCATGTGCTCCCTGTAGTAGATAGAGACTGTGATTCCCCAACTCTCTGTGGTTCAAGTAGAGCCCTTCACATCTCGTAGCTCCTCCCTTTGTGACCGCCATTCTCTGCAGAATCATTGTGTGAGCCCATTCTTGGTGATGAATAGGTAGATGAATGTCACTCATTGGTGTTGGTCTAACCTGGTAACCCTGATAGACACAACCTCAGAAGGGGACTAATAATTGCAGAGGACCAAACCCTAGGCCCTTCCCCATCGCACTGCACATCAGGGAGTTGGAGGAAGAAAGAAACACGGAGACAGGAGGGCCGCAGGCAGATGGACTGACAGGGCTTGACATGAAGATATCGCCCCTGAAGGTGGGAGGGATTGTACTGAAAGCAAGTCAAGGAACATTGTAGGATTTAGCCATTGTCAGTGATCACAGGAAGAACAGCCCAGACGAGAGGCCAACAGAGAAAGGGATTCCAAGAATCCAGAACAGCATGAGGCACATGTGAAGGACAGTACTCGTCATCAAAAATGAGTGACGTTAAATGCTAGGATCACAGAGCCAGAGGGAGGCTTTTCCCAAGTGGCAAGAACACAGCTCTACTCTCATGGTAATGGAGACATCCGAAGCAGAAGATAACGGTCGACAGGGTGGGGGACTTTGAGGCAAGTAGGTGAGGGGAGTCATTCACAACACCGTATTCCCATGTGTGGCCCCTTGTTCACCTTCCTTACAGAACGTGCATACATTCCACACACAGCCACACCCTTCTGAGGCTTCTATCATATAAGTTCTTGGATGGAACACACTTCCTCCTTGAAGTCCTAGCCTTCCAGGGCTCTGTCTGACCAGATCTTCCAAGTTGGACTGCTGTCCTGCCCTCCCCCTGCATTCTTGGCTGGGCCCCACATCTCTTCTCGAGTCCCATGTCTCTCTGTGTTTTGGATTCCTTATGTGACTTGCTGGAGACAATCAGGCTTTTTTAATCAATGTGCATGCATAAGGTACATTTTTATTACTTTCAGCTGGTCTGAAAAAGGCCTCGTTTCTTTCCCATCCCACTTGCTGGTAGCTGGTTTGGACAGTAGATCTTTGATTTAAAAAAATCACTCCTCTTTATTTCAAAGCCATTGCTTTTCTTCCTTGGGGCAGTGGGTTTTATGGTAAGGCTTTTGCAAACCTCCTTCAGTGTTTTTTTTTTCTTTGTAGGCAATACGTTTTGTTCTTCTGGGTACTTTCTCTATCTAACAGTTCTCCTATGTGTCCCCAGGATCTGATGAGCTGGAACTCCCACAGCCGAGCCTGTTCTGTTCTCAGTGAGTTACATCAGCCTAAAGATTTATCCCTTCCTTCAACTCCAGGTTTTCTTTTCTAGTTCTTTTTTTCTCCCTCCTTTTGATTAGTTTCCCTAAGAGTGTTTTGAACTCTCTTACTATCGTTCTTCTGAGAAAGACACCAGGCCCTGCGTCTGACTTATGGCACATCTTAACATTCTTTCTGCATTTCCCCCACCTCTCCATTTTTAGTTATTTTCTGAGAGATAATCTGGCTTTTATCTTCAAGTTTACTAATTGAATCTTTAATTATCCTCGTTCTGTTATTGAGCCCTTTATGGACTTTTACAATTTCCTTTAATCACAACTGTGGTTTCGACAAATGTCTTCTGCTCTGCCGTCCGTTGTTCAGCTTTGGGTGATGTTTGGTTCTTATTATGCTCTGCCGTCTTAAGGACACTGCTTCCCCATCGCTCGGTGGCTTCTGAGCTTGCCAGCTTCTGTGATTTGGGGGACAGAAGGCAACAGGATGCTCCCCTCTGAGGCCTTGTGAAAACACACCCAAAGATAGCAAGGCCCAATTCTTTACTTTCACTAAATTCATCCACAAAATGGGGCGAACAGGACCGTTCTCCACCCCCAGGCTATACCAGTGTTCTGTGCTCCTTCCTATCATAGTTTGCAATCAAAAATGTCCTTGAGTGCTCAGGCAAGGTCCAAAGGCTTGGCTTCCAAGTTGATGCCATACAGAAGGTCCTTCGGTCACTGAAGGGCAGACTTGGGTGAAACTGGGGGTGCCCGGGGTCTTCTTTGTCTCTGCTCACAGCTTCTGAGTGGGTGTTTTAACTCTAGAATGTACTCCCTCCTCCATGTGCTGCCTCTGCAAAGGCCAAAGCCAGGAGGCCAGTCATTCATGCACTGTTGCTTCCAGGATGAAGTGCCAGAGGCTAGCTTCTCCCTCTATAGGATGAAGGTCTCTGCATTTTGTTGCAGTGATTGAAGTCTGACTAACACATCGGCCTTCACGGAGATCCTGCCTTATGGGAACTGCTGCCGGGACATGGAGCAACAAGGGGCTGAGGCTCCAGGGGCTCTGTCTGATCAGGAAGGGGCAGAAGCTCCCATCTATCATCAGCAGGGCTGGAAATCTTAGCAAGTGACTTTCCTCTGGCTCATCCCTGGGTTAAGTGGGAGGTCCAGCGTTCACTGCCGATAGGTGATTCACGGCTGGCCCATCCCCTGTGGCCGCCTGGATGCATACTAGAAGGACAGACAGATGGTTATGTTCACCAGCTGACTTTCCACCCCAGTCAGTCGCCTGGGACAGACCAGTACCTGAGGATCCAAGTGAGAGAAGATGGATCTTCGTCAAAACACAATCCCGTGCCATCTGCTACAAAAGCGTGATTGACAGGGTCCTGCATCTTTCTCTAGCCACTCAGCATGGCATGGGCACCAGCTGAACACAGACAGTATTGGCTCTTCTGGAATAGGCCCCCAGAACCTGAGAGTGACATCACCACCACCTGCATCCTTCTTGTCATTGATGCCTCCACGCTGACATGTCCTGGCTTGAGCTTGACCTCACAGTCTGGCTTCTCGCCTCAGAATTATCCCTTGGAGTATTGGCTGATTGGCTTCAATAACTTCCTGCGTTTGCTCCAACTAAATCAATTGCACACACCCCAGGGTTTTATGAGCCGGAAATATCTGGGGTCTGATATCAAATATCAACAAGACTGGGAAAGTCACTGGGACATGTTCCCATGTAGACAGTGCACTGGATGATCTGGAAGACATCTGAAATATGTTCTTCAGTAGTCAGCATGTTTACCACAGTGTTAATCTGCATTTGGTCCTCCTCACACAGGACAACTAGCCTCTGATTAAATCTTGATTTCTATGATCATCATACGTGAGAGTAATCAAATTCCACCACTGCTAGAACTAAAAGTCTCTGTCGGGCTGAACACTCAGACAGTCATACTCACACACGTTCCTCACAAACACCCTCATTCACACAGATACGTCCAGAGTCACGCTGGTGCACTTACCTCACGCGCTCGTTCATTCACCAGTAAGAGGTAGGCCATTGGCTCTCGGCAGATGACTGATGGTCCCTCTGGTCCCTTCTGAGTATTAAGCAGGACAAACCTGGCCGTGGAGGTGACCACTTTATGCCAAATGCTGCCTCATTCTGAATGATTCGTGGCCTCACTCCCCGAGACCAAAAACAAAGCCAGCTGCTCACAAGTGTGCTCAGGACATGGGTGTCCATGGCACAGAGGGCCTTCTGTAGCTTTGCCTGCTCCTCAGTCCTCACAGTGCAAAGAGGTCCTTCCTGCTCATCGGGGCCATGGAACTACAGAAAACAAAATGCAGACACAAGAGCTGCAGAGAGAAGCAGGCAAGCCCACATCAGCCACTGGTGGAGCTCACTGGTGATACAAATGCCATGTTCTTGTGCCCCCCAGCAAAGGGGGCAGACACCAGCCATTGGGCAATACTGTTCTTCTTGTGGTCAAAGAATGTAGGGTCTTTAGTCACTATGACCAATTGCTGCTCTTTTGGCTCCCCTTTGGGTAAGTCACTGCCTCCTGGCAGAGGCATAGGGAGGGACAGTGAGAATCTCACACCAACCCTGGTGAACTGCAAAGCAGCCATCTTGAGTCTCCGCCCCACCACCACCACACTGGGCACCTGGCTCCTATCACCTGAGCAGGTTCTATTTGCCTCCCCGTCCTATTCTGCTGAAGACACACAGCTAAAGTGGCAGTGTGCTCACTCTTGCAACACTGCCAGTTTTTAAAAACTCAATCATATACACAGAGACATGTGGTTGTAATGTATAGGGAAGGAAGAGGGTGGCGGACTGGAGGGAGGCGGAAGGAGAAGAGGGAGAGTCACTAATCAGCTAACCCCGCGTGATCTTCTCTGTGCCTCTGTCTGTTATAAATCTGGAATGGAGAGACTACTGTGAGACCCCATGAAGCAAATGATATACTGGAAATTACCATTTCCTGCAAGGTTAAGATGGAATTCAAGTCAATCCCAGGAGACTGGGAAGGTCATGCACTCGTTTAAAGAAGTTGCTGGAGTCTCCACAATGTTTTAGGTAAAGGATACTCACGGAAGTTTCTCATGACAGAGAAAATTCAACGACTGTCCTAACAGTCAGGGGTTGGTTTAGAATACAGCGCATGCTGTATGAAAAGCTGTGGGAGCATTTAAAAAAAAAACAAGCCTAAATGTGGCCTATGCCATTTCAGTATATTTCTATAAATGCCAAGGTCCCAGCATTCTCTATGTGCTTCAGGCTGTCCACATGCTTTGTGATTTTTCTCAACAGACCCAAGGCAAAGAAGGACTATTACCACTCCATCTTCAGATGAGGGACTGAGCCCAAGATAGCACACTGCTCCAATGCTTGATTTCATTTGACAGAAAAATATGATCAGTTTACTGCCTCCCAGAGAGAGAGGGAATCCATGTACATGTGTGTGCATTGCCACATGCATCTGTGTGTCCCTATGTGCACAGATGTGTGCTTTGGCCCATCTATACATATGAGTCCATGCCCATGCATGTGTGTAAACACATGCATGTATGCCTACGTGTATACATGGATGGCCCTGTGCATATTTATGTATGTACATGCTCATATTTGTGTATGGCCCCATAGAATATGAGCATACATGTGTGTGTGCATGAGTGTATTCCTGTATCTGTATGCATGCATGTATATATGCATGCATGTGCAGAGGTTCATGTGCACATACATGAGTTTTTGTGCATGCATGGGTCTGTGCACATCCACATATCCAAGTGTGGATTTTGTTGATGTTTTTAGAATTTCTTCCAAAACCTTAGGGGCTTTCCATGTCAAGATTATACAACTATCTTCTTCGTTTTCATCTTCTTTTATATTATACTTGCTAAGTTCTCTATTTCTCTCTTACTTTTCCTTGCTGTCTCTGAAGTAAACGTATTATTTCCATAACTGGAAAAAAAGCCAATCTTTAAGTGGAAATATAGACTTGTTAGGGACTTCTGTGAAGTTTATACTAACCCTCCTTGGGTGTGCATACCCTCCTCCTAAACTTCTCTCCCTCTGCTCAAGTCCAATCCTTAAATATATATCAAAAACTTCTCTTAGTAACCTTCCAATTCACTGGGGATAAAAACAGTACAGTTGCTAATTCAAACCACTCATGCAGATGCAGCGTGGGTGAGCAGGGTGAGAACAAGTGTCCCCACACCACCTGGTCCATCAGCGGGCTTCACACCCCTTTCCCAGAACTGACTCAATTTGTCTCTGGAGAGCTTTGCTGAAATCACAGCAAAGGAGGCTGGAGTCCTCCTAAGAGGCCTGCGGTATCGTCCATCCGTTTGTGAGGCTGGAGGACGTGTGCGAGCAAGTGTTGAGGGTTATATGAACCACCCAGACTCCCCGTCCTCGGTGTCTAGTGAGTTGAGGGAGGAAGGCATAGAGATGTTCATCCCAAAATGTGCACGGGAGACTGGCTGTGGTGACCAATACAAATGTCAGGGCTCTGCCCCAGGCCGTTATACACAGCGTTTCTCAGAGCTCTGCCCACCACTCTGACAGGACATCTGCTGCCCATCTCAGTAAACACCTACTTGACCTCATCCTCCCAAAGTCATTGTGCTGCCAGGCACCCAGCCCTGTGGCTGAATGATGCCTCTGCCCTTGCTTCACGCGGTCCACATGTGAGCTCTGTTGAAGCCAGCTGGTACCTGGGAACAGCACTCAGTGCTGGGTGCTATGTTTCTATGTGTGTCTGACTTACTATGGTTCCCTAGAAGCAAGGTGTAAGGGGGTTGACTGTCAACCGGGTTGTCTCTGGTGTCAGACAAGAGATACGCCTCTGGGTGGATCTGTGTGGGTCTCTCTATGGAGGGTAACTTGTGGGGAAGACCCTCCCCCAGAGCAGGAAACACCTTTTGAAGGCAACCCAGATACAACAAACATCAGGGGACGCCATGATTCTTGCATGCCTGCCTTCCGTTCTTGCTAGTGAGTGCATCTGTGCTGTTGCTTCTGGTTTTCTGCTGTTAGAACTCAGATTCTCAGTCTTCCCATGTGGACTGAAGACTAGGGACTCTTCTCCAGGCCTTTAGCACTGGGTGGGGCAGTCAGGGTACTCATCCTGGTAGACTGAGCAACTACCAGGTTTTTAGTCTCTCCAGTTTACAGGCAATCCCTACCTCATAAGCCAATCTAATAAATCCCCATATATATGCATATATAAATATGTATGTATATAGAGAGAAGGGGGTTTATTATACACATATATTTGTGTGTATATATATGTATATATAAAACACACATATATAAAGCTGACTTCCTCAGTCCTTAGTCTTTTCAGTCCACATGGTCAGACAGACAGATAGATAGATAGATAGATAGATAGATAGATAGATAGATAGATAGATAGAGATAGATAGAGATAGAGATAGAGATAGAGATAGAGATAGAGATAGAGATAGAGATAGAGATAGAGATAGATATATTCGTATCATTGGTTCTATTTCTCTACAGAGGGCAAGGGGCAAGCTGGAAGACAGCAACAAAGAATGAGCTGTGGTGGCTGCTGGGTAGCTCTGCAGGGATCCTTGATCCAGGTATACCTCTGAGCTGTCCTGAGAAGGTACGTTCTCTCTGTCCTCTTCAGAGGTACCTCAGCCTGACTCAAGCAGGCTGTGGTTCTCAATGCTACTACAGAACCTACAAGGGTCTGAGGGGATACAAGACCATGGCCAGGCTGCTATCCTCAGTACTCAGGAAAATCCCCGATTTCAACTCGCTCACAGACAAAGGCATATCTGGAACCCATGCCTAGATGGTTATATTACATAATTACTTCTGGAAATAACTGACTTCGTATGTCTGCCCAGACATGATGATTTCAGTACCCACTACAGGGGATTAAGAGCTTAACAGAATTTTAATCCAGTCCCTCTAATCCAGAGGGCAGGAACCAAGACCTGTTTCTGTTTATGTCACTCACAAAGCTCACACATGACACATGCCTAAAAATGTTAGTTTAATCCCATCTAACCAGATACTGATTTACCCTTAGTGAGTCATCCTTTTCTGTAGATGATAATATTTTAGACTTTCGTTGGCTTCCTAGTTGTATTCTTGTGATCTCAAATGTCATTTTTTTTCCTGGTAAATATCCCTGTATATCAGCTAGCGGAATGACGCTGACTTCCTCAGTCCCTAGTCTTCAGTGCACATGGTCAGACGCTTTCTCCCCGGCTGCCTCACCAGGTATGACTGTGTTAGGGTCCGGCAGCCTGTGAGGCAGGTGACCGTCCTAGAGTGGCGTGGATGGTGCATGCAAGTTGGGCCAAAACACAATGGCGCAGAACACCATTTATTTCCACATACTAAGCACACAGCATCAATCCAAGACTTAAAGTATGGGTTTCCAAAGACTGATTTTAGCCTTGGACTCAGATCCCTTTCTTTAAAGAAACCTTGCTCAGAAACATAAACGGACAGAAGCAATGAACAGACTCTCCCTGAGATGGCCTGGCTGGAGTTCAGGCTTTTGCTCCTCCCAAGGGAGCTTGGGGCTATGAGGAACCTTTGAGGAATGGCAGGGGCCACAGGCCTGAGCAGCTCAGCTGTGGGTGTCACCTAAGCAGACAGGAGCACTGTGCCTAGACAGGTTTACAGTGCTCACTGCACATAAGATGAACTCCCTGGATAGTGGCCCCCAGTCTCTTGAGCTGTCCCTGGGCTTGACCTGCTACCATTGACCTACATTACCTCTGAATACAGAGAGGGATAGAACACAGTGTTGCTGTGGATACCACCATCCCTATGATGGCTCTCACAGGGCAGATCCTCAAAGTTCCCAATCAGCACCACAGTCCAATCCTATCATGCTGGTATTTGGTAAAGAGGCATGGGCACTCATACCCTGCAAGTCCATGCACACTGGGTTCCAGTAGGAGGAAACTTGGGAGTCTCCACTCAGATGCACAGAGAATCCTGGATCCTCCAACTACCCAAGGACACAGGAACAGCCCAGAACCAGCTCAGAATTTAGACATGTGTGAGTATTCAAGTCAAGGGCAGGCCAAAATAGGCCTGTAGTGTTTGGTTTAGTTTTGCTTTAAAAAAATTAATATATATATATATACATATACATATATCTGACAAGTTAAAACTAGACAGAAAAATGCCTGAGGCTACCCAGCTGCTAGAAGCCTGGCAAATCATGGGTGCGATGGTGCTTAGCGCTCACATCATTAGCGATCGTTTTCCTGCTGTGAAGGAGGGCATTCGGTCTGGTTTGTGTCTGCTTTTCCTCCTGGCATGGTTTGTATTTGTGTTTGCGCGGTGGAACCAGAGAGCTGGCCCACAGAGGCCCTTGTTTGAATGGGACTCTGCCTCCACTCAGTGGGGAGGCTGTTGGAAGAAGATCCCAATCGGAGCTGCAGATCGGCCAGGTGTGCTACAAGCCCGGCCAGGTTCTGGGAACCGCTGCCAGGCCTTGGCTGAGACTAGCTGCTAGGCTTCTGCCCTCACCATCCTCCAAGGACATTTGATCAGCAACCGTGGCCAATGTCGAGCGTGCACAGAAGCCCTACCACCGATGTGTTCTCACAGCTGGGACTCTGCTTGTCTCACATCCCCAGTCTATGCACATGATACTTTCCAGGTTCACATGGGCTGGGCCGGCCGAGGGCACCAACTTGGCTGTGGTTCTGTGCAGAACCCAGAGTGGATTCTGGACTCATTTACAGAAGGGTGACAGTTTTCAGTTTCAGTGACCTGAGGCTACTTGTTCCGCTCAGTTTCTACCAAGGAGGAGTGGCTGTGAAGAGCTTGTGAAATGGGCCACTTACCTGGCAAGGTTACCTCAGGAGGCACCCCTGGCCCAGCAGGTGCCCTGAGGGCCACCTAGCCACTGTGACTAATGTGTGCAGGTGCAGACCACTTGTAGACAGTTCCTATGCTGTGTAGACCTGAAGCTGAAGGGCAGAGCCAGCCTGGGTCCCAGCACCTCCCACCTACCTTGCAGGCTGACCTCAGAGATTTGCTTCGCACACAAGCTTGTTCTTATGTCTCAGGATGGGCCCAATCAATGATCTGTCTAATTTTCTAGTGGTGCAGCAAAAGCACTTTTCCTCAGAGGTTCTGCCAGGAGCCCGAGGGTTAACACCCTGCTCTTGTAATGGCCAGGGAACATTCAGGCCGTGAGTGCAAAGGCAAAGCCTTGATGAACACATCAGAATATCAATAGCCTCTATCTTTCCTCTCACACAGGAGGTCCTGGGATGTAAGAATCTCCAATCCCCTGGTGCCTTGCAGGCAACAATGGCACATCTCCAAGGAAGCAGCCACCTGTATGTATTGTCTCAGGTCAGACCCATGCTGTGATTGAGGTCCAGTTGCTCTGTCTGCCACTGAGCTGTCTCCCCCACACCCCCGGTTCCCTGTTTTCTAGGCTCCTATATAAACTCCTTCATGCCACAGATGGCTTCCTGCAGTGGACGGGTTGTTGGGGACTTCTCCTAGGGGAGTTAAGGAAATAGCTTTTTTTTCTTATGTGTGCTCCAGTCTCAGAAATATATAAATTCATTTCTGTAACTGTCAGAGCTCACACTGGCTGTGGCTACCTGGCCCTCAGGTTAGATCTGAAGCCAGCTCACCCTCCACACATCGAGCTCAAGACGCTGTTGTGAGTTCTTGCCGGTGGCCTCTGTTATTTGAGTATTCGGGCTGTTTTTCACGCAACTCTGGTTTGATTAAAACCCAAACACATTTGGCCAGCCCTGATTCCCTTTAATATTTCAGAAGGTATTTATTTTAAGGGAAATATAAGTCTTGGATTACCGAGTCCCCTTGTTGCGGCCTCTAAGCCAGCCGTTGGTGGTTGGGGGCCCCTCCCAGTGCCCTAGACTGTCCCCGAAAGTCCTGTTCAGGGGAGATAGTCATTCACTACACAGCAAGACTTCTCATGCACAGAACCCACAGCAAATGGCCTGCAGTCCTCTGATACGTGCTGGGCGCGGACGTGTGTCAGTTCTCAACAGGACTGAGCTTTTGTTGTTGTAACTTATAACCCATGATTTGTGAGTGGTTTTAGACCAGGAAAAACATGTTTTCTCTGCTCTGACTGATGGAGAGCTCAAGTCTGAGGGAATGTCCTGACATTCCCAGACCGGGTCATCTACCTAAAACTTTCCAGATCCCCTCCCCCGATTCACTTTCTGTCCTGAGCTATTAGCTGAGATCTGCTGACGAGAGGAAGAATGGGAGGTGAATGTGTCATTAAAAATGTTCAAGCTTCTTTGTGCAATGCTGAGGAACAGTGCAGCCACTGTGGAAATCAGTGGAGGGGGCTCCTAAAACAACTAAAAATAGAACTTTCCAGATTAGCCTGTTATACCACTCCTTGGTGCAGACCCAACGCCGATGTGTCTCAGAGATACTTGTGAATATACATGTGTCTACTGCAGCACTGCTCACAGTAGCCAAGTTACTATGGTCAGCCTAGAGGCCCATGGCAGATGTACCACAGATGCACAATGGTGTTTTACTTAGCCATAAAGAAGGAAGCATTTGGGGTTGGGGATTTAGCTCAGCGGTAGAGCGCTTGCCTAGCGAGCGCAAGGCCCTGGGTTCGGTCCCCAGCTCCGAAAAAAAAGAAAAAAGAAAAAAAAAAAAGAAGGAAGCATTTGTGGGGAAATGGGTGTGACTGGCGGTCGCTGTATCAAAGGAAATGAGTCAGATTCAGAAAGATAGATAGATTTTTTTTCTTGTCTGTGAGTACTAGAATTTATACAGACACATAGAATCACATACATGCAGAATGTGGAACTAGAAGTAAAACTGGGGTGACAAAGGGGGACAGCAGGAGAAGACGGGGAGAGGGAGAGATGCTTGACATAGCTGAAATATTATTGAGAAGGTCTTTGTAAAGCACATAGATGTATATTCACGTATAGTGATTTTTAAATGGTAGTTTAAAATCTTCTCAAGCCAGACATGGTGGCACACCATTTAATCCCAGCATTCAAGAGGCAGAGGCACTCAGATCTCCAGGCCAGCCTGGTCTACAGAGTGAGTTCCGGGATAGCCAGGGCTATACAGAGAAACTGTCATAAAAAAAAAGAAGAAAAAAATCAAGCTCACAGAAGTTTACTTTCTAAGCCATTCGCTACAGGAACATTGTTTCCTCAAAAGGAAAACATAAAGCTTTGTTACTCAGATACCATTACTATAACAAAAAAAAAAAAAAAAAAACTGAGATAATTAGCTTGTAACGAGAAAGTTTTGTCTCATGGTTTTCGTAGTTCCATCCCGCACTTGAATGGACTCAGCTTTCAGGGCATTGTGTGGTACTGGTAGGGAGAATGAGCTAGAAGAAGCTTCATATCCAGGAAGCCAACAGAGAAGAAGAAAAGCCCAGAGCTCCACAGTTCTCCTTTGGCACCTAAGGACCAGTAAGCCCATCTCTATTTCCCACTGGGAAAATCCTTTAACACACATCCAATGGGAGACACCAGACATCTAAACACAGCGTTTCATCGCTGTTTCCAGAGGCCCATGTCTCTCTCACAGTACAAAACGACCCTCAATCCATCCCGAGATTCTCCAAGTCTCATCTGCCCAGCATCACCCCAAGGGTCAAGTCTGAAGACTCCCTTGAGACTCCAGACGAACTTGACCAGGAACTCCTATTCCAAACTTTCCACACCCAGGTTCATTCACTAGGAATGAAGAATGGGGGGAAGCAGAAAGAAGGGACCAGGCCAAGACCGAAACTCAGCAGGGAAAACCTGGCTTGAAGTCACAATCTCCATGACAACTTCCAAGGATCACAAGCAGAGGCCATGAACTCCCAGGAACTCCACCCTTAGAACATGGCTAGTTGTAACACACATGACTGCTCTCCCAGGCTGGCTTCCCACGCTAGCCATAGTTTTCCAAGCACATGCTTCATATTGCTGGGTCTCCACTGTCGTACTGATAACTGCATGCAGCATCTCTGATCCTGTCACACACTGCCCTGGCATGGAGAGCATTTCCCTGAAATCCCACTGGAAGCCTCTATGGTGTAACAACTCTTACCCTCTGCACCTCTGCAGAACCAGTATGGTGGAGACGATCGTGAGGTGTGCTTGACCCAACAGGTATGCTCGAACTATGTTTATGGTACCCTTGGGAGGTTTCACTGGCTGAGCAGAAGGAAGTGGGTCTGAATCCAAGGACAGCTCTGGGCATGCAGAGCACTCCAGGGCTCTTTGGGGTGGGGGTGGGGGGAATCTGCCCTGGAAAATCTCTGAAACACATTTGCATTTCTATACTTCTGAGCCTGTGGTAGAGGCCTGGAGCACTTGGGTGCTTTAGATTGAACTGTTGACTGTACCTGCCCTGGATACAACAAAAACACACACTTCTTTTCTTGGCTGTACCACAGATTTGCCAGATCCTGCTGCTCCGCTCCCCTCTGCTGCTGATCCTCACTCATGAAGCTGGCTAAAAGCAAACAGCTACACTCACTCGTCATCTGCCGTCTGGACTGTACTACCTTCAAATTCTCTCCACCCGATAAGTTGTCCATCACCTTGAAGCTCAGTCTTCTAACAAGTCCCAGGATGTGGACAAACGCAATCATTGTTTTATGTTGTGGTACAAATAAGGATAGCCTCCTTACAGCTCCCAGGAGGCTACTCACGTTCATCTGAAACCTCGTCAGGATGGTCTCCGTTCTGAGCCTGCACAGAATTGCTAATATATTCTCCTCAATGCACTTGAGGTTTCTCGAGCTGTTCCTTTGAGGCCCTCCAAACTCCCCCCTATAAAGCAAAGCCTCCTCCACCTTGCCAGTAGAGCTGTACCAATAATCTCACTCCTGCTTGCTCTTGACACCAGTGCCTTATATTAATCAGATAGAGCAAGATACCTAAAATAATTTACTTATAATGACAAAATGTTTATTTTCAATGACAACTTTAAAATGTCTAGCCCAAAATTGGGAATGCCCACCCTTTAATAAACCAAGAAATAACAGAGAGAGAGAGAGAGAGAGAGAGAGAGAGAGAGAGAGAGAGAGAGAGAGAGAGAGAGAGAGACCGGAGCCTCATAGTCCCTTAAAGTCATGGAAAAGCTAAAGACCTGCTATGTCTTCTGTAAATGCTATTACAAGCACATGACAGATGGGCAGTCATCATGCCAGGCGTCCATGAAGACTCCCGGTGAGACAGCCCGGTGTGGGCTCACTTTGGCCCCACAGCCCTACCATTTACAAGAGCTTGGCTGGTGTAACCGTGACCACAGTGTGACTCATTGCTCCTTTATTGGTTCCTGTTTTACTTCAACAACTGTCACTCATGGTCTCTTCCATGCTCACAGTCAACACTCTGTAAGTGGGAAAATTTCTAAATGGGGACCCTCAGGCTCAATTCCAGGTACGGGCTCTGCCGCAGCGAGATCCAGCACTCCCAGTTTACTCACCATCAACACAGTGAGTTCAAGTGTGGCACTACCGAAGTTTCAGAGCTCTGAACGAATGAACTGCAGACGGTTCGGATCCATATAGCCTCAGTGTACACCTTACAGAAAAACCTTCTGCCAGTGGGACCAGTAGGGAAAGCTGTATACATGACCCTAGAGCAGTCTTACCCTAACACTTGAAGGTCATGGGCATGGTTTTCAGCAAAAGGGACTTTACAGGTGAGCTCAGGTCAGAAGCCTTGGGGTTGGGGGTTGGGGGTTGGGGGTTGGGGGTTGGGGGTTAGGGGTAGGGAACAAGTATGGTCCTAGATTACCTAGTGAGCCCTGGTTAATTATCGTTAATTGGCTTTATGAGGTTGGGAGAGCGGGTGTTCCTCAGCCCTGTAAACGCTTCTCTCTAGAAGGAAATGACTACCTGACAATCTGTTCACTGCAAAGAGCTGATACATTTCAGGAACAGAGGCTACGCTGGGTGACATGTTTAGAAGGTGGAGCATGACACATACCTCTACAAACCGGAAAAGGCCAGGAAAGGTACCATTCCTGGAACCTGAAGAATGAACCAGCCTGGCCCACACTGTCCCCTGTGAGTTTGACTTCAGGTTTCTGACCTCAGAAACCCTCGGGCAGCAGGTCTGCCTGTGCTGCTTCAATCACCAAGTGAATTGTGACTTGTCATGACAGCAATGAGAAGCTCATAGTTCCCATGCTAGGTCCAGAGACATGGGGCTGACCACATCCAGGCCCTAATTTCTGCAGTTCACTGGATCTCAGCCCCCATTGTCCCTGGGCCATCATTTCCTGGACAGGAGGGAAGCCTGGGACATAGTGTGACACAGAATGGGCAAAATTCAGCAGAAGAAGGGGGGGAAACTCTTGGTCTTTGCTAAGAACCCTCCCTGAGAAATGGTGGTGATCCTCTTTTGAACCAACCAAGACAGATCAGTTTCCCAAAGATGCCATTTGATCCCGGGACACTAAAACACGTTGATTTCTGCTGAGAAGATTGCAGACCCGAGTGTAGTTGCTGGGCCGACTCAGGTCCCCTGCAGAAGTGAAGTTTCAGCTGCAGGGAAGCAGTCTGCATCACATACTAATGCTTTGTGGCAAGGAAGATGGGGAACGTAAAGGGCTCACAGGGCACCTGCCACATACTTATCTGTCAGGCACAGTCCCCTCCTCTCTTTCAAGGATCAGAAGCAATCCTGTAGGCTGGCAAGCCTATGGTCGTAAGTCAGCTAGAGACAGAATGAAGGGGCTTTGCAACAAACCATGCATCTTACCAGAAACTGGTAGGACTGTGACCTCTACCCAGAGAACAGGAACATCTAACAGGAGTTCAGAAGGAACCTCACAATGTCACAGGCAGGAGAAGGAGCTCACACACAACAGCAGTGTGGCCCGTGTCAGTTGTATCTTTCAGTGATGGACCCGCTGGGGAGAGGATGCCAGTGAATACCAGGACCACTCAGTTGGCAGCGTCATTGTCACAGCTGCATGGGCTGAAGCAGAGCATTCAGGAAAAAAGTCAGAGGGGCAGAGAGACTCCCCCGTCCTCTGCTGACCAGGGGCTGTGAGCACCTCAGAGCCCTGTCAAGTGGAAAAACAAACACTACACTTAAAAACCCTCCGTTCCGCTTCTCAAATGTGGAAACGTTTGGTGGAGAGGACAGAAAATATCCCCCCAAAATATCAGTGTTTGTGCAGGTATAGATATGACCCCCCCCCCCACAAACACACCGGCTGTTCTGCTTGTGTGACACTCACCCACCCCCCATCCCCCCAGGCTATTGTGCTTGGGTGACACCTGGTTACTCCTGAACACTGCTGGCGACGGCATCCATCGTCTCTGAATGGTGCCCGAAGAGACTGTAAAATTGGCACTGTGTCTTCCGTCCTGGTCATAGGTGAGACCCGCTGGAGCTCTGGAGAAGCCAAGGGTCTTTGTTCAAAATTCAGTCCCGTGCCTAGAGGTTTGAGGATGCCAATTGTTTGAGAGTTTTCTTTGGGGATGAAATACATACTTTACTAAATCAACAGATCGCTAAGCATCTGGCGGTATGAAAACACAGAACCAAACCAAAACAAACCCCAAGAGATGCCTTTATTTAAAAAACGCCTCTAACCATGTGCACATGTGGCTGGGCCACCTCCGTGGCACGGATCTTTTAAGTCCTGACTACAGAAATATTATAAATGTCAGGTTTTATGAGGCTATGGAAAAAAGGATGTATTGGCTCAGATATTCTAAACCATTGGATGTATGGACTCCATTATGCCGGTCAGTTTAGGACCGGTCCAAACGGCCACGTGCAGTGGATGTTTAAAGGCATAGAGAAGCATTCCTAATGTCATTCCACACTGACACTTCCAAGTTGGATGGGCCAAGAGGCTCGATCTCATTTCCAGCTTTAGGTGACTCATTCTCAGCTCCAAACACCTTGTTCAGAGCCATGCCACCTGGGAGAGGAGCCAACTCCTGGTGAGAGAGAGGCTGAGGTGGGAGCAAGAACACCTATCTTACCAATGTCTCCTCATGACACTGACCCCAGAGGGATCCTCCTGTCTCCAGTGCAGCCCTCCTCATCTTAGAGCAACCCCATCACTCCAGCGAGATCTGGGAGACATATTGTTCTTACTCATCTCTAAGTCCATGCTGCTCATGACTGTCCATGAGGACCCTCCAGGACTGACAGATAATGGTCCTCAACTTTATCATACACACTTAGTAAATGTTGGAACACGGCTTTCTTATAGGTTGGCTTCCGTGGAGAACGTAGTACAATACCTGTTTTGGCATGGAGGATCAACATTCTCAAAGCTAATAGGCGACAGAATGAAGATCAAGTTCCCCCACCCCCATCTGGTCCCACAGCCAAGTACTGTGTCCCGGCCCCAACACAGAGTAGTACTCCATAGTCACAGTAATAACAGACAGGCAAAAAAAGTAAGTCTGGAGTGAGCTTCCCCCCAACCTCCCTAGAGACTCTGTCCGTGGTTTCTTGGGGCCTAGAAACATTTCTGCAAATACTGTTCTTTGAAACTCCAGAGGCCTGGGCAGTCTGGGGCAAGGATAGGCACTCCCTTGGCCCCACTGGTACATGCTGAAGCCTTTCTTCAGATGGCTAGAACTAGGCATCTACCTGAGAGGAATTGGCGAGTGTAGGCATGAATGTGTAGCAGAAGACTTCACCTGACCCCCTCAGCCAGGACGCCAGGAACAGCCTCCAAGAAGAACCTGAAATAGCTGGCCCATACCCCAACCTCCTCTGGAGGAGCTGGGGTTTCCAGACAGCTGGAAGAAACCCTAAAGGGGAGGACCAACCATCTCTGGGAGAAAAGTGAGGTGGTTTTGCCATTCCTAGTAGCTTCCCTGTGCCATGGTGGGTTCTGTCCTCACAAAGACCCTTCTGGCCCCATCTAGGTGACCACATCTGAGCCACTGGCTGGCCCCAGGTGACAGCCATGTTCTGAATGCTGAAGCTGGCCTCTGGAGAGCAGCTCTGTACTCCCAGCAAGTGAACTCCCATGTCCTATCTCTCATAGTCAGGACAGTGGGGCACCGAGCTTGGGGTGAAAGGCTGATGAAGTGGCCCTGTGCAGGCCAAGTGTTTCCAACAGCTGCATCTGCCTTGAATTTCTACCGCAGTCAGTGGCCCAGGTCTCCCTCTTCCTCTAGAGAACTGAACGGATCAGTAACCGCTCTCCATCACTCCTTCCAAGGAGAAGCAGCGTCATATCTCCCTTGGCTTTTATAATGGTTTGAGAAGAACTGGAGGCATTTCTGTCTTACAGCGTTCTGGAGTTTGCCGAGGGGACCTTCTGGAGGCTGCTAATCTCTCATTTCCATTGTCTCATCTACTAAGTTTAGTGGATAATAAAAGTAAGGAGAAAAATGATAAGTGTGGCGGCTCACCATGTGCTAAAGCTGTGAGCTCAGAGTTCAGGATTGTGGCAAGCGCAGGTAATGTAATGAGTGTGCACCAGGAAGGCAGCAAGAAGCCATGCAGAAGCACTCCGTGTAATGAAACCAGTGAACCAGGAGGTCCCAGGATAGCAGGACCCTGGCTGGGCTTAGCCGTTGCCAGACTTGACCCTTGCTCTGCTCTGCTCTCGAGCTCCACTTGGCCCCTATCTCTCCTCAGCTGGCTTGGCTCTACCTCAACCCAGTTCAGCTCATCTTCTGCATGGGGGAGCCTACCTTAGGCTTAACCCTGACTCTGAAAGAATCTACGCCAACTATTAACTGGATCTAAGGCTGTTCACTTGAGTTTCTGTTGTCCACATTCCTAAACTGAAAGAACAAAGACCCATCTTGCCCTGAGGCTGTAGTTCTCTCTGAAAGGGGCCCAAAGATGTGGCCTCTGGGTGAGCGGAGAGCCAGCCGAGCTGAGGGAAGGAGTTCTCATTACCAGTAAGTCAACACAGGTGCGCATTAGTCGCTGCCAGGCAGGTGACGGTTTGTTTTCCTTTCCCTTCACAATCATCCTTTTTATTCCCCTGAGCTCAGATCTAAGCCCTCATCCCTTCGTGGATCAAGGAGGAAATGTCACCTGGCACTTGTTAGGTATTAAGTTTCCTTATCAATAACCGCCTGCCCGCCCAGTTTATCCTGGCCCCGGGCACCTGCAAGGCCATAAAAGACTGTTAGAAAGAGCCACCAGCCTGGAGCCCCCCAGAGAGGACCGCTGCTGAGGGCCAGCCGCGTGCTCTTGCTCAGTGCACACCACTTCAAAGCCAACTACTTCTAAGTAGCCAAATGCAGCCATAAAACCCATGAAAGGCCTTGTCAGCTTTACTCCAGCAGCAGGCTGCTTCATGTCACCAGTGAGGACTCTTGGGGACACACTTGCCCATGGAGAAGAAGATGAGCAGTAAGCTAGGTTGGAGGTTGGGGAGCAACCCAAGAGGTGACTCAAGACTCAAGGTCCACAGGCCTGCAGGGAGAGCGACTGGGCCTTTGAGCTACATCTAGATCAGGCGTTGTCACCATGAACATCATCTTAGGCCAGTAGCTGGCCACAGGTGACACTGTTATGGCCACCGGCCAGGCTCTACTCCTGGTGGTTTGTGTACCTGTGAGTATGGCTAAGTACGGATGTGTGCACGGGGATGTGGATAAGTATGTGTATAACCATGTGTGCAAAGATTATGTAAGCACACACATGTATGTCTCCTTGTGTACATAGATACATGCATGTGCATGTGTGTGCATCCTTGTGTGCAGAATGCATGTATGTGCATTTGTGTGCATTTTTGTGTATTCCTATGTTTGTGAATATCTGTAAATGTGTATGCAAGTGTTTGCATGGTAACCCAAAGGCATTATGCCTGATCTGGTCATTGGTTCTGGAAACTTCAGCCCTTTTGCAGCACTAACCAAGAAAACTTTCAGAGGAATCTGTCCCCACACCCTTCCCAGTGCAGCAGGTGACAGACAGACAGACAGACAGACATTTCTCTTTCAGGCAGTTCTTTTTTATTCCTCCTCTCCTGACCTGCTGAGAGTGTTTGTGGAACCTGGGGACATCCAGACAGGGTGGCCTAGGGGCTGCACTATTCTTTTCAGGACTGAAAAATGAACAAGAAAACCTTCTACTGTGACTTCCTTTCTTGAAGAAGCATAGAGCTATTAGGATCTCAGCACCAAGGTTTGTCATTATCTGGCTCCAAGGCCACCACAGGGATCCGTTTCCCCACTGTGGGTTGTAAAGCTCTGAGCACACCTGTCCCTGAGACTTCAGTGCCATCTAGCGGTGCATGACCTGTTCCTGCAGGTGGCCAAGTGCTCACCAGCAGAGGAAACAGCCCCAGGTCCCCCAACTGAGTTTTCTCACTTAGAACAACACATCAAAATTCTAACTCCTAGTTCCTGTGAATGTCAAACTTAGCTGGCAGTGGAGCCTTGGCTGAGGTCAAGTTAAAAGGAGGTCATAGTGGAGCCAGAATCAGGCTAGGGGACAAGAAGGGACAAGACACCAAACAGAGCACCTATGTTCATTTCTTGAAGGATGCCTCTGATGTCAGGTGTTATAGACCATGAGTGCATTCAAATTACTCACCCATCCTGGCACAGGACGCTTAAGGTATATGTGCCAAGGCTATGGAGTGGTCCTTGAAGTGGTGTAGGTTGTTCTAACACTCAGGTATCAATGTCCAGACCCGGTGATATTCAGCAGGTGTTTGCATCCAGCCTCAGGAAAACTTGTGTCGTCTGCTCTGTCCACTTGGTCAGATTTTCTAGGTCAGCACCATGTTGACCGAGTGTGGCTTCTACCTCTCTGTTTTGCCAGTGACCAAAAGGAGGTCAGACACGCTTGCATTTTCTAACCAAAGCATTCATTACGATCTGGTTTTGCAAAATAGCAATTCATTTGTGTGGTACTCGTCTAAGTCACAAAGCCCTGGGCCACTGGCCTTCAAGGACCAGGGAGAAAGAAGAGGTCCTGAATCTTGCTATCCAGCCCACCCATTCCCGGCAGAACTCCAAGACCCAGCCACAGTTTGCCAAGGATAACTCAAAAAGCCTGCATCTGGTTGATCCAATCCTTCAGTGGACTCCACATCTGGGTCTATCTATGGCAAAGTAGATAGATAGCAGCTCCCCAAGGTGGACCTCTCTGTGGTTTAACACACAGAGGGTTTGAACCTAGGTGTAAAAGTTTGCAGAGGCCGCTCCGCTCCTCCTGTGTAACAGGATAGGTTCAAACTCTGAAGTGAGCCAGCCCTCAAGAGGGCCTCATCCAGTGTGGGTCAAGAGCGCCCTCTGCTGTCACTACTGCTCAAGCTGGTCATTTCATGAGCAAGATGTTAAAGGACTCTGGGTTTCTCAAGGCAACGGCCATTCCTGGTAGCCGTGTACCCATTTCTGAGCACTAGAGCACAAACTACGGCCCACCTCCTGGCAGCAATGAGAAAATCCAGTGTTCACTACAATCGATGTGGCATTGCGCACTGTTTCGTACCTAACACACACTGCCATACATTTCAATTAAAATCTACTCTACAAGTCCTCTTAGATAGATGCTTCTAAAATTCCTAGGGTGGAAACGTCATTCTTGGAAGGGACCCCGTGTGAATACCTTCAGAGTGTGTCACACCTGCCCGTGAATGTGCTCATAGCACCCAGTCCAATATGGTGCCTCTGTGCAGGACTGGGAGAGAGAACACAGGCCCTTTTGCTTTCTCCTAATAAATTCTCTAACTTAAACAGTCTCTGGGGGTTTCCCTGGTAATCCAGAAAGTCAGGTCAGAAGCAGCCATCTTCATCCAGAAATTCTCAGTCCTGATGTTTCTCTAGCGTCAATACACAGCCAGGCTAAGGAAATGCAGCAAGCTCTCCTTGGAGACTCCTAGAGGGGACAGAAAGCTTGCAGAGGGAGGAGGAGAAAGAGGGGGCACTTTAGGGAGAAAGCCTGCAGGCCTAAAGGAAAAGCTCACAATGAGAGAGACCTTACAAGAAGAAAGCGTTTGCAGGGAGAGAAAGGGAGCTGGCAGAGAGGCAGGGGAGAGGGAGAGAGAACTTTAGGGACACCCCATGCATGCATTAGAAATGAGGAGCCTTGAATGGTCTCTGCTTTGCTGCAATTCAGAGCAAGGGCAAGAGAAAGAAAAGGAAGAGCAAGTAATTCACCATCGTCAGCTTAAGGGGGAGTTGGAGTCGGCCCTCACAGCTAACCAAGGGTCACAGGGTTCTCTCCTTTCTGCCAGCTTTCTTCTGAAACCATTCATCACCCAGGCTCCACACTCTCTGCACTTTGACACACAGTTTGCCAGAACCTTGCAGAAAGTTAGAAACAGAGTCACAAAGTACAGCGGGCTTCGGCACGAGCCAACAAGTCTGCAAGTCATTCTCCAGACGAAAAACAAAAACAGCTACAGTGCTTCGAGAGATTATAAATACGGCCTTAGTGAGACCAGGTTTTCACCTACGGGGCTCCAACCAAGAACAGAACTTCTGTCCGCCCAGTGTGTGGTTAATCCTGCCTCCCTCTGAGGGGAGGGCGCTAAGGATACTGCAGAGCTGTTTCCATTCCTCAGGCCTGGTCCCATTTATCATTGCCCCTGATGGCTCCTTGTTTGTGCTGGAAGCCATGGGGTTAGATGTCAGAATCCATCGCAGAGGTGGTTAAAGCAAAGCATAGAGATCATCCATCACACAGCAGGAAAGGCACAGAGCCAAGAGCCGGCATCCACTCCCCAGCAAGTCTCTGCCCTCCACTGGGAGCTGTGCTGCAGCAGATCTCACCTGGGCTCCCAGCCAGGAGCCAGTGGCTGGTGCTGAGAAGGGGCTGTGATGGAGTGCAGGGCACGTCCCTGAGGCAGCACACTTGGAACAACTTGGGAGCATTTTAAAGTCCTGATGGCCGGGCACACGGGGCCCACATTAATACAAAGCCCAGGTGTAACCCACGCATCAGATATTTTAAAGCTCCCAAGTGATTATCCAATTATCTGCACTGAGGACTGGAACCAGTGAAGTTGGAAACAGCCCTGATCCCTGGCTGATCTTTAAAGAGTCAGGTTACAAGGCAGAGGCCTGAATCCTAAGGCTTCACGCATGTTCCAGAGTCTCTCAGGCAGCCTGTGTCCAGATAAGACATAAACTATAAGTGTTTCTGTATATACCTTCTCCATAAGCCCTAGATCGGTGAGGGCTCTCTGTCAACAGGAAATCTCAGGGGACACTGATTATTTTTGTGGCAAGGTCTATCACTGGCCTGGGTCCCACCTGTTAGGATTCTCCATGACTCTTGTTCTCCCAGCACCGGAGTTACAAGTGTGCACTAGTACACACTAATGGGCCTAGGGGTCAAACTCAGGCCCTCATGCTAGCTCTAGCCAGTGGAGTGAAACTTTACTCTTAAAACAATGTTTGTGGAACAGTGTTGTGATATGTTTCAAATGTTCGATTCGACTTCTCATCTCAGTAGAAAAGGCACGTGTGCTATGAGACAAACACAGTCAATATGGAAACTATAAGAATCTCCCTCAGTCTCAGGCCCCAGGATGGCCCAGTGATACAGAGGCAACACCAATGACAGCCGTGCCCATGTGTCCTTCCAGAATTCGTCATGGGTATTTTCCAAGCAAATAAAAAAGGATACAACTTCATGGCCAGCTTCATGCTCCTAATGATGAGTGCTGTCATCAAAAACATCCATCTCTCCAGTGGCTGCACATAAGTCCTAGGAATCAAAACGCATTCCTGTGTCAAGTAAGAAAATGGATGGCTAAAGGAATGAGTGAGTGAATTAATGAAGGAATGAAAGTGAATAAGTACAGCATACTCACACACACATACACACATATACATGCATACCCATAATACACACACATATACAAATACATATACACACATATACACACATACACAAATATATACATACACATATACACACATATATACACACATACACAAATACATACACACATATACACACATACACAAATATATACATACACATATACACACACATATATACACACATACACAAATACATACACACATATACACACATATATACACACATACACATGCATGCTCATACATACACACACATACACATATACATATACACACATATACACATATGTGCATACTCATACATATACACATACATATACACACACATACACACACATGTACACATATATACACACATACACATGCATATTCATACATACACATACATACAAATATACCCATGCATACTCATACGTACACATATACACATACATATACTCACATATACATACATATACACACACATATACACATACATATACACACACATACACACAGAAGTCTTTGTGCTCACAGATCAGCACCAGGAAAACCTAGAATGTTGAGAAAACAGGGTTGTTCCTTCAAGGAAAGGAATACAAGACCTATTACCTATGCACAGAATGTACACTCACACAGACACAAACACACATGCATGTGCACACTTACACACACGCATACATGTACCGTACATGTGTGCACACACACGTACATACACACACACACAGTGAATTCATGAGTGGCTAAATGAACGAATAAACTGATAAATGAATCAATGCTTATGTGTATAATTGAATGAACATGCAACTATCTGCGTATGTAAGGAAGCACATATACCTGCATATACCAGTATCTGAATGAATGAATGTCTGGATGCAGGAGAGTAGATGAATGAATGATCACTCAGGTGCTTAAGTACACGCGTGTCTGAATGCATGAGTGAGTGAGAGCTGAAAGGGGAAGAAAAAGGCGGCACTGGCTGTGGCTGATCAGATCTATGGTTCACAGACATGCACATTCATACTCACAAACACATCGCACACGTGTACATGTGCAAATACAAGCACACCGCACACACACACACACATGCAATGTGTACACTAGCACAGGTGCATGCACACTCATGCACACACCACAGACACATACACACATACACACTTGCACACACCACACATACTCCGTACACACATACACACTTGTGCTCACATACCACATATGAACATAGGCATATGCACACTCACACTCACACTCACACCACACACACCATACATGCACATGCACACTCACACACACGCTCACCATAACCACACATACACGCATGCACACACACATCCACACTCACACACATGCACGCACGCACACATGGCTAGAGGCTTCTGCTTGCAAGCAGGCATGATCTGAGGATCCCTGAGAAGTCTGGACTGGAAATTTGTCTAAAGCGTCAAACAGGCAGAAATTCCTCAGAGTAGGAATGAGCTTTGGGCTACGAAGAGAGCAGATGCCCACAGCTGGCAAACTGACTTCCCCATAAGGCATTTCTGAGTTTCTAAAGAGTCCTGAGAGAAGCAAATGAGAGTTTTCTCAGAGGAGCATGGGGTATACCTCCAACCTTCCTGAGCAATGTGCAGCTGTTAAGCCTGGGGGACTGAGGCAGAGGCTTTGCCTCTGTTCCTGTGGACACACTGGCCCCCTCCAGGATACCTAGAAGGCTGTTGCATCCCATGCAGGGTGTTCTGATGTCACGGAACCAATTCCCTCCTAGAGACATGTCTGAAAACAGTGTAGGTGCCCTGTTTAAACAGTCCGTGGGAGCCCCCTCGAGGCCCTCGAGATACACCCAACCTGCAGCCTATGGGACACATGGCCACATTTACCTCAGAATAAACTACCCTGTGGCCTAACACAAAACGGAGACTCACCTACATATATTTTGTGATTTGATTTTTTTTTCAGTTGCTTTCTAGTTCCCTCGTGTGAAGTTCTCTGGTGTGATCTTCATGAATGACCTCTGTCCCGGTGTTGGATGGTGGTAAACACGTGGCACCACTCAAGTGTTCCACACTGGGCTGGGGATTTAGCTCAGTGGTAGAGCGCTTACCTAGGAAGCGCAAGGCCCTGGGTTCGGTCCCCAGCTCCGAAAAAAAGAACCAAAAAAAAAAAAAAGTGTTCCACACTCCTTGAGGTGTAATCCAACAGGCTGATCCCTTGATGCAGTGCACACCGAATGCCTGGGAGGGATGAGGACGAGGTTTACGTGGGGCTCATCATTCCCGCATGCTCTGGACACCATTTCTAGCTACCTGGTGACCGGGTCAGAATGAGGTCTCACTGGTAGACAAGGTTCTCTTTCTCACACTGCGAATAACCTCCTTGGTACACAGAGCCCAGGTTATGGGATTTGAGGACGTTGAGGATGCAGAATCTAATTCACAGAAACGTGAACCACACATCCCAGGGCCACTTGCTAACCACTATCCTTCTAGCCCTTAGCCACACACATGGTTGGAGCAGCTAAGATTCCTGCAAAGAAAACCTCTTCTCCCTGTCTTGCTCCTGAGCATGTCTTCTGATCTCCCGGTCAAGGCAGAAAAATAGAAAACAAAGTCTCCTAAGGTACAGTCTTCCCCGAGGCAGAGCATCACGGTATGAGCCTATCGCCCCTGCCTGAAAGCACCCACAACAGCAACCTATGTAGAAGGAGGCATGGGTTCCAAACAGCCCCCACAGAACTCAAGGGCAGCTGGCAGAACCCCACAGTACCAACTTCCGGTCCGCCCAGACACCTTTCCCATTAACACAGCCCAGAGAAGATACCACTTCTGGCTCCTCCTCGCCTCTACAGTTCCCACCACGACCCACATGCAAGCCCTCCGGGCCGTGGACCAGCTGCTAACTGAAGCTGCCTCTCAGGGCCACCTCGTGCAGCCATCTGGAGAGTCTGTTTGAGTCGCTGTCCTGAGCCACAGCTGCTCTTGTCTCCCAGACTGTCAACATTGCAGAGTCTCTTTTAGCTTCTCCTTGTTCGTCTTCCTAACCAGTCTCCATTATCTGAGACTTATCCCAGCCACCCCGCCCCAGTGGAGGGTGTTTATGTTGTTCTAATCATCCCAACGTAAATACCATAAAGAACAGGGAGTGCGCGGGTCTTGCTCCTACAGGAATGTTATCTCATCCCGTGACCCCCTGGTAGGGTTGGGCATGCGCCTTCTGAGACACTGAACAGCAGGCAGTAGAAGGTGGAAGAGAAATCTACCCCCCCTCCTTCACTCTTTCTTTCCCTCCCTCCCTCCCCCTCCCTTCCCTACTTCTCATTCTCCTCTCCCTCCCTTCCCCCTCTTTCCCTTCCTCCCTTTTCTCCTCTCTCCCTCTTTCTCTCTCTCTCTTTCTCTCTGTGTGTCTCTGTCTCTGTCTCCCTCCCTCCCTCCCCCTCCCTCCACCTTCCTCTTCCCCTCTCTCCCTTTCCCTTTCTCTTTCTCATTCTCTCTCATCTTTTTTGGAAGTAGAATCCTGGGTGTCATATTCCTCCATGCGGCACCCATCCCAGCAGACTCCATCAACTCCCCACGGTTCCAGGGCTCTGCTGCTGTTTCACCTCGGAGTGGGTGTCTCCTCCGTAGGACCCATGCCATTTTCCAACGCCATCTAACACGTTAAACAAAAATCAGTTTCACAGGCCAAAATTATGTTAGACAAATGAAACATACTCTTATTATATAAATAAAGAACACATTCCAGAAAGTGTTGATCCTGTCATCGCTACCACCTGGAATTCATTTCCAATGTTGGCTAAAATTGGAACCATCCGCTTCATAACAAGCATTGTTTGCCTCACCGTGGGGAAGGGGGCGTTTCTCAAAGACTGCTGTTACCGCAGCACGCAGGCATGCTCAGAAGCAACAGTGCGATGCTGAGGTAAGCAGCAAAGCCTTCTCAATGGCCCTCTCCCCCTTCCCCTCCCCCTCCCCTGCTCCTCTCTCTCCCCTATCCCCAACCCTCTCCCTCTCCCTCTAGCCCACTCTTTTCCTCTCTGTGGACATATCTCATGATTGACAGATGGCCACACTGTCCCTCCTCCCCCACAACTATTGTGCTGTGAAAAGTATGGTGTTCTGAAACTGTGGGCTAGGTTTTCAAGTCAGAAACACATGCCTGTGGGAACATGTGACTGTCCTGTGTTGTTCTGGGGACACAGTACTACACAGCATGACTTGAGAGCACCCTTTGGGCTGCTATTGAGAATGTGTTGGATAAGAATGACCGTGCCTGAACGGTGGCATGTATGTTTCCTGCAGAGAAACCCTGCAAACTACATTGCCTTCACCTCATCCTGGGGTCTAGAGCATAGACAGGAGCATAGGACTCAGCAGTGGTGACAGCCACGAATCCCTGGGCTCTCTGTGGACCCTGGAGTGTGCACAAGTAAAGTCTATACACAAATACAAACAGAAGACCTCAGAGGACAGAGGTCCTGTCTGCATCTGTGGCCCCAGCCTTCTTGGCTAGGTGCACATTACCTGCTAGTCTAGTCAGCAGGAATGGCAAAGATTGGGGTTCTAGGGAGCCTGAGCCAGGGTTCCCTGTCTGGAGCCAGCCATGCTGCTGGAGCAGTTAAGCCAACCAGAAACATCAGTCCTTTGTAACTAGTCATAAAGATCAACCAAATACACTGAATCTAGTAGAAGAGAAAGTGGAAAAGAGCCTCAAACTCATTGGCACACAGAAAAGCCTCTGTCAGGCAAAAGACACTGTCAATAGGTCAAATCGGCAACCTACAGATTGGGAGAATCTTTACTAACCCTACATCTGACAGAGTGCTAATATCCAAAATATATAAAGAAGCCAAGAAGCTAACCTCCAAAAAAGACCAAATAACCCAATGTAAACATGAGGTACAGAGCTGAACGGAATTCACAACAGAAGAATCTTGAATAGTCGAGAAGCACTTAAAGAAATGTTCAAAGTCTTCAGTCATCAGAGAAAAACAAATCAACGCAATCCCACGATTCTACCTCACACCAGTGAGAATGGCTAAGATCAAAAACTCAAGTGACAGCAGATGCTGGCCAGGATGTGGAAAAAGAAGAACACTCCTTCATTGCTGGTGGGATTGCAAGCTGGTACAACCACTCTGGAAATCGGTTTGGAGGTTTCTCTGAAAATTAGAAATAGTTTTACCTGAAGACATGGCTATACCAATCTTCAACATATATCCAAAAGATGCTCCAACATATAACAAGGACACATGATCCACTATGTTCATAGCAGCCTTACTTGTAATAGCCAGAAGCTGGAAAGAACACCGATGTCCTTCGACAGAAGAATGGATACAGAAAATGGTTCATTTCTACAATGGAATAGTGGGGACCCTCTAGGAAGTACCAGAGACCTGGGAGGTGAGAGACTCTCAGGACTCAATGGAGGTGACCTTAGCTAAAATGCCCAACAGTGGGGAGTGGAAACTTGAAGAGTCCACCTCCAGGGCCTCAAGTGGAGGGACAGGGCTACTAACCCCCAGTCAAAATTTCTGACCCAGAACTGTTCCTGTCTAAAAGAACTTCAGGGACAAAAATGGAGAAGAGACTGAGGGAAAGACTGTCCAATGAGCAGCCCAACTTGGGATCCATCTCATTGGAGGGCACCAAGACCTGACACCATTACCGATGCTATGATGTGCTTACAGCCGGGAGCCTGGCATGGCTGTCCTCTGAGAGGCCCTACCAGCAGCTGACTGAGCTGAACTGAAGTCGGGGAAGCCCTATTGTTGAATTAGGGGAAGGATTGAAGAAGCTGAAGGGGAGAGCGACCCCATAGGAAGACCAACAGTCGCAGCTAACCCAGACCCCAGGGAGCTCCCAGACACTGAGCCACCAACCAGGAACATACACAGGCCAGTCGGAGGCCCCTGGCACAAATATAGCAGAGGACTGCCTGATCTAGCCTCAGTGGGAAAAGGTGTCCTTAGTCCTGGAGAGGCTTGAGGTTCCAGGAAAGGAGGAAGCCTGGTGGGGAGGGGGAGCACCCTCTCAGAGGCAAGGGGGAGGAGGAATGGGATGAGCAGCTGTGGGAGAGGGGACCAAGAGTGGGGAGGACAATGACTAGAATGTAAATAAATTTAAAAAAGGAAGGAAGGAAGGAAGGAAGGAAGGAAGGAGGGAGGGAGGGAGGGAGGGAGGGAAGGAAGGGAGGGAGGGAGGAAGGAAGGAAAAGAGAAAAGAAAGAAAAATCATCCAGGCCTCCTGCCACCAGGGGGTGCCAGACTCCAACAGCACTGAGGACTAGAGGGCAAGGAGAGAGCCTCGGGCTGTCAGCAGCTGAGGAATTCCCCTCCGCTAGGGTAAAGTTGAATCCTTGACTTAGGAAGCTCACGCACGTTCACGTTCACATGTGACAGCAAGCAACACAAATGACAAAAAATGAAAATGTATTTTGAGTTGGTTGTGTGAATGGATAACCCAGCTTGCATTTTCCATTTTCAACAGCCTTACTGAGATGTAATCACCACAGAATAAGCCACCTCTCTGAAGGGTACACAGGGCACCATGAGACCCTAGTGATTAGGGTGTGTGGTCTAATGGTTTCCCTCTCTGCTCCAAGCATAGTCCAAGCAGACTGGTGCTGCTCCTGGCTCCAGAGGCTAGCTCTGTGTAGACAGATGTAACCAACTTGACCTCCATTCACCTGCTCTGTATGTAGACTCACAGACGTGTGCATGAGCGTCAAAGCCTAAAGTTGGCATTAAGGGCCTCTCCCTTGAACCCACAGATCTCCAATTCTGGCTAGTCCGGCTAGCCAGCTTATTCCCAGGGTGCCCTGTCTATGCCTATTGAGTACTGAGATTACAGGTAGGCACTGGACCTGCCTGCATTTATGTGGGTGCCAGGGATCTGAACTCAGAACCTCATGTTCATTCAGTCTTCTCTCCTCTTCTCTCTCTCTCTCTCTCTCTCTCTCTCTCTCTCTCTCTCTCTCTCTTTCTCTCTCAGATCACTGGAGGCTGGAGGTGTTCTGAATTGCTTCTCCACGTGTCGGATCTCCCCTCCCTCAGATGCAACTCAAAAAGCCAGTGACCCTGAAACACTATGGTAAGGCTGCGTCTGTCAGCTAGAGGAAGTCCATGCAGCTCTGATGACAAGGCTTCTGAGCAGGGTAGGGCATGAAGCATTTATTACTAAACCCTCATCTTGCGCACAAAGAGAACACAGGAAAGTCCCACAGAACAGCGAAGCCTTGAAACCTTGTCAGCACAGTGGGCAAGTGGACTTCGAATGAAGCCACAAGCTTAACATTCTTCAGTGTGAGAAGGACTGGTGGATTTCCTTCTAATTTCTACAAGAAAATGAGGTTCTCTGGGTGTCCTTTCGGGGAGAATTCTGTGCCAGTCCACATTCCTTCCTCTTCTCCTTGACCCTTGCAACTCACATATAAACACCAGAGGGCGCACTGCCCCACTGGAAGGTGAGAGAAGAAAGCTACAAACAAGTGCTCATGTGTGCGCACGCACACTCTCACACACACACACTACATACACACATACACTACATACACACACACAGGTGCACACACAAATACAGATGCGCACACACACATACACACACAAATACAGATTGACACACACACATACACGCACACACACACACTACATACACACATACACTACATACACACACACACAGGTGCACACACAAATACAGATGCGCACACACACAAATACAGATGCACACACACACACAAATACAGATGCACACACACACACAAATACAGATGCACACACACACACAAATACAGATGCGCGCGCGCACACACACAGGTGCACACACAAATACAGATGCACACACATACACAGGTGCACACACAAATACAGATGCACACACACACATACACGCACACACACATACACACACACACTACATACACACATACACTACATACACACACACACAGGTGCACACACAAATACAGATGCACACACACATACACACACAAATACAGATGCGTGCGCGCGCGCGCACACACACACACACACACACAAATACAGATGCGTGCGCGCGCGCACACACACACACACACACACACACAAATACAGATGCACACATCACCAGAATGAGCATCACCGGAAGCCATGCTGCTTATTTTAAAACAGGTTTTGTACATGCAATGATACTTTTCTGGTACTCTTGTTTGGCAGCATCAGGTTGTCTAGATGGCTGAGATCTTACAGCATGGGGCCTGCTGCCTCAGCCAAACCACAGAATCTAAGGATCCAAAGAGCCCACTACATTCAGTAAGAATCGGGCTCACTGCACTTCAAGGATCCGTGTGAAAGTCAGAGGCATTTCAGAGACGTTGGACAAGAACAAAGATGGTGACTGGCCTGAAAAGGACACATCTGTGTTTCTGTCTAACACTGTCGTCAAGACTGCACTATGGACCTATAGTTTCTCCAGAAATCCTCTACTGGGAGGAGGAAGCTGGAGCCTGGTGCCACACAGTATGTAACTTGTTCCTTGGAAGAGACGCTCGTGTTCTGACAAGTGGCCAGGAGAGGCTGGAGCCCAGACAATGATGGTGGGATCACATCTGGACTGCTTGGTGTGCACACAGCCTGCTCTCTACTGAGACCCAAACCTCCTTCCAGGACCACAAACATGGGCTTGTAGAGGGACTGGGTGGGGCCTTTGGACCTCTTTGTTCCTCTTCCTACTGGGGATATATTGAATAAATCTCCTTTTTTGTCTTTAACTGTTACCTGCTTTTGAACTGGCCTGTTGAGAATGAGTATCCAAGCCTGGTCCCACAGAGGGCTGCAGGGAACAAGCTTCGGCCAACCAGACCAGAGGACAAACACATTTTAGTGTCAGTCACTCAGAAGTCAACCCCAAATGGAGAGGAAAGATGGAAGGGCCCAGAAGCTGTGAGAGACACTTTACACCAGGGAGATTTCTCCTCTTCCTGCTTCAGCTGACCACAGCTGTTTTTTGACCTCAACTTGGTGACGCTAGGAAATGAGCATTTGGAAGTGGTTCTGGACTCTTGTGAAAGTCTGACCCTTACTGAGCCTCTCGGTAATTTCTGAGTGTCTCCCTGGCTGATTGGTGAGCTTCTCCCTGACAGTGAGTTTCTCCCTGACTGGTGGACCTCAGGTGTTGCCCCCCTTGTTAGTTTGGGCTGTTATGTTCTCTCTGAACCATATTTTGGTGACTTCCACTTAGTGACTGGCTTTGTCTTTTGGAGTCTTCCTAACCACTTCAGTTCTGTTTAGTAGACCATTTGTATGACAAAGCCTTAAACTATTTGAATTCCTGCTGTGTGTCAGGGCAGATTTGGGGTTCCATTGAGTCATTTGAAACAGAATCGGGCTGATGAGGAGATCTCTATTGTGATTAATGTAACCAAGCAGGATTGTAAGAGAACTCCAGCTGGTCCTCTGTAAGCTTGCATGGTTTCTAAGGGAGGAGGGGACAAAACTGGATCTGTACCTAACACTGTTGACAGTAAATGAATAGCAACCCCTTGGGCGTACCTTAGTTTCTTTTCCTGTTGTTGTGACAAAATAGTCTGACAGAGCAATTTGAGGTAGAGGGTTTGGTTTAGCTTACCTTTCAAAAGTCCCTCGTGACAAGGAAGCCCAGGTGGTGGAAGCTTGAAGGAGAATCAACATCCGGAAACAGCAAAGAATGCGCATAGCTGCTCAGCTCCTCCAAATTCACAACAAGGAAATAATAGCTGCTGCTCAACTCTTCCATTTAGTCAGCCATCCTAGGGAATAGAGCCGCCCACAGTGGGCAGGTCTTCTCCATTAACAGGATCAGGGGAATTCCCCACAGGCATGTCCATAATTAGTCTACCTCCCAAGTTAGTCCAGATTCTATCAAGTTGAGAATTAAATAACCATCAGAGTCCAGTTTACTTCTGTATTTTTTTTATTTATTAAATGCTAAAATTACTATTTTTGGCATGTCTAATTCAAAATGTATGTGCTTGGATGTTTGGGGTGATATTTGAACCACATTAACATTCAAGAGCTCTTGCCTCTCTTTGGGTTTTTTCTTCCTTCCTTTCTTTTTTTAAGAAAAATAGCCAAAATGCAAGCTGGAGAATTTGAATTTGAGGGGGAAAAAAACTGGTTTTGTGGGACTTCAGCCAGGCTATCTGAAGTCCTGTCAATTACAAGATTTTTTTCTTGGTAAACAGAGTCTTGAACTTTCAAATGTTAATTCAGACTGGGGAGAAAAAATCTCTTTTTTTTTTCTTTTCTTTTTTTCGGAGCTGGGGACCGAACCCAGGGCCTTGCGCTTGCTAGGCAAGAGCTCTACCACTGAGCTAAATCCCCAACCCCGAGAAAAATCTCTTAACAGTATTTACAAGAGAGATAATTTGAAAGGTGATTAAGTTGCTAAAATACTCCTTTATTGAATACTCAAAACTTTGTAAATGGACTTTTTGATAGGCAAACTTAAATGCAAATTTAAAAGATTGACTTTAGGATTGCCTTGTGCATAAAGATACTTTTTCATGACTGCTGGGCTCTCGTTCCATGAAGGTAGGAAGTACAGAGACGTTTTGTCAATGTTGAAATGGGTTAATTTTGTTTTGGAATAACTACTAATAGGTAATATACTTTGTTATGAGATTGAGCATATACACATCTCGCTCAGTGTGTGCATACATTGTAAAAGATAAAACTCGTCCAGTCCCATTCACAGAAAAGCAGGCAACATTAGATTTAGAATCTACCTTAGGGTCATTGGATCAGTGGATTCCATAACCCCTGCTTTTACAGAAAGTGATCTCACATGTGTGATGTGACTGTAACTCTGGATAGAACCTGATAGAAATATTAAAAACTGGTCACTTTGCAAATGTTCAGATGATTTTAACCAATGGGCCGTGATTGTGTATGTGCATGTACTTGTCTGCAGCATGGCAGACTTTCAGCACATGCAGAAAACCCATGCGGGAGCTCACTTTGTCTTTCTGCTTTTCATAAAGAAATCCCAGCCCTTCCCACTCTGGCCTTTCTCCCATTGTTCCCACAGACAGTCATGTTTCCCTGGTGTGTTGAGACTTGCCTCTGTCTGTAGGGAAACTTGTCTAACTCCCATCTGTGCTGACTGTTCTGTATGTTTGAAAATTCGATGCTGTGTCCTCTCCCTCCATCATGTTACCTAGATGTTAGCGAGTCCTGTGCTGACTCTCACCAGAATGGTGCTAATTTTTTTTAAGGGACAAAGAAAAACGAAAACTACGTTCACTATCCTGTGGTTCTATTTGGTTTAAAATTATTTGATTGGACTTAAAATTATCAGCTGTTCCTTGAAAAGGAGATCTGTGGTTTGTAATTTCCTCTTTCCTTTTTGCCAGATCCCTATTAAAGGACCGTGTTCTGATGTCTACTGAGTCTGCATGGAGGTGAGCCTTGCCTCAATAGAGTCCTAGTAAAAGAAAATCAGGGTGCTTTTTTTTCCCCGCCCTCAGGGTGCTTTTTTTATGAGTCCCAATGTCCATAACACTTTCAGTGTGGCTTATACTGCTTGTCAGGACCCACTCAGTGCTCCATGACACTCTGAATGGGTGACCTGCCCCTCGGTCTGAGAGTGATGGCTTGGGTTCTCCTCTTGCATACAACTTAAAGTGTCAGTCATTACCATCGCAAGGTGAATGAGTAACCAATTCGTAAGTCTCCATTCTGCCAAACCATATAAAGACTGTCCCTCAGCTAAGAGCGTCTCCTGGATAGTGTTATAAAAGAAAGCACAATTGTTTCCTTTTCTTTTGGTCCTTTAAAAGATACTCCATGCTTGTGGGTTAAAGTCAACTCTTGGGTATGGTGGCCCATGTCTTTAATACCAGCACTGAAGAGTCAGAGGCAGGCGGATCTCTGTGAGTTTGAGGCCAGCATGGTCTACATAGGGAGTTCCAGGACAACCAGAACTACATAATAAAGGGCTTGTTTCGAAATGACAGAAGGGAAGAAAGAAAGAAAGAAAGAAAGAAAGAAAGAAAGAAAGAAAGAAAGAAAGAAAGAAAGAAAGAAAGACAGAAAGACAGAAAGACAGAGAGACAGACAAGACAGAGAGGGAGGGAGGGGGAGGGAGGGAGGGAGAGGGAGGGAGGGAAGGAAGGAAGGAAGGAAGGAAGGAAGGAAGGAAGGAAGGAAAAAGAAAGAAACAAAGAAAGAAAGTCATCTTGGACTGACAGGATGGCTCAGTGGGTAAAAGCACTTGGCACCAAGCAGAGTTTGATCCCTGGTGGAAGAAGACCAGCTCCCTAAAGCTGTCCTCTGACCTGCACAGGTACACCATGGCACCTACCGGGACACATGCAATAAATAAAGGTAATACAATTATTTTTAAGTCTTTATGTTTTCTCATGACTTTGTTGGGCTTTCGATTAGTTAAGACACGATCTCACACAGCTCTGACAACTTGTCAGAGCCCCTTGCAGGAGAGACGGAGCGGAGGGGCCATGGCGGGCAGGATCGCGGCTTGACCAGACTGCTTATGGTGCATGCCTCAGACTTTTCTCTAAACCCAACCCTGAGGTCAGTATCCCAAGGATGGACCCAAAAGTGGGGTGGGACACTGGACCCCTTTATTTCTCTTCCCAGTGTGACCACATTGAAAACATCTCCTTCCCATATCGCTATTAGTTTCATTAATTGATCTGTTGGGCAACCCTGAAAACAAGTAACAGGCGTGTGAGGAGAGACTTCACCTCATTATTAATCCAGGGGATCTAATTAAGACTACAATCATTTAAAATTTGACATCCAGCAAGACCGCAAGAGGGCTGTGTTCAGAAAAGACAGACATCTGCAGGTGAGCGAAGGAAGCTGTTTCCACTCCCAAGAGATACTCAGGCTCACAGGAGCAGTTAAGCATGCGCAGACCATGAGATCCACCTCTGGGCGGGAACCATGCGGCACTTGCAGAGGTGGGCCAGGAGAAGGAGGATTAATGTCCCAGAGTAGCACTGTCATGGTTTGGGGTGCAAACAAGAGTGGAAAGGAGAAATAAATTACAGTAAGGTTGCACACAGAAAGCCTAACTCAGTGCTCTTTGTACTGCAGTGGTGACTCCAGAACATAATATCCTACGAGGTGTGACATTATTACGAGGCTGTGAGCCACGAGAGGGCTACACGTGACTTGATGTCCAGCGTGGTATCCAAAGGTCCGGCAAAGATTCTAGGTCATTTGCATAAGTGGGTGGAGTTTCCCTGGTGCTAGTGTCTGCAGAGTTCTGGGAAGCAGCCATGAAGACACCGAAGGACAAGTGTGAATACTCAGGGTCAGAATCCTCTGTCTGTCCTGCACCAGAAGCTACAATGTTCCCTGCTATTCTGAGACTGTGTCCTAGACAGGCATCTGCCAGGCCTGGAGCCCAGTGGTGCAGTCTCCCTCAGACTCTGCATGGCCCCATCACCTCCTTAGCAATCTTGGCACCGTTGCTCCTCTGTGTGGAAACTTATTAATGCCACTCAGCAAAACCATATTCTCCCTTTGGGGCTTCACACATTCACACCCAAACCCCTCCTCTCCCTGGGTGAGCCCTACAGCTCTCCCTCATAGGGCTGTTCCCTGTGCTTGAGGCTGTCTTGCTCATCCTGCCAGACACAAAGGAACATGCTAATTTCCTCTGTCCCCGTGGCAGATGACACCTCAGTGCCCTGTGGGAACCTGGGTCTCTACAGATGCTTCTCTGTCCTCCATTAGCCCTGGGGCTCTTGCCAACTTCAAGGCTAGCAGAGTGCTAGACCAAGAGAAGATGCCAAGGGCCATTGCTGGGCAGAGCAGTCTCAGCTTGCTGGCACCTGGTTTGAACAGGCAAAAATACTGGTCTCTCGTTTGCTTGTTGCTTTTCGTGTCTCGAAATCGCCCTTCTATTTTCGTTCCCCAAATCATAAAAATTAAATGTGAGGAGTAATACTGTATTCCACCCTAACCAGTAAAGCCTGATCTCACACTCTTGAATCCCCTGAAGGATGCTGATGGGTCTGTTTCGTAGCCTCTGAAAAGGGGCACCACCCACCTATGCTCACTGAAGTACTTTCTGGCGTGTTCCTTATAGCAAGGACCCTCAGGGGTCCTGCCAACACCCTCATGCCCTTCTGGGAGGATTGATGGCTTCTCTCTGGTCAGGCAAAGCCATCCCCACCTTCTAGAACATCTACCTGTGAAGATACTTTTGCCCAAACATGTTCTGTACAGACCCTCTTCCACTGGTGTCCTGGTGTCCTGGTCCTTTTCCAGTCTTCTGTCCTGTCCATGCCTGCTGTCCTCACCCCAGGTGACATACCAGGAAAGTTATCCCAGTGTCAGCATAGCTAAAGCTACTGTTTACATTCCCGGTTCTTATGGGATGCTCAGTCTTTTGGTATCTCTAGAGAACAACGGACCAAAAAGTGTTTTGGGCCAAAGATTAAGTCTAGAGCTGTCCAAACAATAGCCCACAGGTGTCAGAAACATATGTAGGTTTATTTTATGTGTTATTATGGCAGAATGAGCTGTCCTCAAAATAGAGTAACCTGCCAAGGACAAAGGACTTCACCTACTACTAGCCCCATTCTGACACTGAGAATAGCGGCCAGTGTTCATTGAGCCCTATTCCGGGGACTTGATTATTACAGGCCATTTCCTCTTTAAACCACCCTACAAGTCACCTTCTAAGGGCCAAGCTTGAAACATAGAAACTGAGGTTCAGACGCATGATGTCAGACACCTCGGGAGTGCCAAACCCGATGCCAAATGACCAAAAATGTCTGCCCTGCTGTTAATACTTGTATTGGTTGACTTTAGGGGATCTTTTCCTTGTCCTTGGGCATGAATCAGGGAGATTATCATCATCTATGATGACCCTGAGAAACTAAGGCTTATTGCTCTAAAAGCCTTTGTGTGACTAGAGTCTCATAGCTTTCCAGAGATTCTGCCGACCCATGACATCACTGCCAAGTGCCATGCCATGGAAGCAGAGCCAAGGCTGGTCATGCCTCAGAGCCCACCAGCCTCTGCCTGGCACAGCGACTCAAGGGGAGTCCTAGCCAGCAACCGTGCTGCAAGCTGGGTGAAGCTGGCCACAGGGCAGGAAACACATGAGAAGAGCTGCTGGAGGACCTAGCATTTAATCTGATCAATCAAGTAATGCTCCCTGGGCTAGACAGCCTCAGGACCCGAGCACAACACTCACGAACAGAGCTAGTAAATATTGTTGGCAGTTTGACTGTCCTTTAAGGACACCAGCATCACCCTCGTCGAACTCAGACACTTGCCAATGGCATCAAAGTTGCTTTGTAGTCCACACATATGAAGGTCTGTTGGGCACCCTCCAGGGAGAGCAGACACCTTCCCATGTCCCCCGGGTACAACACACAATAGACCAAGTGCGGTGCATGACTATGCAGTGTGTATTTCAGATGGTTGGTGGGGGGCCCGAGGAGGTTCTCACTGCACACAGCATGTGTCACCTTTTAATATGTACAGTTACCTGATGTCATCTGAAAAAAAAACTTGGCATCAAGGCCTGGGGAAGTGATTCAGCAGGATGTGTTTCCCCAGTACGCACAAGGCCCCGTGTTCTATGTCCACCACACCACACCACACACACACACACACACACACACACACACACACACACACACACACCACAGACACGCACATTGCATGCATGCAGACATGCACACCATGCACACACAGGCATACACACTGCATGCACACACACATGCTCACACCATACACACACACACACATACACCACACATGCAAACACACATAACTCACACATTTTCTTCTGAAAACCCCACGTGATGTCCTAGCAGCTGAAACTCCAGCTCAAGCAAGTTCCATTCAAAAGACACCTTCTGGTGAGAGGGAGCTTCATAAGCCACCAACACACAAAGGCAGCTCATTCCCCTTCTCCACTTCTCAGATCCTTACAAGTCCAGGGGAGATGTACACAGCAGATATATGGTCTTGTGAAAGGCGGATACTCCGGCTCAGGACATATGTCAGGAGGGTGAAATCTACAGGGGAATGAATCCCATTTCTTGGGCCTTCCTGGCCCATCTTCATCTACAGTGACTTTGTCTGGAGACTTGAGGAAGGCAAAAGTTTGAAAAGAAAAATCAATTTGGCTGAGGCATTGGTGCCCAGTGAGTTTCACCCGTGGGACCCTGGTGATGTCCCACAGAAGAGCCGATATCCAGTCACCAAGGACAAAGGGTCCTTCCACGGCTTCCTGGGACCTGTGCCAGGCACAACCATGAGACCTGATTGATTTCTCTTCATGCCTCAGGCTCTCCAGAGCCCAGGTCTTCAGTGGGGGTGTAAATAAAACTATGTGCAGAGTGCTCCAATGTATTTCAGTCAGCCAAGGGCCCTTTACGTTGCCTTTCGGTCCTTGCTCATTAGTTTTTCCCCCTGGAAAAATTGATCCCAGAAGCAGAGGCACTGAGAGGTGGGCAGAAAGAGCTGATTCCACAGCTGCCAAGCTGAAGGCGGCCCGGAGAGGCTGTCAGAAGTTAATGGCCCCTTTTCATATACTCGATGGAGACATGTAGACAATGGGGAAAATAACTGCATGTATGCACTTGTATTCAATTGCTATAAAAGAAGAAGAAACAAAAAATAAATGGTCTCTGGTTAAAAAATACCTCTGCCCAGGCTGGACCCCTATATGCTTCAGGACTTTAAAGACATGGGCAATCCAGGTTCAGTTCACCCATTACAGCTGGGAAATGTCTTTGAAGCCCAGAGCAACCCTTTGTCCGTCAGTCTCTCAAGGAGGAAATGCTGGTAATAGAATGTTCCCATGACTTGCTGCCTCCATTTAAGCTCAGATAATCCACAAATGCATTGACTCAGTCTCTGGCTGTGTCACAGGGAGGGTTAAATAATCCCACTGCTGTTTGGCATTTGGCTTGAACACCTGAGTAAGGTGTCTGTTCTAGAATATTCCTAAACATTGGCAAACACAAAAGGAATAAAGGCTTAAGTCAGAACCAGAAAAAGCACACCACAGTGTGTTGGAGCCCACAGAAGGAAGAATGGGCTATACAGCAACAGGGAAAGATGAGACCCCCCCTCACCAGTGACCACATTACGAGAGACCAAAGGGCCTGGAGGAATTGTCCATGGGCAGGTGAACTGTTGCATTAGAGTGGAGGGAGGGCCACAAAGTGACCTGTGCTATCTCCTGGGCTGCAGGCAGATGTCTTGAAGGAGAAGTAGGACCTGGCTGAAGATGTTGGGAAGACATTGGAAAATCAAGACCCAGCAGAGCCAGGTAGCCAGACTACGTAGAGTACAAGACAGCTTGTGGTAGGCCTAAGAAAAGGACTGCAAGAACCAGACCTCACGGCAGTGTCCAGGGAAGACCCACTCCACCCTGGAGACAGCATCAGGAGACCATAAGCCCAGCTGGACCCAGAAAGCCTTGTTTTCCCTATGGGGATGCCAAGGTACCAGGCATCTTGTTTCTCTGTGGGAAATGGAACTGGTTCCATGACTCTATGAGTACCAGAGACCCCACCCCCAACCCCATCCCACAGAGAGGAGACTTTTCAATGTCTGCTCCTCTCTATACAGTGTGACACCACCTCCTGAAATGGCTAAATCAGACGTTCCAAATTGGCCTGGCTTTGGTCTAAGACACTTTCTGAAATCGGATCACCCACTGTGCAATGGAAACACAAACAGGAGCCCTGACATCACTATAACACAAAATGACATCACTGTAAACAAAAGAGCACAGGGCTTGGGAGCCACAAGCAGGTAGTAGAGAGACGAGACAACAGGAAGGAGGCCACATGATGTTTAATCTTCCTTAGCTCCTTGCTTCCTGGGATTATGTAATTAAATTTTAATATTTATATTTAGTTGAGCTCATGAAGTTATTTTTAAGTGACATACGAGCTGGTTAGGTTTTTTCTTTTTGTTTTGTTTTGTTTTTTTTGTCAATTTGAGCAGGTTCTCCATTGAGGAAAAAAAAGTGCCTTGTAGGCCATCTGTAGGGCATGTCCTTGATTCATGATTTTTAGGGAGGGTCCAGTTCACTGTGTGTGGTACTACTCTCCACAGATATCCTTGGGTTGTATAAGAAAGCAGGCTGAGCAAGTCATGGGGAGCAAGCCAGTAAGCAGCACCCCTCCATGGTCTTTGCTTCAATTCCTGCCTCTAGATTTCTGCCTTGAGCTCCTTCTCACATGCACAGAACTTGAGTCCTTCTACATTGGACCATAAACTGTAAGCTGTAAGCTGAAATAAACTCTTTTCTCACCAAGTTGCTATGTTTGTTTGTTTGTTTTGTTCATGGTGTCTTATCACAGCATTAGAAAGATAACTAGAACAATGTGGTTGCTTTTAGAAACAATTTTCGTTGTGACACTGTGTGGCAGTGGCTGGATCTAAGAAAGCCTAGTGAAGGTGTTGATGAGAGTAAGGAAAGTCTTTTTAATGCCCATAGTGAAACCAAAATGTGCCTTGTGGCCAGTAGACATGATATAGCATGGATATATACAGAGATGTCAGGTCAGAAGCCAGAACTGAGGGCCTAGCCAAGTTTGAGCACAGGGAGGTGCCAATGGCAGGAACCAGGGGCACTGGGTTGGGAATAGTAGCTGAGTAGATGAGGTGCTCACCGTATCCAGGGGAACGCATGTTTCCTAGGTTACTCCAAATCCCATCGAGTTGACCATCAGAATCAACCATCATGGTGGTGTGTGTAGGATGCTTTATTCATGTCCTTAAGAAAGGGGGCACCCCACATTGTATTAAGTGGGGCCCAATTTCTTCTGCTTCATATAACAGTTCAGTATAGAGCTCATGCACACCAATAGTAAATACTCCAGTTATAGTTCCAATAAATAATCATGGCAGTAGGGGTCACCTGTCCCAAAAAAAATGTTTAAAGAAGTAACACACACACATACACACACACACAAACACACACCTAGAGGTGAAAAGCAGTTTTACATGTAGTACAATTATTTTCTTGCATAAGCCCACAGATTTATAACTGTATCCTCAAACACTGAAAAATAATGATTAAGTATTACTTAACTGTAGGACAACATATTCCACTTCTCAATACAGGAAAATATATGCCTATGTATATACATGCACACATAGCACATGTACACACATGCATTGCATGTATGTGCGCACATACATTATTTGCACAGCACACACATTCACAAGCACACATACACGTTATGCATGCTTCACATACATATATGCATACACAGCACACACATATATATACACACTCATGTACATACCACATACATACACACATACCATCACATGCATACACTCACCACAGATCATAGATTAGTATGTCATGTATATACACTTTATGCACAAATGCACAGCCATACATGTATTGTCACATATACACTAGTCACCTGTACATAACACATGTTCACAGACACATGTGTATACATGTACCTATATACACATCACACCCGTGTCTGCATGGTGCATTTCCCCTGCTCCAATGGACCGATAATCCTAGCCCCAAGCCCAGCATATCCCAGCCCCAAGTACAGCGCAGGCCACCATCTTCCCAAGATTTTGATAGTCAAGTCTCTCCCCTCAGCGTGTCCATCAAGAAAGGAGTCGAGATTGAAATAAGATCGGATGCTGAACGCCTAGAATGAAAAGCAATCCAGGCAAGTCTTCATGTCTGTAATAAAGGATCTGGCTCGTTGACAGGGCTTTAATGTGGCAGAAGCTAGAGATAAGGCTTCATGTCTGTAATAAATTAGATTCAGACACTGGCTCTTCCATGGGGCCTTAACATTGTAGAAGCTTAGAGTGTCTTTTAAAATCAAGTCAGAACACCAGAGCCTGAGGTGTGGCAGCATTTATGAGGGACACAGCAGCTGCAGGCAAAGCAGAACTGGGAATTTCAGCCATGCCGTCAACTTTCTTACTTGTTCCCAGGAACCTCAAGGTGGGAGCAGTATTCACACCAGGCTGACTTCTTCTTCGGCAAGGACAGCTTCTCTGAGGTTCACTCTCAAGGAAGGCAAGTCCCGATACTGCCCTCCGAACACAGGAGAGTGCAGCCGATATCAAGTCGATCAGTTGCAGTTCAGGCTAGCAAACCAACATACATAACTTCTCACAGCACCTGGGAGCTGTGAAGAACCACTGGGAAACATGGTCGCAAGTAACAGGGTATGGTGTCCTGGCGGCTGCAGGTGCCTGTAACCACCCAGGGTGTGTATTCACCTTGCATCTTTCTCACATCCACCGGCTCTCAAGGACAGATGGTGCTAGGGACCCCAGGCTGCTGTGATGGCAGCCATGTAGTTCCTCCACCCATGAGGTCAGTCAGAATTGCTCCCGAGGAGCACCAGGAAGACAGTGTCGTTCCCTTTTTTTTTTTTTTTTTTTAAAGAGAGGTTAAGATCACCTGTCAAGTGAGCCACCTCTAATGAAGTCATCTCCTCACCCCACAGTGGGACACCTCCTTCTGCTGTGGGCAGCAGAACCTCTTACAGTAGAACTACCCAGGAGGGAGAGGAGGTGCTACCCCTGAGCTGGGGGTGGGGGTGGGTAGTGGATCCTCAGGGGTGAGGTTTCATGAGATCACTTCACAGATAAGGGGAGTGTGTGCTGATTGAGCGGCATCTGACCAGATTCTTCTTGCACAACTCCAGTTGCCTTCAGCAATACCACAATTACTGATTTAATATGGTTGAGTTACACCATGCGTGCAAGGGTGATCTTTACAGCTCTGCTGTGGGAAGAAGAAAGGAAATAGCCGACCATCTGTCAGTTGGGTGACGGGATGAAGTAAGTACTCTGTAAGCTGGAGTACTTACTTAAAGGGCAAGTTAGCCAGGACTGGAACTGTGTGGCCCAAAAGCTTACTGTATGCACAGAGCTCTACAAGTGACCATTAGGATTAAGAAAAGACAGATAGTGGATAGACTGATGGGTGGACAGTAGATACTGTGAGAGAATTCAGGAAGCATACGCAAGAAAAGCCTCAGCCCCTGGGGACTAGGACTCCCGTTGAAGGAATCAGAGAAAGAACTGGAAGAGCTTGAAGGGGCTCGAGACCCCATATGAACAACAATGCCAAGCAACCAGAGCTTCCAGGGACTAAGCCACTACCTAAAGACTATACATGGACTGACCCTGGACTCTGACCTCATAGGTAGCAATGAATATCCTAGTAAGAGCACCAGTGGAAGGGGAAGCCCTGGGTCCTGCCAAGACTGAACCCCCAGTGAACGTGATTGTTGGGGGAAGGGCGGTAATGGGGGGAGGGTGGGGAGGGGAACACCCATATAGAAGGGGAGGGGGAGGGGTTAGGGGGATGTTGGCCCGGAAACTGGGAAAGGGAATAACAATCGAAATGTAAATAAGAAATACTCAAGTTAATAAAGAAAAAAAATCTGTTCTGACCAATGAAAAACAAGTCCCCCTGTGTTTATTTAGTTAATATTACTGAGAGCCAGCGCAGAGTCTTAAGTCTCTAAAATATCTCATTAAAGGGAACGCAGCTCTCCAGTCCCAACCTCCTCACAGCCCAGTGTGTGGGACAAACAGTGAGCTATAATGGAAATAAAAGTTAGCTGTACCATGTTCTGAAGGATGTTGCAAGAAGCAAAGGGCGGGGGAGGTGAAACCCAGTGCCCAGATCTTCTTTTAGGAAAAGAACAGCCCAGAGAAGGTGGGGGTGGGGGGGCAGAAGACAAGGTGTTGAGCCCAACAGAAGGATGCTGAGAGACAAGAAGGGCGAGGTCCTGGAAGGCAAACTGCAAGAAGGTCACACAGGCACACAGGGCCACCTCATGTGAGGTTGGAAGCTACACGAGTTTGAGAACAGAGACAACGTGGTCCTTAGGATGGAAGGACTGCTGGATGCACTGTCAGGAGTCGACCACATGGGGGCAGCAGGCAGCAAGGAGTCCTGCAGGTTGTCTAAGAGGGATCCTGGAGACTGTACAGGGCATTCGAGGCAGAGACACAGCTCAGTTCGTGGTCTGCCTATTCAAGTATTGTAGCAAATACTCAGTAACAATTCATTAAGCCCCGTCCTGTAAACAGAGGTTAGAGGTGAGAAGCCACCCTGCAGAAGAGTGTCTGGCTAAGGACCCCACTCACTGTATACTGTCTATACCTGTACACTTCTTCAGCCAAGTTGAGCGCGGTGTGTCTAAATCTACAGCTCCAATTAGCACAAGTGACGCTGTCCCAGCCACCTCTTCAGAACAAAACTCTGGATAGGCTCATTTTAGGTCTTTTGGCTACACTTCCAAACGGATTTCCAGGACCTCCCCAAACCCCGTTATACCCATCAGTAACTTGTGAGAACATGGGTTTCCTCATACTCGACAGCTATGAGCATCATTACTCCTTCCCATGTCTGCTCATCTGATTGGAAGGAAGTTTTCCTTGTTTTATGGGGCAGGGTGTAGTTACGGGCATTAACACACAATAATTATGGTATGCCCCAGCAGTGAACACCTAAAAATGAAATGGGAAAACAGATTACAACATTATAAATATGAAGAAAACACTCAAAAACAAATTTAGCACAGGCACAAACTTTACTGATATCTGTGAGGCCTGGTTGAATAATCCAAAAGAAGTAGACCTGATCGTGTGGAAAGGAGCCCACGTCTGTGCTCCACACTCGACCAGATTATTTCCTGTTGACTGATAGGTTTTAGAAATCCTCCAACAACTGGCATCGTGACCCACAAATTCTGTGGAAATATGGAGGGCACAGAGCAGGGGACAGTAGTAAGAAGGCACAGGGTTGGAGAACTCATGTGTCCAGACTTCAGAACCCAGTGAAAAGGCAAGTCATTGACCCTGCCTGGAACAAGCGCAAATAGGACAGAAAACAGAAATTCATTCTCTGTATCAGCTGATCCTCCATTGATCCACACTTCCCACTGTTTCCTGCATCGTTGTGGGGCAGTGTGTTACACATCTGCAGAAGAGTGGAAGAGACCCAGGAGGTTCGAGGACAGAGCTCAGCCTGAGCTAATGAAGAACTTCGGGGTATGGGCTTAAACTACAAAAACTTCGCCGTCTGCAGCTTCCAATCAGGCAGTGCCTTCTCAGTCATCACACACACACACACACACACACACACACACACACACACACACACACACACACACACACACAAAACAGTAAAAAGAGGAAAAAGTAAGTGTAACGAAGTAAAAATAGAGAGTAAAACTTTTTTTCCCCCGGAGCTGAGGACCGAACCCAGGGCCTTGCGCTTGCTAGGGAAGCGCTCTACCACTGAGCTAAATCGCCAACCCCAAGAGTAAAACTTTTTAACAGGGCTCAGTACTGGGGACCTGTGATCCAGGTACACAGAGGAGGCTGGAGTTCCTTGGAGACCAGCCTAGTCTGTGTAGAATGAGCTGCTGTCGTGAGGCCCTGTCTCAGAACCAAAACAAAACAAAAACAGGGAAGTAAAATAAATAGAAACCTGCAGACTGGAGGAAACATTCTGGGAATCCTGCATCTAAGAAGGAAATTGTAAAAAAGGAAAGTGCAGGAGACTCTGGTCTTAGTTACTAAGGAGATCACCAACTAAAGCAAGCAGAGTACCTGAATGAGGGATTCTACCGGGAAAAGATACTTAACCTCCTCCCGCCTCAGGAGTCGCTGCCAGCTACACTCCACAAGCCTGGGCGCTCTGGATGGAGGCAGTGGGTGCAGCTGGCACCTTTCCACCCCGGCTTCGGCTTCGGAGGAAAAAAAGGTAAGCACTCCAGAAAGCGGTTTCTTCCGTAGCCACCCGCGATCCAACAATTCTGCCTTCCGTAGATACTCAAGAAGAGGAAAGCATTTCCATCCTGCCTGTGTGCAGAAGTGGGGTGGCAACTTCTTCCTAACTTACCACTGGAGAAACACGAAAGCTATAGACACTGGGTCAGTAAATTGCTGCAAAATGGGCGCGCCCGGAAGTCTAACAACAGCAAAATACCCGGATCGCAGGATTCCACTCAGGACATTGTCCAAAGGAGACCAGTGGGGGCCTCTGAGCATGGAGTGAGTAAAGGAGGTGGGGGCGACAGATAATGTGCAGCTTCCTTCTGGAATCCAGACAGTGTTGCTGAAGTGACCACCATGGTGAGAGCTGCACACCTCAGGAACTTACTAGACGCTTCCTTAAAGGTGCGTAGTATGTGTTTGAAAGCTGGACTCAGTAAACGGAGAAGCAAACATGTACACTGGGAAACCTGGTAGAGGATTTTCCATTTTAATCAGCTTACAAATGATTCTTGCAATGTGATTTTTTTTTAAATTTAAAAACCTAAACAAAACCTTTCTCCTCCTGTGCCTAAGCTCTTTTCTGTCCCTTGGCGGAGGGACTCTTGGCCTACCCTCATGAGCTCACAGGTCCCAAGGGCTCAGGGGTTGGGCGAGGGCGCGGCCGGTCGACAGGGCGGGCAGGGGGCGGCCGCTGTGACCTGGGGCGTCGCAAACACCGCCCTCCGCGGCCAGTGATAGGTCCCACCCCACCTAGGCGACCTGCGGACGGGGGCGGGGAGACGCGGCGGGGACGCGCGGTGCGGCGGTTGAGCGTCCGGGAGATGTGGGCACCGAGCGGCCCGGGGCCCGCGGGCTGGGACCGCCGCAGGGTGGGCGCGCGACTACGAGCAGCACTGGCGGGGCTGCAGGAGCTTCAGGGGCTGCGCGCCACGCAGCAAGCGCGAGTGCGGGGAGCCCTGGGCCTGCACCCAGCGCCAGGGCCCCGCGGCCAGGAGCTGAGGCTGGAGGCGGCGCTGGCCGCGCTACGGGAGCAGCTGGTAAGAAGCAAGTGGGGCACGAGCGGCCGAAGGGGCGTGCTGGGGCGCGATCCGGGCGCAGTTGTGTGGAATGTGCGAACGGAGAGGCCAGATGCGAGGCTGCGTGGGGAGCGCGCTGCGGGGCGCGAGCTGGAAAGCCGCGCGCGGAACCCGGGGTTGACTGCGCACCGCCTCAACGGCGGATACAACCTTGGTGCGGCGGCGCGCAAGTCTGGCTAGACACTGTGCTGTTGTGATGGGGATGCGTGGACTCCATTCCGCCAGAAAGGAGTCTGCGCACACCCTGACCTCACCCCGGGAGCAGGTCAGCAGGCAGCACAGCGTGAACTTGAGCCGCAGGGCACTGTACTAGGTTCGCCTGGGTCATTGCGGAGTCTTGCCGGCTGAGAATGTCTCCTAGATTGCATGTCACCTGATTCGTTAAAAAATCAAAACAAAACACGAGTGTCCTCTGGTCTGCACAACGTGTGAGAGGGGACTGGTGGCTCTTTCTCAGCTATCCGCACCCATCGAGTCCTCCTCTGTAGACCACTGGGGTCCCCCAGGAGTAGAATTGCAACCCGTTTCTAGAAACAGCTCAAGATCTTTTCCGCCCTGGTACTGCAGTGTTTTTAAAATAACAAAATAATGCACACTCAAAAGAGTATGGTGGAGTCGTTGTCCATAACTCTTTAAGTGGGATTTCTTTCATGGTGAAATTTAGATCTGCCCCGTTGAGAGTAGCCTCTTGGTAAAGTTCAGGGTGAGACAGTTGTTTTCAATCAGCTTTAGCTCAGAATAGTGTTGGGTTTGTGACTAAACCAGGAAGTCCAGTGTCTGAGTCACTACTCCCCAGGACACCTGGAATCTTCCCTGAATGTGAGAGATCTGGCTGAGGGCGGAATCCAGCTGGCAGCCTCCTCCAGTCTGAGACGCCCAGATGCTGCCCAGACAGGGACATGGCTGCTGTGGACTGGACCCTGCACACCATTGCACCCACAGGACCAAGGAGGCATTACAACAGGTGTCTGTCTTTCGAGGGGCTCCACACTGCTTCACGTGACCTCAGCCAGGCAGGCGCACTGATGATTTATAAGCATGACCCTTAAGGTTAACGATTAACTCCCCCGTCAGCAATACACAAACCCAATCTGTGAGCCCTCACACTCCAATTACCAGCAGCCTGTGGAGAGATCAAACAAGCTTTGTGTTGACACATACTCCCCCTCCTCTCCAGGAGAGGAGGGGAACACACAGGCTTTGTCTTGAAACTTGGTTCAGGGGGAAAGCGAAAAATAATTGAATTTTATGTGGCTTTAGCACCGTTTTTCTTAAGCGGGGTGGGGGTGGAGGAAGGGTGGGGTGGGTGGGAGCTACTTGCTGAATCAAGAAAATGGGGGAAGAGCTGCAGTACATTCTAGTTAAACGTAGGCAGGAACTAGAGCTCACAGTAGTCCTCCTGCTGGCTCACCTGCCCCCCCCCCCCCCCCCCGCCCTTGTTCTGGTGTGAAGTAGAAAGAACCCTATAGTCCTCCGCAGTTATCCTGAAGGAATTCTCAAGTGAGGGTGGGTTTAGCATTTCTGGGGATTTGGTGTCCATCAGATGGGCTACACCCTGCTAATTGCAGTGTCAAAAGTCACAAAGGGAACTCAGCAGTAACTGCTTAGAGGAATTTCGCTCACTAGATAAATCAGTGACCCTTAATGGCTGAGACCAAAAAGATAGACTAATCTGCTAATGAAATCCCATGCCCTCTGACCCTTGACCCCACAGCTGGCTACAGGTGGCCCTGTAGACTGTAGGATGCCTCATGAGTGTTTTCACAGAAACTTGTCACAGATGGTGGTGGCCTTTCAATCCCACACATGGGCTTAAGTAGGAGCAGTGGCTGGATGGCACTAGGCCAAGAAGCTGAAACATTCCATCTTGCCTCCACTACATCCAGGAGAAGAGGTGTCCTGAGACAGGGTGCAGACGGATATGAGGATCATCCCACCAGGGTTGACTGGTCATGACTTGTTCTGAAAGTGACAGCATGCAGCCATTCCTTCCCTTGGCAGGCTCAGGTGGTGACACAAGAGCGGGCCACTCTGATTCCGTAACTGTGAGTGGTGTTTTCCTTGGACCGACTGGGTTGCTTTGTGAACACACAGGGGGCAGATGGAGGTCAAATGAGAAACGGATGAGGCCGAGAGCAGGGCCCTGCCAGATTTCTCCGGGGTCACTGTCAATTGCATCGTGATCCGTGAGCCAGGGCCCTTCACCGCTGACTGATGCGATGTGAAGTTTGCAGGAGGCCATGAAGGGGTAGCTCATGCATAACATATTTCCTTTGTTCACTCTTAGCATTCGAGGAGAGGAAGGAAGTCTCTTAGATTCAATCTCTACATCCTGACCTTTTTATCCTACAGATATGCCATCAAGTTCTGGTTCTGTTTGGTTTGGGTGTTTTTGTTTCTTTTGGTTTGGTTTGGTCTTCTGCTGGGGGTTGAAAAATGGAAGTGCCCTTGGGGAAGGCAAAACAAATTCAGATCAATTTCTATGGGATGGAGCGAGCCCTTAAAAGGAATCAGCCACATCCCTTTTAGTGGCACCATAGAATGGCAGGTCTCAGACATTTAGTGGCCACCAGACTTTTCCCCTATGGGAAAACTGGCAAAGCCCCCAAGCTCTCCCAGGGGCCTCTCCTGGAGCCCAGGATCTGCAGGTATACTGAGTATCTGCACCACTGGGACGAAGTTTAGTTCTCTCTTGCACCATGCCTCTGACCCTTGACCCAGTTCTGTGGGATTTACCTAAATGCTCCAAAGCCTCTGTGAAATCAGCATGAAGTTTGCAGACCACAGATAGATGGGCTCGGTTCCAGGAAGAGTTACACAGCCTGGCTTTGTAGCCAGCTGAGCTCAGTCCTGGTCACAGTGGCTTTGACCATCAAGTTCAGCCTAAGGAAAATGCTGAAAACCTGGGCCAGAGTTAGAGGGAGTCTTAAGGAGAGTGGCATCAATTCCGATAGTGGGCTCACAGCCCAACAGAGGAGCCCTGAGGCCCATAAGGACTCTGGGATCTTGAGACCTCAACCGTTAATTAGAAACTAGCTCCTGAGGCTGGCTGAGCAGGTGTTACCTGCAGAGCGGCTGGTCCTGGTCCTGGTGTGCACACAGGGGTCAACCTTTGTGCAAGGCAACCAGCCGGACCTTTGAAGAAGAGAAGCCCAGATTGGGAGAGGCAGATAGATACTGTCGCTCTCTAGAGCTGGACTAGTAGAGGCCTTTTATGGCTTTAAGGTAGGATTTTACAGGGAAAAAAAAAATCCATGTCAGCCCCTTGATGAGTCTCAGTGTCAGTTTCTGAGTGGGACACCCACGGTCTCTACCCAGGTCCTTCAGGGAGCGTTTGTGACTGAAGCAGGTTTTGGACCAGGCGGTGGTTCTGGGAAGTTTTGTTCAGCTTTGGTTCTAGGCGGTAGGTAATGTTGCTCTCAGACACTCTTCTCCCTTCAGACCCTGTGTTAGTAGGTTCAGGGGGTCGGGGCTTGGGACCTCGAAGCCCTAAAATGCTAGAAGGACCCACCCATCCTCAATAGGCCATTCACACAGCAAATCAAGATGAAAAGCTGAGGAAGGGCATATATTCAGTGTGTACACATTGAGAAGGGGGATCAGTGGAAAGGCCCAGTGTCCCCCAAGTTCATCCTGGGGCTACTGACACTAGTATAGATGTAAACGAAGCAAGAGATGAGCAATCCTGAGCGAGGTGTGATTCAATCTGCCATTGTCTCCGGTGCCTGGGAGCGGTAGGTGGATTGTCAGAACTGGGGGAAGCTCTTCTTTGGGACAAGCTTTGGTTCCAGGTGTCCCCTGGCTCATTTCTTTCTCCCAAGATGAGATTCTGGGGGAACCCCAATTTCTTGGTGCCCTCTGTTCCTTTAGAATATCTTCTGTCCTCTGTGTGTGGTGTGTGCACATGGAGGTGGACCCCACCCTGAGTCAGCTCCTGGGGGGACGGGCTGAGCCAGCTGAGATTGGCAGCAGTGCCAGCCCCAGCCAGCATCCTACTCAGCTCACCCTGGCCTGTTCTTCCCATGGCAAGTGACCAGGAAGTTATTACTGCCAGCATCCTGTACACCGCTGAGATTCTGACATAGTACCCACTAGAAAAATAATGGTCATGCTGTCCTACAGGCGAGCCACGCCCCTGTGTTTTACCCTCTGTCTGCCTTCAACTCACTTGTTACTTGAAGAAGAAAAGATGTATCCATTAGACCTGGACATGGGGAAAGTGCATGATTGAAAGAAAGAAATTGGTTTTTATCGAACACTCAGTACTGATTAGTTTATGTATGTTATACAGAACTCCGCCCACTTTGTGTGGTGTGTGTGTGTGTGTGTGTGTGTGTGGTGTGTGTCTGTGTGTGTGTGTGTGTGTGTGTGTGTGTGCGTGCGTGCGTGTGTGTGTGTGCGCGCGTCTATGCCTGTGGGCACACACCAAGGGGTGACAAAGCCTTTACTGTCCGTTCCATGAGACCCAAGAAGTTGCTTCCCATCGGTTGGCAGCAGATGCCAGTTAGGTATACTTGACGTGAGTTGGGGGTTTGCGTCTTCCTGATGTTTGTTTCACCTTTGGACCTTGGTCTACATTCTGTTCTCACATCAGTTTCTATTCTTCCTCCTTTTTTGCCTTCTAGTCACGGCTAAGGAGACAGGATGCTGGCCTGAAGACCCACTTGGACCAGCTGGACCAGCAGATAAGTGAACTGCAGCTGGATGTAAGCAGGTCACCCTGCGAGGCCTTAGACAGTGACAGCAGGCCCAGCTCAGGTATGACTGATGATGACTGGATATCTGGGAGCCGGGCTGACAGGATCCTCCCCTGTGGAAGGCAGTACAGCATTCACTGTCACCCCTCATGGACACTGTCTGATTTGACATTATGAATAGTGATAGCTTCAGCCTGTGTCCTCAGCTGATCTCAGAGGTCACTTGGGCAGCCTGGGAAGTATATGTGGAGACCTGACAAAAGCTTTAACTACACATGCTGAGAGAAAAATATAAATGTAGTAGATATTTAAATAATACATAAGCGAAAGACTTTACATGCAATACAGTATAATACATATATAAACTACTAGTATATATACACATATATGTATGTATATTATATAAAATGTGTAATATATAAGTTGGAAAAACCTTTCTGGTAATATTAAGCATTCTATGAATGCCCGGTTTTACCGGACGGCCATGGACCATGTGAATGACTATTTTACAGACCACCTACTTCATTTAAATAAATATAACTTGTTAGCCAATCACACAAAGATGTCCCCTCCCCCAACCCAGAGGTTATAGAAGGACACCATTGGCAGTCTCTGCTGGCTTATGTGGTTAGGTCACTTTCGTTTTCTTAATATTCTGAGTGGGTTGAAATTTGGAAACAGGGACCCCTGTCTCTGGGTTACAGTGGTCACAAGACAGGCGTGACAATCTGGGGGACCCCCTTAGCACTCTTGGTATTGGCTTTTGTAGTCTATCCTGGCATGTACTAGGTGCCCAGCAATCCCTGGGGCTGAGGACTCCCAAGAAGGAAATGCCCCTTCAGTTGCATATTAAAGAAGGGAGAGAGTAACCAAAGCAAGGAAGTTCCCCATCTGAGGTAACTACAGGTCAATTGTTCCCAGAACCACTCCCAAGGTTGCCAGCAAGAATCTGGAGCAGTCTTTTTCTGGGCCCATGGCCACAGGCATTCTTATCGGTGCCTCGCTCCTCCCTGTGGTGGTAAAAGCAGAGAAGAGCTTAGGTCCTTGGGGCAGAGCCCACTGGCTAGGGATACGCTAACCACTATGCTTGCTCTGCCCAGGTTTCTATGAGCTGAGTGATGCCGGTTCCTGCTCCCTGTCCACCTCCTGTGCATCTGTCTGCAGCGACCGTCTATCCCCCTCCCTGGGAAGCTGGCTGCCTGTGCTCCAGCCCTCCAAGTCCAGGTCTGGCATGGGGGACTGGCGACCCCGCTCTGCTGATGAGACCACTGTCCCTGCGTGGAGCCCACAGCGCACAGAAGATAGCAGGCTCCTGCATGGTGCAGAGGACACAGGTCGGCTGAGGGGCATGTTCCGGCCCAGACCGGTGTCTACAGGTAAGAGAGGGAGGCAGGGGAGAGTGAGAGGGACAGCAGATGATAATACCTGTAGACCCAGTGGGAAAGACGTTAAGCCCCACATGCAGTGGGGGTGGGGAGGATGATTTTTAAGTGATCATCTGGAAGCTGCCGTCACATCTAAATGTGGCACGTTTAGAGTGACAATCAGGCCCTTCTTGCCCTTCGTGATTTTCCAAGAGAAAAAGTTGTGACTTGGACCCTCCCATTCCTCTCACACCTGGGCTCCGTGCCAGCCTTCAGAGCTCTGCGGTGAAATCCCCAGTTTCACTCTCACCCTGTGGATGCTGGAGCAGTTAGCTGTCCCAGATAGCATCCAAGCCGTGGTTAAGTGAGGGCACTGAGCTGACATCTCCTGACCTTTCTAATGGAAGAGCAGGCACTCACACACAAACAAGAGCTGGGTCTCTACAAGCGCCTGTCGGCAGCAGGGATTTGCCATCTGTCTGTGTTGACACGCTTTTCATGGTCTCATTCCCAGGCGACCTCGAGAGAGTCCTTCCAGCTGACACGGGGCTCCAGAATGCTGGCACTGATGCCTCATCCCTCCTATGCCAGGGGATAGAGATCCCAGCCCATGCACTGGACCCCAAGTACCAGCGTGATCTGGTGGCCAGGGGAGGCCAGGAGGTGTACCCGTATCCCAGCCCCCTCCATGCAGTGGCTCTGCAGAGCCCTCTTTTTGCTTTGCCTAAAGAAGCTCCGTGTTTCGACATCTACTCACCCCCTGAGGAGCCCCCTCTGGTCCCTGCTGACCAGAACGGGACTCAGCCTGAGCCTGAGCCAGAGCCCACCCGTGAGCTGGGCTCAGCCGAAGCCTACATCCACAGACTACTGCGTCTGCGGGGCCAAGAGCTCCCCCTGAGAGAGGTGGGGCAGGAGCAGGGAGGAGACGCAGCTGCTTTTCCACAGAAGTCCTGTGGCCAGAGGTCAGACGGGATGGGTCAGCTGGAGAAGCCAGCCTGTGGGGCTGACTGGGGAGGAATGAAACCAAGTAGGGGTGCTGCCAAGGACAGCCTCAGGCAACAGGGGCCTGTGTCCCTTGTGGGTACTGAGACCCTCAGCAGCCCCCTAAAGGAGGAAACCATACCTTGGAATCCCTGTGTCCGTGGAGACAATACTGTTAGTTCCTCTCCCGCCTCCCAGATCCAGCAGCCTTACACTGACTGTGGCCAAGGGCCAGTCCTATCACCATCAAGGGTGTTGGGACCAGAAAGCCCGCCTCTGGCCCCGGTTCCCTTTGCTTACACATCCTCCACTACTAATGAAACCTCCCCATTGAGGCTGAGGATGGGCTCTCCCCAAAACAAGGCCATGAAGGTCAAAAGAAGAGTTAGCGAGAAAGTACCACGGCTGGGGAAGCAGCTCCCACCACAACCGGAGAAACAGCGGGGCATTCATGCCGCGTGGTCCACAGAGCTGGACCCCTCCTCCAGACCCCCGCAGGGAGGTCTCAATAGGAGACCCACACTGGCCAGAGAGCCTCCTGGACGCTCCTGCTCTGAGTCCACCCTCTACCCTGTGCCCCTCCTCGTCCCCCTAGTGGTGACCCAGAGGGAAAGTTACCCCGCCTCATCCCAAGCTCTCTTCCCAATGGAGACAGCCCTCCTCAGCTCCGCAGCCAGGCGGAAGCAGCGCAGGTGGCAATCCACTATGGAGATCTCAGCTAAATCCCGTTCGGTCAGCCGACCTGGGCCCAATTTGGGGCCCCCTAAGTCCCCAGCCAAGAGAACAGGTGGTCCCCGAGCCCAGAGCAGGCCCTCGCTTGCCCGCCAGGATGCCTGTGCGAGGAGTGAGTCAGACCCCTCAGAGCACTCTGCAGAGTGCGCCTCGTTATTTCACTCTACCATTGCCGAAACCAGCGAGGACGAGGAGGCTAGCGACCACACTGCCAACCGCTTTGGGGACGAGTCCAGCAGTAACGATTCAGAAGACTGTGCCCAGAGCAGCCGCCGCGGCCTGGCAATAGGCAGTGCAGAGGCTGCGCAAGGGGGATGGGCCTGGCCTCCGGTGCCACTCCAGCAGGTCTCGCGGGCACCAGGAGGCACCAGGCCATCCCTGCCCCCTGTGCCCAAACTGTGCCGCATAAAGGCCTCCAAGGCCCTGAAGAAGAAGATCCGAAGGTTCCAGCCAGCAGCCCTGAAGGTCATGACCATGGTGTGATACCAGCGTTTCAGGACAAGCCCTGGACCCTAGAAAGTGCCATGAGATGTGGTATCCCGTGCCATGTGATGAGTAGGCAAAGGATTGTACCAACCTGCTATTTTGCTTAGGTTTCTCAGATACCCTTCTTACTGTGGTTGTGTCATCTGGAGTGACATTCCCTCCAGCCCTCTTCATTGCATGATCTCAACCACAATTTGGTTCCCCACCATACTCTGCCTGCTTTGTGGGGAGAGGTCTCTAACATTCCTCCCCAGAGACTTCCTAGAATCACGGCATCCTGTTGGGGGAGGGGGGGTTAGATTTGCATTTAACTCCATATTACAGTTGTCTGAATAAACACCTACACCATGCTGCTAGAACTCCAAATAAAAGAACCACATTTCCTTTCACCTCAGCCACTGTCATGTCTCTTCCTTCCCAACATGAGACGTGTGTGAACCTGAGGCAGGAGAGGCATTTTGGGAGTAATGTCTAAACCCTGGATTCAACACCGGTGAACTGGATAGGAAAATTTATAAGTTTTTCATGTTTGTAAAGAAAATTATGTCTATTTTCCAACCATTCTTACGAATGATAGGTTTTCAGCTCAGCTGTTCAGTGCTGCAGTCACAAGGTGGCTTTCTGGACCCCATTACATGTTGCCCTAGAAGGAAGAAGGGGGTACACTTTATGGGGTCTCTTCCCCTTCACACATGACAGAAGCCTTAAAAATAAGGAGACAGGAAGACTGACTGAAAATACTTTTACAGTAAGAATCACACTTGGGCTAAATATTCTTGTAGCGAGAAGCTGTATGCAGGGTAAAGGGTGAAGAGACTTCAAAATGGATTGGGGTTTAGAACAAAGAAGTCAGCTTCCCTTGAGCTTGGAAGGAGGGAGAGAGAGAATGGATCTTTTGGGAGTTTTGAAGCGAAAGAAAGCAAGGGGCTTCCTCTGTAAACCAGTCCAGGCCAGGGCATTTGTCTCCCTTGTACTTTAATTGGAGTTTAAAGAAAAACTAAAAACCAGTATGACTTGGGTTTTATTGTAAAAGATGTGCTTTGGCTCACGGCCTCAGAGGGTTCAACTTATCACGCAGAGAAGGCATGACAAGACAGTTTAGTCCATATCATGGCAGGCCAGGAAGCAGAAAGCAAGATGGGAAGTGACCAGATAATGTACTCCAAAGGACCAGCCTCCAGTGACTAAACTTCCCCAAGCCAGGGACCAATGCCAACTTTTCAGTCTTCCCAAACACTACCAGCAGCAGGGGATCAAGTGTTTAAAACATGAGCTGTGAGTAACATTCCAGATTGAAACTATAGCATTCTGCCTGGGGTCCTCTAAGGCTTGTGGGCACAGGTACATTTAATCCACCTTCGAAAGTTCCCACAACCTTACTAGTTCCAGAATCATTCAAAAGTCTTGAGTCCAGAGATTCAAAGCAATCTCAGCTTTGAGGACCTGGAAAAGAAAAAGCTAGCTACACACTTCTAATATCTAGTATATACCACTGGGTGTGTTGTTAAAATGCTCTCATTCTTTGCCCCATTGTTCCTGAGGTTATGAGAAGCCGTGGTTTGGCAGAAACTTCGCCTGTGAGGCTACTGGGACATGTCTGAACCCTGACGAAGCTACCTGGGCTCCTGCCCATACCTAAGGCTGCATCCTCAGTTCTGGGTCTTCTAAAGAGGGCATGAGCTCCATTCGATGTTGATGCTCCTGCTGGACATTGTCTCTCTCTCTGGAGATCTGCAAGCGGAGGTCTGGGGGTGCTCAAGGGCACCCCACGAAATGGATGCATCTCTGCGATCCTTCTTGGGGGCATGTGCTGTTCTAACAGCTCAGCAGAGGAGGGACTTTGATGGGTTGGGGCTACTCGGTGTGGTTAACAGTGTTCATCTTCCACGGCAAAGCGGTCTTGATTTGCAAACCACTCAGGTACCAGCATGTCACCAAAACGTCTGCACTGTAGCCAGGAAGATGTGGGCCTGTCTAACCATGCAAGCGCCATGAAAGCAACGGCACCCCAACCATATCTGTGCTTTCTCAGCTGTCTCTGCTCTCAACTCTCACTGGGGTGTGTGTGTGTGTGTGTGTGTTGATAGATGAAAGACGGAGCTGGGGATTTAGCTCAGTGGTAGAGCGCTTACCTAGGAAGCGCAAGGCCCTGGGTTCGGTCCCCAGCTCCGGAAAAAAAAAAAAAAGAAAAGAAAAAAGATAGATGAAAGACACACATCTATCCCCTTACTCTCTTGTTTTCTCATTGGAAAAGTAAATCTCCAGGGAAGCTTGTTAAAGCAGATCAGAAAACCTTCCTTCAGAGAACAGAGCAGCAGGAACGCAAATGAGACCCAGCTCCTGAGCTGTGCTGGCCAGGGGAGCTCACTGCAGAGGAGCAGGTGGGGACCCTTGGTGGAAAATGACCAACAAGAAGCCTGCTGAAGATAGACTTGGGGGTCTTGAGGGTCAGAGCCTCGTGGGTGGAGGAGGCTCAGGCTCTAGAGGGAGGGTCCCTGATAAAGGCAACTGCAGAACTCTGGGCTGGATTGTGACTTGCAAAAAAGGACTCGGGTAGCTGGAGAAGCCCCTGGAGTTCTCTGAAGCCGCTGACTGGGAACTGGCCACACAAGGACGATGTTCTCTCAAGCCTGGTCTCTGCCCATCCAACTGGAAGTCAGTCATATATTTTGATTTTCCAGAGGTCAGAAATTCATCCCATGCCTTCTGCTTTTATTTGTTTTGAGGTGGGTTGGGATGGGTCAGGAGATTCCAACAACCTCCCCCAGGCCTTTTGTTCCACATCCTGTAACTAGAAGGGCCACATGGCTTGGAAAAACCAACAGCTTCCCTACCTGAAGAACTCGCTTCCTTTAAAGGGGGAGACACACGGTGCTGTAGGATTCAGAATGAGGGACAGGTGAATAACACTGGGGATGTGACTAGGCCTTTCTGCATCAGCAGAGTGCTTCCTCAGGGTGAGGAGCTCCCCAAATGGTCACGACACACTACAGGGTCGGGATGAGTAGACAGTCTGAGCTCGAAGACTGCTGGGAGCATTGTGATGTGGATGTCTGACACCAGCGATGAATGGGTTCTTGGAAGCATTTATAGATGGTCACTGGCCAAGTTCACAGGAAAGATGATCGGCCAGCACATTCCTTAGCAAATCACTTAACTCCCTCTGGCAGAGCACACCGCTCTCACCTCAACAGAGTAAGAGACAGTATTCTGTAGCCAGACATGAATGAATCCTGCCCTGAAACACAGGTTTGGGTCGACCAAATACCATGTTCTAGTTCTGTAACAGTTCCCTGCAGTCTTCCTATCAGCAGAACAAAGTCATAAATAAAGGCAGTTTTAAAATATGTTGGTGGGGATTCCAGTAGCTGGGTTAGAACAAAGCAAGAACATCCCTACTATAACCTCAGACATCATCGGATGGCATTCTTAGCTTTGGGGGTTGATGAAACCTAAGGGGTCTGTTTGTACATTCCAGAAGGATTTACCTAACAGCCAGGAAGATGTTAGGCCACATAAGGAGCTGGGTAATAAATAGGTATTTGGAGGACCTACGATAACTCAAACTCATTTGTCTCCTGGCTTGTAACATTCCATCGCTCCCCGGTCACTGAAGTTCTAATCAGTCAATCGGCCTTGTAGAATGTTTAACATAGGTGTGGCTTTTTTTTTTCCCCTAAGAGCTTTGGTTCACATATTTTAGAGTAATTTTCTTTCAGACAGACATATCTACTCTTGGAAGGAGCAGGAGCCCTCTGGGCAGTGTGGCTGTGATATGGAGACTCACAGGCGCCTTGAGTGCACTGGCAGACGGACGAGCACCCCGACAAAGAGGGCAGGGCCGTCATCTGCGGCATCTAGCACAGGCTCTTTTGAAACATTTTATAACTTCTAGTGTGTTTGAGTTAAAATAAAATCTTACAAAAAAGAAAGCCAAACTAATGTAGAAATTAAACATGCTATAATAATTTGTAAGCAACTTAATTACAATGTTAGTGAAAGTTTCTCTTTAATGAACTGTATCGTATCATTTAAGAAAGTAGGCTTAGGCCAGGCATGGTGCTGAAAGCCTTTAATCCCAGCACTTGAGGCAGAGGCGGGAGGATCTCTGTGAGTTCAAGACCAGCCTGATCTACAGAGTGAGTTCCAGGACAGTCAGAGCTCTGTATAGAGACCTGTCTCAAAAAAGGAAAAAAGAAGAAGAGGAGGGGGGGGGGGAGAGGGAAGGGGGAGGAGGAGGAGGAGGAGGAGGAGGAGGAGGGAGAGAGGGGAGGGGGAGGGGAAGGAGGGGAGGGGGGAGAGGAGGAGGCAAAGAAAGTAGGCTGTGTCCAGTGTGTTGATTGGATGTGAGGGTCCTCTGATGGATTTGTCTGCAATCTTTCCATTCCAGGACAGAGCATAAGCTTTGGACACAGCATAGTGTGGTTGTCGGGAGCTCTAGAGCCCTTGCATTAAACACATGGGACTGAAAGGAAAACATGGCCATGGCCGCCCCAGCGGGTCGGCTGTGTTCCACCTTAGAGGGCAGTCCTTCCGCATCTGCTAGCAGGGAAAAGGTGTGATCCTAGCATAGCAGACTTTATTGGGCACAGTGCTCAGACATATCCACAAAGGTAGGACCTTGAAGGATCTTGGTGAATAGAAATGAACAGGTCCCATCCACAAAGAGCGAGCAATAGTTATACAGTCAGGGCCTGCCTTGGAAGGGACTCGGTGGTCGCTGTGTTGGGCAGAGACTGCACACAAAGAGATGGAAAAGTCAATAGGCAACCCTATTGGGATAGGCAGGGGGCATGCCACTGCCTCACCTTGGTCTCCTGTTCTTTATGTCCCTGAGTGTCACTGGAGATGACAGCCAACTTCCTGAAAGCCATAGTGGGAAGCTCCTGGGGTGTGTATTGGGCAGGCTGGTTACTGGGGAGGCTACAGGTATGGGACCGAGCTCCCTTCTCATCTGAATTTGGTCTCTCTCTCTCTCTCTCTCTCTCTCTCTCTCTCTCTCTCTCTCTTTCTCTCTCTCTCTCTCTCTCCCTTTCTCTCTCTCTCTCTCTCTCTCCCTTTCTCTCTCTCTCCCTTTCTCTCTCTCTCTCCCTTTCTCTCTCTCCCTTTCTCTCTCTCTTTCTCTCTCCCTTTCTCTCTCTCTCTCTCTCTCTCTTTCTCTCTCTCTCTCTCTCTCCCTCTCTCTCTCTCCTCAGCCTCTCAGAAGCAGGAGGGCATAATTAGATTTGTATTTGGAAAGCCTCCTGGCCCCAGTAGAGACCAACTGTAGGAGAGACTGTCTCAGCGAGGACCAGTTCCAGGGAGAGTGCCCCCAGGGGACCACCCACATTGCCCAAGCTTAGGTCCAATCTAAGTGACCTTCCCTAGGCCTGTTGCTGTGTATAGGGCCATGCAGCAGTGGCACAGACAAAAGGTACCACTGTGTTTGGGACTGTTCACTCCCTACAACACATGAGAATTCTCACAGAAATAAGAACAGCTTTAGCAGAATACTCTACCCAGGATTTCTTTCTTTACACTTTTTAAAGGTTACATCTGGGCTGGAGAGGTGGCTCAGTGGTTAAGAGCACTGATTGCTCTTCCAGAGGTCCTGAGTTCAATTCCCAGCAACCACATGGTGGCTCACAGCCATCTGTAATGAGATCTGGTGCCCCTCTCCTGGTGTGTCTGAAGACAGCAACAGTGTACTCATGTAAATAAAATAAATAAATAAATCTTTAAAGAAAGGGGGGGTTACATTTTCATTCCTGTTTTATTTCTCTTCCTGATGATGAACAGAACAGGGATGAAAGGATTTAGCAGACTCAAACCTCATTTTTCTTAGGGACATTTTTTTTTCTCCATTTGCCCTCCCTCCGTTGCCCTTCAAATTTGAAACTCCAGTTTGTGTGGTGTAAAGGTTGGTGTCTGGTGTGCAGATGGAATATATATATCAACAGAGTGCAGGCTCAGGTCCCTAGGACATCAGAGCGCCCAGAAGCAGACATAGGTAGCGTTACTGTGTCAAAGACATTGGCGATACATGTGTGGGGCAATCAGTATCCATGTTCTGCTAGAGTTTTGAACACTAAAGCTTGTGCTGGCCAACTCCAGGACCCGTGCCTTGCTCAGAACCAACAGCAGAACTCCACAGATGGATGGTGCCTCAGTTACAGCTTTGTGCTCTAGGTCTCGTGTGTCATCATGGACTTGCTTTGCTAGAGGCTTGAGGCCCAGCTCTAGTGGACCATGTTTCTAGTTAAACTGCTAAGGAGGAAGCTGAGAATGCTTATCTCAGGAAAGCCACAGGTGATCCAGAAAAACACAAGGCCTATGAGAATGATTCTGGTTCCTCTTGATGGTCACTCTGACATACGGAAGATGCAGGATGTGTGGAGCCCCATCAGATGCCTGGCATGTGAGCACCAGGGGCCCATGGGAGATCCCACTTAATAGGCAGACTGTTTGTTTGAGACAGTATCTCGTTGTGTAGCCTGGGATTAGCTCTGTAGACCAGGTTGGCCTCAGACTCAGATGCGCTTGCTTCTGCCTCTCAAGTGCTAGGATTAAAGGTGTCTGCCACTATGCCCCTCGACAGGCAGATTTTAACATACAACCTTTAACATTGGGACTTGGGAAGGGGGGAAGCCCAGTTTATCAAAGAATTCCCAAAGGCCTGCCGCTGAGAGAATGCCAAATTCAGGTTTGGAGAGGTATTCATTAGCTCCAATGTTCATAGCACACTTGCCAATGGCTGACATTTATTATCTGCCATTTATTTTAATGAGTACACATGATTGATAATTAAATATGCTTAGCAGCTGTACAAAGCACAGGTCTTTTGGTGCCTGTGACGGTGCTGTGAAGCGGGTGTGATGGGTGCTTTGTAGTCACACTATATAATGATGAAGGACCCGGGGCAGAAGGAAGAGTTTCTCAGGTAACTACTTAGCTGGTGCAAGGGAGTGGCTGAGGTCAACCAAGGTCTCTGGTTTCAAAATTAGCTCCCATGTCTATGGCCACTGTTCACAGCTAAAATACAGGCCTGTTTATGGCTTGTGGGTGTTCTGGTAACTTAATCAAGCCTAGTGGGAGAAGAAGTTAGCTGAAAGTTCAGGAATGAAGGACTCACCTCTTCCGGGAAGAAGCTGGAAACTAGGATCATCTACTCCCAGAGCTGGGGGATACAAAAGCCTCATCAACATGCCCCTGCCATACCCCATCCCAACCCCTACCCCTACCCCTACCCTGTTCTTGCTCCTCCTGCCTCTGTTCTACCTCACTTCTGCCCCTACCCAGCCCTGGCTCCACCCCTATCCCTGCCTCCACCCTGTCCTCACTCACACACTTATCTCTGTGGTATGTCTCAGGAAGACCTCCTTGCACGAAGATAGCAGAGGACACAGTCACATGACCTCCACAAGCACAAACTCCAAAGCGCATGCTTGTTCTTTTTGCTGGATCACTGTTACTTTGCTTAAACCTAACAGATGTTTTTTCACTTAAAAAGAAAAAAGTGATCTCATCTGACAGAGCCATCCTAACTTTCGTGCTCAGGGAAGTGAGATGCTCTGACTTCTGCACTGAACAGACCATCGGGAGATCAAGTTCATGAGCAAACAGAAATCACCTATCAGCCCCAAAGTACCTCTCAACTGCATCTTTTGCAGATTGGTATGTTGCATTGTTTCCTCTGAATATTTTGTTTTAAATACAGCTGCAGCCCCATGTCACTGTTGGAGCTTCAATTGCACCGCCCGGGAGCCTGCAGTGTGGCTGGTCCACCTTAGGTCCATATTTTAATTTCAAGAGTCATCATTTCTGCAATCTGTGTACATTCAGCATCGGTGGGACATGTGATATCACCATGGAGAGGATCTATTGGGTTTCCCTTAATGTCCCTTAGTTCTCCTGTGTGCCTGGAGGGGCACACTCCCCCACCTGGATAGTCCGATCTTGCTGTCAGTGAGGAACCATTCCTGGACTGATCGGGCAGCACTTGGGCTCTAACAATGTTCACTTTGGATATTAACGAATGTATCCCATAAACTGTTCCCTGTTTTCCTGTCCCCAAACCAAGCAAGGCAGACATTCCAACAGAGAACACCAGCTCTCTCCAGAGGGGTGTGCGTTTCCACTGATGTAACCCCCCAGGAATCGAGTAAGGGGTCTTCTTACTGTTCATTGTCATACTCCGTGTCAATGAAGAGGTTCTGGGGGACTAATCCTGGGACCCCAGGTCCTTCAAGATAAGGCCCACTATATTTTTAAATTCTCCAAATGCAACTATATCATAAAAAATGTTTTTAAGTTTTACAATTGGTGCAAAACAGAATTCCTGTGCACAGGTGCCTTCAGGTCAGAGAAACAGGGGACAGAGACTTAATGACATGCTTTTCCTTCGTTTGTACTCTCTCTCTCTCTCTCTCTCTCTCTCTCTCTCCCTCTCCCTCTCTCCCTCTCCCTCTCCCTCTTGCCCTCCCTCCCTTCTCCACTGTATCCCTCATATATCCTCTATTTATCTTCTTTTTGCTTGAGGCAAAAAACTTTACATGACCCTTGAGACCTTCCTACGAGCAGGGTCAGAACAAGGACACTGCCCAGGCAAGGCACATGAGGATCCTGTCATGTCCAGGGTATCTGTGTTTCATGCAAACATGGGTGACAAATTCAAGTCAAGTGCCTGAGTAACATTACAGAGTCCAGCAAGGCATCGAGCCAGACAGATGTGCAACCAGGCTAGCCAGCAAATTCCTCTCTTCCCTGCTAAGGAGATAAGCCGGCTATTCTCCAGCTGTGCCCTGTGGGGGTGACCTCACAGTTCTGTGTCTAGTGTGAAACCAGATACTCCCATACCAACATTATCCTTAGAATAATGGCAGATAAGAACCAGGCTACTGGTCTAGAAGCCTGGCCACTGTATGCTCACAAGGTCACCCCTAAGCTCTTTAAACCAGGGGGATGCTTGATGAGCTATACATGAGGCAGCGTTCATTGGCTCCAAGGCCTCCTGGAGACAGCACAGCAGGACCTGTAGGTGGAGAGGCCTCTGTAGCTTAAGCTGAACTACAGGCACACCCATACTGGCCACCTGACAGCTTTTCCTCCATCTGGGGAACTGATCCTTAAGGAAGCTGCCTTTGCAACTATGGTTGCTTTCCCAGGTCTTAACATCTGCCCCGACCCATTTGCTGAAATCAGAATGTCCCAATGTGACATCTCAGAGCTCCTTCAGCCTCCCACAGCACCCTGGCTGTCCCTGACTTGAGTGAGCGACCACAAGCATGCACACACCTTCTTGTCCCCATGCCAGGTTACACAAAGCTATGATTCTATGCCACAGGCAGGACTGGACAGGGTGGCTGGCACCAGGGATATACCTCCACCCTGGCTCAGGGCTCACAGGCTGGGTCTTTAGATACCTCCCTTTGTTTAATGATGCTGTAACCCACTAACATCTGAACACGTTCAGTTCAGCTTACTCCCTCCAGCCAAGATTCACCTCAGCCAGAGGAATGGCCAATTTAGGCTGCCTTGGTCCTTGGCAATTTGCAGAGGTACACAGAGCTCTGACAGAGGTACTTAAACTTGAGGACCACAGCTTCCTGTAGTACAGCTGACTAGAGACAACAACCAAGGGACAGAGGAGATTCCTGACAGGGAATGGGCTTGTGTCTTCTCCATCTTTAGAGGGCCTTTCCCACAACACCCTCCTGGCTTTCAGTCTAGCTTAACTTACAGATCTCTGCCCTTGATATTCTTCCAGGCCTGCAGCTACTGTGTTCCGAACTCTAGCACAGGTAGCCAAATCCAGCCCTCAGCAGACTCAGGGTGCTCAGGCAGAGGTGATCGGGGGCAGAGGCCAGCTCAGATGCTCTCATTGGGTGGGTACCCACATGGCTTTCTACCAGAAGGACCATCCTTCTGTTCTCATGCCCTGGACTATAACACACAGCAAAGAGAGGCGCTTAGCACCCAGCCACTCAGTCAGCCAGGTCAAGGTCTCTAGTGAGGACAACTGGGAGCTGAGCCTATGTGGCCCATCCCTAGTTCTCTCCTCATCACTGTGTTCTCAGCTTCTGTCTCACAGAGGCACAGGACCACATATACATGCACTGGCTGCTGAGAGGTGAGCACAGAAGGAAAAGGCATGAGCTATTTGTAGCTTGTGAGACCTGGTAGATATTCAAATGGTAAATTTAAGGATAGGGAAGTGTAGAAAGATTGCCTGTCCTGTCTGTGTTTGATCCCTAGCACTATGATAAGTAAAGATTGATATATAATAAATATATAGGTAGGTAGATTATATATACATATACATATATATATATAGTTGACAGATGAAACATATGAGAGATGATTGGTGATAAGAATAGATAGATAGATAGATAGATAGATAGATAGATAATTAGTAGATGAAGATAGAAAATTATGTGTGCCTCTGTGTGTGTGTGTGTGTGTGTGTGTGTGTGTGTGTGTGTGTGTGTGTAGTCTGTGTCTGTGTAAGCATGGACTACAATAAAGATCGCTCAACCCCACTGTGCACTGGCAGAGAGCACCCCTTTAAGGGCACATTTTCCAGAGCTATAGAGTCCCCAGAAGCTGAACTATAGGACTTGTAGCTCTAAGGCAAGATGTTCAGATGCCAGGTATACTCAGGGGTCCCACCCCCTTCCTCAGCCCTTATGGGCCTGACATTTGTGTCCCTCCCAAGGTGACCTGTTGAAATCTTTGCTCCAGAAGAAACAGTGTGGTGAACTGAGACTTTGAGAAAGCGGTTGACTGGGTCAGTGTTTGGAGCCCTGGTGAATGGTATTGGTACTTTTATAAAAGACTCCAGGGAGTTTCGTGGCCCTTTCCACCACATTCACTTTGCCCAGAGACAACAGTTCAGAGAAACTCCCAGGCAGAACACGCAACCATTAAGAAAGCGTCCACCACTAAGTTGCAGAGACCTACTAAGTTTCTACTTTGGTGAACCTTGATTTCCACAGTTTTCCTATTTCCACACACAGAATTGCCCTTACTGTCCTGTTATTTCTGGGGCTTGGCGATAACTCAACTGGTAAAGTGCTTACTACATAATCATGAACACCTGAATTAAATCCCAGCAGCACCTGGGTACACGTTGGGCACGGTGGCATGTACCTGTAACCTGAGAAGGTAGGGACAGGTGGATCCTGGGGCTCACTGGCCAGCTAGTGTAGCCTAATCAGTAAGTTCTAGATCTCAGTAAGAGACATTGTCTAAAAAAAATTAAGTGAACAGATCTTGAGGAATGAGAACGAAGAGTGACATCTATCTTCACTCATTAACATATACACATATACCTACATACATGTTTATACATAATGGATGGATGGATAGATAGATAGATAGATAGATAGATAGATGTGTTCTTTTATTTTTCTATTTCAGCAAATCTGACTCTTCTGTTGAGAAATATAAAATTGTTGCTTGAAGTAAATCTGATTTTTTCCTAACCATACGCAGGCCTTCACCATTCTACCCATGACTGTGGCTTGAAGGGTCTACAGCAACTACAGGATCTGTGTCTCCTGCTTGCCACAGACATGTAACAGTCAGTACTGCCCTGCTTCTCAAGGGCCAAACATCACTAAGAGCAGACAGAGCTACTCCCTCAGAGTCTGCCGAGGGCTGGATGTGGTTTCCTTCAATCACTTGCCTCTGGTTTGTGGTAATGAGGTCACCTGTCCTCGGTGCCATATGACTGGTGAGCCTCCCATTCTTGGTGCCATTCTGATTGGTCCAAGTCATTCTTCAGACAAAGCCAGGACTGCCCTCTACCATAGCATTGGGATGTACAGAGTAGCCCAGTCAGGGGATGGAGCAGAAATCCCCACACCATGGTTCTCACTCTCCTGTAGCCTCAGGAGCTGAGAACTTAATCCAGGAAGGAAGAGCTTAGCATAGCTTCCTTAGTTTTCTTCCTGGCTCACAGAGTGGGGCAGCCAAGATGGAAGACATAGCCAATCACCCCAGATTCCGAGATCGACAGCAGCACAGGTGAAGGAGTAGAAACTGAGAAGTTGATGACTCGCCCAAGGACCAAGCAGGTGGGAGACTGATCAGGGCCAGGAGTGATTGATACCACCTGCATGACTCAGCAGCCCACCCCCTGACCTCACTCCCTGACCTCTTCTGTTGAGAAGGGGGATCTAGGAGCCTTTGGATCAGGAAAGAAAATACTAGGGCTTGCCTGTAGGAGACACCCAATGAAAAACCCTTCTGGAACTTTTCAGCTACTAAGGAATGGCTGTCCAATGAAATATGCAGCTCCTTCCTTTTGGAAGAGAAAGAATGCAGATACGCTCTGAAAACAATGATCTCTCTCAGGTATCCCTGCTGGACAGCCCAGCAATTCCACAGTGCACCAACTCACTTTTGTTGGACACACAACAGCTCCTAGCAAATGTCACTGTCCTAACCCCAGAGTGTCCTTACTGTATTAATAAGGACAGAATAAAATGCAAAATGATAGAATATATTACATTTTAAGAAATGGAAAACACATTTTACCAAGCCAAGCGCATGATGTTGAGGGTATAGGCTGCATTCCATGTGTGCTGAAGTTCTTGTGAACTCCGTTTCCGGGGCTCTTTATAGGGAGGCTTTTCTCGTATGCATTAATACAAGTTCCCTTTCTAGCTTCAGCCAGTACCAGCGTCAACCTTTAGCCTGAGGTATTCCTGCTGACTTCCACAAAAGGATTTAGAAATGTATGAAAAAAAAAAAAAAAACAACTGAATTCAAAGTTGGACTTGGGTAAGAAAGAAAGTGATTTCTAAATCCCAGAGGCTGGGCCAGGACCCATGAAAGCCTCACCCTGACAGGCTGGGTGGGGCTCCTATAGCTGAGAGATGCAGGAACCCTCAGTGACCAAGTCTAACAGAGGAAAAATGCATGTTGGCTGTAAGTTAGCCTCCTGGGGGTGCAGGAAACAGAAAGTCTGGGACCATGATGCTGCCAGAGGCAGCAAGGGGTTTAGCCTTGACAGTGGTAGACAGGGACTACTGGCTGCTGCTTCTTGAAGCTAGGGAACTTGGGAATCTTGCTCAGCCCGGCTGATGATTTTCCTGGTTTAGCAAACAAAGGGTAAAGCTTGTATAAAACTTTAAAAAAGAAGTTGAAAGACATGGTTGAGCCATTTCTTGAGGGAACATAGCTGTCATCTTGATCTTGGCCGTCCATAACTAATAAATTTACAGGTCTCGAAGAGTACACATTCTACCTTGTAGAACACTGAAATAACACAGTTATTGCAATTTGATTTATGCACCCCCAGCCCAGGAGAACTGTGGTTTCCAGTCTTTGAGTAAAAGATGTTGGTAGGTCTTATTTGCTGACTGTACCAAGCGGATTGCTACTGGGTTTCTCTCTGGGCAGGGTGCTGGTTTTCTGCTAGCCTTGGGCCTGTGCCAGCAGCCAGGATCTGCATGTGGGCACAGCCTCTGTCTACTTTCACAATTACCCCTGGGAGGCTTTGAAGCCCCAGAAAATGTCCCTAAGGGCTTGTCTGAAAAGCCTGGTTTTGTTCAGCCCATCTATTTTCAAAGCTGGCTGGGAAAAAGATACGGGTAAGTAAGGTACCTAGCGATTAGCGTGTACACCTGGCCCTGCTTTCTAGCGCATTCCCGATGATTGCAGGGAGTGGCTGCCTCCCTAAGTGAGGTTCTGACCAGGGAAAGCCTTAAGTTTTTTAACTCCAGCCCCTCCCAGGACCCAGCAAACCCTTTCACTCTCCTTCCTTCCTGAAGGCTGCCCTGAGCCCTTGGTCCTCACTAGTGCTAAACAGCCATGGGGAGGGGATGTGGATGGGGAAGATCTCACTGAGCTATGATATCCTCAGGGACTCTGAAGGGGAGGGCTGGTGCTAGAAAGAAAGTGGTTTATAAATCCCAGAGGCACAGTACTGGTCAGGAACTCTAAGTAGCTCAGGCTACCCTAGAACTGGTTGTAGTTCCCATGCTCAGTGATTCCCTTTGCACCTCCAAACCATGCACCTCCAAACCCTGCACCCCCAAACACTGCACCACCAAACACTGCCCTAGAACAGCAAAGGAAGGAATGCCCCTGTCCTAGGCCCTGGGCTTCTCCATGTTTCTGTATGAAAAGCAGGGCTTCCTGTTCATCAGGGATAGAAACGGGGACTGAAAATTTGTTCACAGGCTATGGTAGACCACTGACCATACGATTAGTCACAATTATTAACCCATATGAACCTGATATATCCTAAAGAAAACCATTACCTAATCATGGAACTCTTATACCTTTTTGTCAGCAACAAAACCCAGTGAAAGGACCCTCAAGAGGCTTTCAAGTCGAAGAAGGAAAAATGTGCGTGGCAGATGCGTAATTTTCCAAAAACAGTGAGTGCTCCTGGCAACTAAGGAAGGTAGGATGCTGGGGGGGGGGGGGAGCACCTCGACTGATTATTCAATATCAGTCGGTCAGCTCTAAAAACACACACGAGTAACATTATACAGACTGAGCGAGTTGTACACACACACACACACACACACACACACACACACACACACGCACAGATACTACACATAACAGCCATTTGAGAAAAAGAGGCCATGGATTTGAAGGAGTGTAGTGGGGCTGGTACATGAAAGACCTGGAGAGAAGAAAGGGAAAGAATAAATGATGTGACTAAATTATACATCCGAAAAATAAAAATAGTTTTTAAAAAACAAGAAAGAGACAGGGAAGGCAGGGAGGTAGGAGGAAAGCCCCGGCTGCAGCCCCCTGAGAGCCCTGAGGTAAGATGGAGCCACATTTGCGAGCACCTGGAAACCTCTCAGCTGGATTGAAGACAGGAAAATATGGCTCTTTACCACAGAATCAACCTGCCAACCCTGCTCAGCCTCACCTGCATGATATACAGACACGTGTCTGCACCAGGGACTAGTGTGAGTACCTGGCATGGATCAGGCCAGCCCAAGTGCCTTCATTCTCTCAGAAACTGTCACCTATACAGTTTTTTACCTCTGACTGTGTAAACTTGTGCCTGCTGTCGCCTGTTTCAGCACTGCCATTGTGATAGCCCATGGACCAGGAAGCCAGCACATGAACACAACTCCCCACTGTGTGCTGACTTCTCAGCCTTAGGAAGCACAACTCCCCACTGTGTGCTGACTTCTCAGCCTTAGGAAGCACAACTCCCCACTGTGTGCTGACTTCTCAGCCTTAGGAAGCACAACTCCCCACTGTGTGCTGACTTCTCAGCCTTAGGAAGCACAACTCCCCACTGTGTGCTGACTTCTCAGCCTTAGGAAACACAACTCCCCACTGTGTGCTGACTTCTCAGCCTTAGGAAACACAACTCCCCACTGTGTGCTGACTTCTCAGCCTTAGGAAGCACAACTCCCCACTGTGTGCTGGCTTCTCAGCCTTAGGAAGCACAACTCCCCACTGTGTGCTGACTTCTCAGCCTTAGGAAACACAACTCCTCACTGTGTGCTGGCTTCTCAGCCTTAGGAAGTCCAGGGGATTAAGGTGGGGACCTTTTAATTTGAAGTGGCTAGCAGTATATAGAAATCATCCAACATGATGTGATTCTGTAGATGCCCCTGTCTGCTGGGCCAAGACTCTGCCCCCCTGAGAATGGGGCCAGAGGAGCCACGGAGCGGTGAGGGTCACACTGTTGGTCCCAGAAAAAGCTAGGGAGACACGGATGAGAGTAGAAAGTACAGAAGTGAGAGAGCGGGAGGAGTATGCAGATGCAGTAGAGGACAGACTGCGAACTGACTGCATAAAGGGATGAAGTAGGAACTCAAGAGTAGGGAGACTGGTGGAGTGACCCTTCAGAGAGCACTTTCCTGAGGACTCTGCCATTACTCAGGACAATTCGGACCCACTCTCTCCTGGGGTTTGTTTCTGCTGATGAAGTAAAGACTTGGACCAGTTGATGCTTCTGCTTCAGTGGGTGCTGCCGCCTGCTTGGCTCTGCCTCAGTGGTAACTTTAGGAAGACAGAAGATACATTTTACTCTTGTTTCTTCCTGGAGGGGGGGGGAGTCAGCTTGCTAACAAAAAGCCACCCTCGGGCTGAGGGTGTGGAGAGTAAAGTGAAAGAGCTGAGGGTGCTTTGTCTTTTCCTGACTCTAGCATCTGAGGTCTGAGGTGCGCACAATCGCCATAGTCTTGAAGGCCTAGGAAAGACCATCAGAGAGCAGAGAGCGGCTGCGGACCTGCAGGTGACTTAGACAAAGTACATCCAGCAGCAGGGGCCAGGGCTCAGCTTTCTGGTGCCTGTTTACTGATCTGAAGATTTAGACTCCCACAGAGATCTCCATTTCTTAAGTTAAACAGTCAATTAAACAGGGTAAGCTGAACGGCCATGCATGTTAACCATTAAACCCAGAGAGGGAGAATTAACCCACCCCTGTACCCACTACATGGTGCCTTTAGCTATGGATGTGTTCTGGTAAAATGTCAGCATCGACCTCAGAGAAGAGTGGCATCTGTGTGCTTATGCCCTAAACATCTTCACTGCTGTCTTGTTCTGGGTGACAGTCAGGGAAGGGAGGTGTGGGCAGCTGGGGAGGACTGACTTACCTCTAAGTCCAGGGTGAAAAGCTCTTTCACCTGCTCCTAGGGACATTACTGGGGAGTTCTGAGGTCAGAACAGGGTTAAGAATGAGAGAGAGACAGATGCTCACGCAGGTTTGGAGAGACAAGGACACATGGGGCTTGAGACTGAGGTATCATGGACTACAGACAGGAGCCCCACCAACTGCCAGCCTGTGGCTGCAAGAGCCCACAGTGTTGACAGGACTGTTACCTGAATGCCAGAGAGAACCCAGGGTCCCCTACAGTCTTTTCCTTCTCAGTCTCTCCATGACCAGGGTGGTCACTGAGCCAAAACACCGGAGAGAGTCTTCCCAGAAGAATGGCAGCCATCTGCTCCGTCATGACTTCTACCAAGTCCCTGTACCAGGCAGTGTAGACAACGGACTCCTCCATCAGAAAAGAACAAATCTGCAGGCTGGAGAGATAGTTTAGCAGTTAATGGAGTCGTGTCTTGTAGAGGACCTGACTTTGGTTCCCAGCTCATGACTGCCTGTAACTCCAATCCCAGGAAATCTGGTGCCTCTGACCTCCATGGGTATGCATATGTGTACGCACCCACAGGAAGACTCTCACGTGATCAAAATTCATAAAAGTGAATCTAAAATAGAAAGAAAGAAAGCACTGGAACTTCAGGGATGAAAGAAGTAAAAGCAATACCCATACTGCCCCATACTGCCCTCATTCTGCCCCCACACTGCCCCATACTGCCCCCATACTGCCATCATACTGCCCCCACACTGCCCCATACAGCCCCCATACTGCCCCCACACTGCCCCATACAGCCCCCATACTGCCCCCACACTGCCCCATACTGCCCCCATACTGCCATCATACTGCCCCCACACTGCCCCATACTGCGCCCACACTGCCCCCACACTGCCCCATACTGCCCCATACTGCCCTCATACTGCCCCATACTGCCCCCATACTGCCATCATACTGCCCCCACACTGCCCCATACTGCCCTCATACTGCCCCCACACTGCCCCGTACTGCCCCCATACTGCCATCATACTGCCCCCACACTGCCCCATACTGCCCCCATACTGCCATCATACTGCCCCCACACTGCCCCATACAGCCCCCATACTGCCCCCACACTGCCCCCATACTGCCCCTACACTGTCCCCATACAGCCCCCACACTACCTCCATGCAGCCTCCATGCAGCCCCCACACTGCCCCCACATTGCCCCCACACTGTCCCCATACTGATGTTCTAATCACAAACAGGACCAGCTTCCAGCCCTGGGGGTCCCTGGTCCAGAATCCAGGGTATCCAGACCCCAGCACAGCAACAACTCTGAGGGTTATTGCTTCCTGCATCATACCCAGCCCTACCTTCTTGCATGTAGAAGTACCACACACACAAAGGAACCCGGTAGTTAACTAGTTTGGATGGAAATTGAGAAGCAGAGAAAACAGAGCCAATGCCACCATTAGGCCAACAGTTACAGCCACCACTGGGGAGAAAGCAGGCCTCAGCTGCAGGAATGTCTGATGGTTACTCTGTAAACAGGGGGCTTAGAAGGAACATCCCCACCCACTCTGCCCTGCTCAGACTTGCTCCCTCCACAGAAAAGCCAAGGGCAGAGCGTCCTGGATCACAGCTCCAATGCAGCTGAGAACGTAATTCATCGTGACCACGTTCTATTTCCACGTGGAATAAATATGTTGCTTCAACTCCCACATGGGGCTATTTTAAGGTAGACTTCTCTTAAGCTATATGCATAGAAGAGTTTTTTTCATAAATGGCTTTCTTTTAGAAAAGAAAGAAGGAAGGAAGGAAACAAAGGAACAAAGAAACAAAGAAACAAAGAAAGAGCAAATACAATCAATGTGCCATTGGGTCCTAAAATGAGCTAGAATCCGTTTCTGCTTCATTCACTCAGGCAGCCAAGCGGTTAACCTGCTCCATGAGAAAGAGGGACTGTGTTTGGCAGCAGGCAAGGCCTTTTGTAGTAAGATCTCTAATCTACACCCACAGGTCCACAGGGCAGGTGGTCATGAAGACACTGGCATCTGTGGCTTTTAAAGTGAGTCCAGGATGAAAACTCTGGAATGGCAGAGCTGGAGTTGAGAAGAGGGTCAAGTGATATTCATTGAAAGGCGTTTTCTGGTCTCTAAAACAACAGTTCTGCTTTCAGTTTCTAGGCTGGCCCGGCAACTCTGCAGGGCTGCACACTGCACACATTGCCCTGTGCATCCTACCAGACCACTCCCATAAAGGTGGGCCCAGAGCAGGGGTGCTGGTCCCTAACCACATGTCCTGAACTAACTTCCTCTGGTGTTTTTGCGTGGTTGTGTGCTTTGTGTCAGAGACAGGCAGAATGCCTGGGAAGGGGCACATGGAGAATGACCCCAGCACACCTCCAGCTGATGAAAGCATGTCCTTTATGGAATAGAGACAGGAAAAACGGGTCATTTAAAACCAAGCAACTCCATATTGTGGGATACGTTGTTTTATTCCTCAGACAGTGAATTCAGAGACCTGCTCTGCCTCCTGTAACCACCATACGTGTCCTCCTTCCCAAGACCAATAGGTCAACTTATATCCACCCAAGAGCCAGCATTGGTTGGACTTCAGCCTTATCCTATGGACAGAGAGAGCCACATGCCTGCTATTTCCAATTCCACGTGGAGACCCTATACCACAGCTGATGCTGTTAGCCATGACACCAGGGCCCAGCTCTGAGGCACCATCTCTGTTGGACCTGTGAGGAAGTTCCACCCAGCCATTTGGTCCATCCCAGTTTGGGAAACAGATGGCGCTAAGCTCTGTTTAAATTGAGCAATAATCTTTTCTCATCTCATGGGCAGATTGTCTCCTCCTTCTGGAGTTCTGGGGTGCAAGATTTTCCATAACAAACCCTTACACCCCCGCCCTGCTATATCTCACCCTGGATGGACAACTGGGTGGGCCAGAGACAGCATCGGTTCCCAACCTGGCTCTTCTAAAAACGCATCCCACCCACCTCGCTTGGCTGGTAGAAACACCTAGAACAGGAGTCTACTCAGTCATAATCAGAAGGCAAATTGTAGGGAGCGTGAGTGGAACATGAATTATACACTTCACCAGCAGGTGGGCACAGAAATAAGATAGAAGCTGCTATCCTTCCCCCAAGCCTGTTATGAGGCCCAGGAGACAGATCTTCAAGTTAGCAAGCCCAGAATCGTTGGTATGCCAAGGCTAGTCTCTTATTAGCATCAGACTTAGGCATGAGACCCACAAACCTGAGGTAACAAAAAATGGAAGGACCTGTTCTACTTTGCTTTCTGTGGCTGTGATAAAATATTCCCACCAAAAGCAACTTGTGTGAAGAAAGGGTTGATTTCAGTTTGTCCTTCCAGATAGTAGCTCATCTCTGGGAAAAGGAACTCAAGACCAGGACAGCCCTATCTCCAGCTTTGACATCCACTGATGTTGCCTGTTTCATGACTAAGGGAACAAGGTTCTCTCACATACAAGACCTTACCTATGCAAAGTCCCAACCAACCAGAGTGACCTCAGGACCCATCCCCTTTTGATGCCCTCATGGCAGTAGGGCTGTGTGCCTGAATATATGTTAGCAGTTTGTGTATTATGGTTGTGCACCATGTGTATGGTGTGTGTGTGTGTGTGTGTGTGTGTGTGTGTGTGTGTGTGTGTGTGTGTGTACACAGTATCAGTGTGCTATACTGTGTGGTGTGTGTGGTGGTGTGTTATATGTGTGTGTGTGTTATGCACGCGTATGAGTTTTATGTAGTATATATTCATATGTACGTGTGTGCTGAGTAGTGTTTCATGCACACGCATGGGCAGATGCAAAAGAACCTATGATTTTCTGTGTGCAGAACAATACAGTTCCTGTGGCTGCTTCCCTGGTCTTGAGTAAAGTCCTGTGTTCTTCAAGGTCACAGCTTTCTTTCTAAAGAAGAACCTTGTAGGCTAAGAGACTTGGGGAGCTTCAGCAGGAAATCTCAGAGTTTTTGCTGGTGTTGCCGGAAGTACGGGTGGCCTCGGTGGGCACAGATCTGCTTCTGCAGTGTGGCTTTCAGCCTCACCTGGCACCCCAGAATGAGCCTGACGGGAGAGAGGCATTCCTGGGATTCACCCCCCAAACACTCGTGGTGCCCAGAAACTGTCATCAAACCTTTGGTATTGGACATCACCACCTGCGGTTCCCACACGGGATTTGGCAACCAGGGGTGGGATGGGGCCGTGTATGTTGTGTGAAATCCTTGTCACTGCTATGAGGATCTGCACAGGCATGCCTCCTCCTTCTAGAGACTCGGGCTCTGCAAGCCCAGCTGAGTTTGCCCTTGCCTTTAAGAATGCCCGCTCTCACTGGCTTTTAACAACTCATGGGATCTGATTTCCTGTCGACTGTGCACGTAACAGGGAGACAAATGCTATGTGATGAAGACCAAGTTCAAGAAGTAGGAGGTGGATAGGCTCCTACAGTTCTAATTGCAGGGTACAGATCTCCTGTGGATCCCCTGGCCTTGCCTTTTGCTAAGACTGGCTTTCTGTGAATTCTCATTTTCTTCCTTCAGCTGGTGAACTTGTCAAGGAAGACCTGCTCAGAAACGTGAGCTGGTCCCAAATATCCTCCTCCTGTTAGCAGATGTGTAGAGCACCTCTGGGTGAGCTGCTCCATACCCTGTCCTCATGGTATGCTGCAGGCTGCAGGCTTTTCTACCCAGCACCCCTGGGGCCTGTGGAGCCTTACTCTGGAGGCCCACTCAACCTCGACAGATACAGCACAAGCCTTTTGATCCTGGCTTACTGAGGGAAAAATACAGCTGAGCTCCCACATCTCACAGCAGTGTGTCCTCCGCTGCCACTGTTTTCAGGCAGCAGGCAACTGTTTTACCCATAGCCCACTACCCTTTCTAATGCTCTCTCGCTTGGGATTCCAGCCCCTTGCAGGGTTGCCCCTCCTCCTGCCCTGCTGAGTCTTTGTGGAATCCATACTCATGTGGGGGCTGGGCTGCACTGCTGTTATCTTGCTGGGGGCCAGCAAGGCTGTTATCTTGCCTTGACCCTGTTGACACACTCTAAAAACATAAAACAGATGCTCTGGTCATGTTGCCTGACTCTTGAATAAACAAGAAAAGGACAGATGAGCTCTTCGTCAGGCCTGGGTTATCATGGGTTCATTTTCCTAGAGGAGAAAATAGGAGTTGAGGAGAGCTAAAGCCACCATCTCTGGCCATCAGGTTCACCTAGCAGCCCACACTGGACCTTCAGCAAAGGTGGCTGCCACCCACTGTAGCCTGGGGCTCCTCAGGTACCAACTGGCTCGCATACCCTCCCAGGTGGAGTACAACCATTGGGGCCACAGACACCACACTCCAGGGGCTTTCACTGTCCCCTCAGCTCTTGTCTGGGGCCCTTGGTCTCTTCCTTTTGCCGATTGCCCCCTTTCCTCTCTGGAATCCTTCCTTCTGGTCCCAGGATGGCCAGACCCTTGACCAAAACATCCTTACACAGTTCTCAGCCCCATTTATATTTTATTATATTCTCCAACATAGTATAGCTTCCAGTCGCCAGAGAAGGTTAAAAATTCCATAGAGATGAGAAGTGCCCCAGTTCTGAGGAGGACACGGTGACAGTGGTCCCTCCCTCCAGATTTCGGAAAGGCAGCACAGGTCCCAACAGGTGAGGATGGAGAAAGTTGTGTGGAGGAAGGGCTGGATGGCCACTTTCCACTCAATGGACACTTTCCCGGCCCAGCCCTGGCACCACTGAGTTTCCTGGCTCTCTGAAGTTTCAGGGGAACATCTTGGACTCTCGGGGCTGTGGTTTGCAGCTAGAGGTGAATCATCTAAGACAGGAATCTCTAGTAAGGCAGTGGGGATTGGGAGAAGAAGCCTGAGGCTGTTGGGTGGGGTGGTGGGTCCTTGTGTATGCCAAGCTCTCAGGAAATAAGCTAACTGTTAAGGGGCTCTGGCTTCCTTCATCAGGAATTATAGGACGCTCCCCTCTTCTGGAGAGTTTGGAGACAGACATGGTGGCACAGGCTTGTCAGCCCAGTTGTTCAGAAGGAGGATCTCCAAGACTGGAAGTTTTTAGGCAACTTGGTGAGACCCTGTTTTAAAACAAAAGTAAAACTAGGGATGAGGTTGTAGTTCAACAGAAGATGCTTGACTGGCATGTGGGGGCCTGGACTCACAAATCCCTAGTATCCTCTCTGCCAAGAAGCAGGAGGAGAGAGCAGAGATCTGAAGGCGGTGGCTGAAGTGGGAGGAGCACAAAGTATATTGAAAATGCATCTCAGCACACATAAGAAAACTTGGGATATGTTTGTGCTAACACCACTGCTCCAGGGACAGCAGCCCTGGGCTTCTGAATTCCATCCATAGCCAGAAAGCTGTGTGTCCTGGTGAAAAGTGGGGAGGGGAGGGACTTTACTGTTCTGAATCTCAGACTGGAGTAGGAGAAGATGTGGTCTGCAAGGCTTTCTCTGCTAAGGCACTATAATTTACCTTAACTTTCCTTCGGTGACCCCCACCCCCATCAGAGCACACAACACCTCAGACAGGCTCAAACTGTGATCTGTATGTCCCAAAGGGCCTACTCTCAAGCCTTCTTGTTAGACGGGTCTGTGCTCTCTGGCACAGGTCACCTGTGGTATCTTCATACCATATCAGCTCTCCATGCTGGCATAGGTGCCCCATGGACCCTCCAGACTGGTGCAGATATTGGGAAGGATCTGTGGTCTTGGTTGTATGTTGTTTCTAACCTGGTGATATCCACAGCTGTCCTGAGGAAGCTGCCCCATGCTAGACCTGTAGCCTTGCCTTGCCTCTTGGATGGTGTCATTCAACTGGAAGCTCACCAGAGCTCCTGGGTGTAAGTAGAAATGCTGAGCGCTGGGAAGGGAACTCTGGGGTTGGTGAGGGCACAGTTCACAGCCTTCAGTCACACCCAGTCAGTCACTCCAGGAACATGTTAAAGATTATAAAGGAACACGTTACAGTGCCCCAAGTATCCAGATACATGTGCAAGGGATTTCCACTTTTACCTTAAACCCCATGAGACACTATTAATGTGTAAAGCTAAGCCCAAGACACCCCTCCCTGCCCATGAGGCTGAGGCTGCTAACAATGTTCTGTTCTTTGCTACCATGGTAGGCTTCCTAGTAGAAAAAAGTCCTGCTTGCCAGTTTAAGGAACAGGGTCCGACTGTCCTGTGCTGTTAAATTCTATAGATGGAGTACAGATGGGGGTGATCCAAGGACTGCAGACTCTAGGGTTAGGAATCAAGCTGTCCCTTTTCCTAACAGGAGCCTAGCATGAATGTCTACAACCCAAGAGCCCAGCAGGATATACATAGCTGGTCCAAGTCCCAGGTTAATTTTTAAAACTTCTGTGAACTCTCAGAGACTCCCCAAGAATAAACAGCTTTAATTATCCCCCAGCTCTATGCCCTGGGAGGAGGTCACAGAGGTCAAGAGGAACCAGGAGGAAAGCCTTTTTCATGGAGCACTGAAAGGGCTTGCTTTAAATAAATAAAACCAAGATCCCCTACAGCAGCCTACACTTCCACTTGAGGCCAGTATATCTCTCCAATCTGCAACTGGTTCCCTGGGGTAGTTGAGGTAGTGGCATTTTGGGGTTTCTAGCTCAGTGAACAGACTCAGAAATGTCCTTTAAGACTTTCCAACTGCGAGCTTCTTCCACTTTTGGAAGAATATGAGGGAGGTTTGCAAAAGATAGCCTTATTTTCCTCTCAGTTGAGATGCGTTTGAATCCCAGGAGAGGCCCACCAGTGTAGGAAGCCTTACCTAAAATTTCCCTTATGTTTTATATTAAAACTAATAAAATCTTTGTCGGAATTAGCCACTGTAAGAGCTAGTAGCTTTTCAAAGATGTCAAGGCTCGCCTGTGCTTGGCCTCTGGCTTTTTGGCTCCAGGGTTATCTACTTCATCATTCTTGAGAGGCATCAGTGGCTGCTTCAAGAAGCCTGGGTGAGGGGCTGGGGATTTAGCTCAGTGGTAGAGCGCTTACCTAGGAAGCGCAAGGCCCTGGGTTCGGTCCCCAGCTCTGAAAAAAAGAACCAAAAAAAAAAAAAAAAAGAAGCCTGGGTGAATGCAGCACCTCAAGTGGCATCTGGTGACAGACAGACAGAATACATGGTATGTAGACCTTGGTAAACAGGCAGCCTGACAGTCAAAATTGTGTAGAGGGAACCCAGCAACCCTCACACACCACAGAACCCCTCTCTTGACAGCAGCATCTACCCCTGAGGACTGAGGACTGTGATTGTACCTCTGTGATTGTTTCACCCCAACACCCAGACTCTCCAGCATGTGGCCAGGTGGAGGCTTGTGTGGGCGCCAATGATAGTCTACTCAGAAAACAGGCTTCTTAGAGGTTACAAGTAGATCAAGGCAGGCTCCGGTATCTGGTTTCTGTGCAGTTCTCTAACTAAGATGTAGAAGCCCGGTTGATGTTTGCCCAGAGGTGGTGGGAGAAGACTTTAAAGACAGGAGAGCACTCCATAGAAACTCAGAGAGAGACATACTGACAGCCCCACCCTTTCCGGCGCAATACTGGAACCCCTACTAGAAGCCAGTAGCTTTCTGTGCTTTTGAGAGCAGAAATCACCAGAGAACTGTGGTCTACCAAGCATTTGGCCCCAGATGAGTGGCCATGCTGGGTCAGATGGCCTCATCTAGTCTAATGCAAGTTGGTCATGGAGCACTGTGTTGCTTAGGGGCCCAGAAGAGTGTGGAACAAACCAGCCAAAAGATGTTATCGAATATCATTCTGTTCAGAATCCAGGAAGGAAATGTGCATGTCCCACTACTATGTAATGAAGTTGTGGTGACACTGGTCGGGGACTTGGGGCCTGAGCACTCACAAGTAAACCCCTGGGGGCAGTCTCATAGACTGTGAGCCTCTTCAGATCCAGGCTCCCTCCTTCCTCACCCAAAGGCAGTGCCCTAGAGGGATAATTCAGAAGGCTCTGAGAAAACAAGAGGGAAGGGAATCTGCTTCCGGGCTGGAGGCTGGAGGCTGGAGGCTGGAGGCTGGGAGGCCCATGATCTGGGCTTGACATCTGGTAGAGGCCTGGTGCTGCCTCCTCCTGTAGCGAGTAGAGAGAGTAGCGAGAGTAGCGAGAGTAGCGAGAGAGTAGCGAGAGAGTAGCGAGAGTAGCCCGTAGCGAGTAGCGGGGAGGGAGCTGAGCTCCTTTGGTAATGAGCCCACCCCCGGGAGGATGAAGCCTGACCTCCAAACACCGGTTGCAGACTGCTTGTTTCCGGGACCGCATTTCCGTGGGCGATTGTTATGATATGTAAATCCGGGGAGAATTGGGTTTGTGCTACTCTTCCCTTCCCCGTACCAAGGTGCAGAACGGCATAATGGGCAGGGAAGAAAGATTAACGTCCTCGCATCTCTGGTGTCTGGGGAGGACTGTGCCTTCTAAATGGTCACTTCTGGTTACCCTCCTGTGGAGGAAAGGTCTGGAAGGCCACTTGCCCCAGCCCTCTCAGGCCTTAGTCATTCATTAGGATACAGACTCAGCACTTGTCATCTCAGGAAGACCCCACCTCTCCATGTCTTGTGAAGACTGCATCTCCACTCGAACCAAGCCCACAGATACTATGTGTATCTCCTGTTTGGAGATCATCTCCTGGCTCAAGACAACCCAGCGTACTCTTTACAACCTGGTAGGCCAAATGAGGAATGAAGGGTAAGCCTTGGTTTGCTTTCACTGAAAATATGACATCACAGTCAGTTAAGGAGCTTGGGCCAACAATGGCCATTCATTGCCTTCTCGTGCTTGTGTTTCAGTATCTGAACCAAGGCCGAACACCCCTCCTTCTGACCTTTAGATCCACCTGGATCCCATCATCCATTCAGCTTTCCAAGGAGCCCTGTCTCCATGCAGAACCCAAAGAGCAGCGCCTAGGGTAATAGGGTGACCGGAAGTGTTTGTTAGGATAAACACTAAGCCAAAACATTAGAGGATCATCCATTCACTGCTTAACCTTCTCTCTCAGTTTCTCCATTGAAAACTCAAGGGACAAGTCAAAGAATTCAGACAGCATCGCCTTGTTCTGCGATGCGCATGCGTGCGTGGGTGCGTGTGTGTGTGTGTGTGTGTGTGTGTGTGTGTGTGTGTGTGTGTGTCTCGCTGAAATGCTACAAGTCATAAGCATGGTCTATAAATCAAGCCACAGAAATGATGGCAAGGTGAGTTCAAGATCTCCGTGAAAGCTCCATTCGCTCACTTAAAGGCCCAGCAGTTCTCACTCACCTCCCTTCAGGCTTGATAAACATTCTTCTTTCTTTAATTTCTGCTGTTATAGATTGATAGACAATCACTGTGGAAAATTCAGGAAGAGTAAGTTTTCAAGGAGGAGGTGTGGAGAGAGGAGGAGGGGGAGGGTAAGGGAGAGGAGAGGAGGCAAGAGAGGGAAGGGAGGAGGGGAGGGGAGAGGAAGGGAGGAAAGGAGAAGGGAAGGTAGAGGAGAAGGGAAGGGAGGGGGAAGAGAAGGGGAGGAAGGAAGTGAGGGAAGGAGAGATGAGGGGAGGGGAGGAGAAGAAGGGAGGAGAGGGGAAGAGGGGAAGGGAGAGCAGGGGGAAGTAGAGGGGAAGTGAAAGGGAGGAGGAAGAGAGGGGAGAGTAGGGGAGAGAGGAAGGGAGGGAAGAAGAGAGGGGAGGGGAGGGAGAGGAGAAGGAAAGAGAAGAGAGGGGAGGGGAGGGAGAGGAGTGGGGAGAGGGGAAGGGAAAGGGAGGGAGGAAGAGAGGGGAAGAGAAGGAAAGAGAGGGGAGGGGAGGGGGGAAGGGAAAGGGAGGGAGGAAGAGAGGGTAGGGGAGGAGAAGGAAAGAGAGGAGAGGGAAGGGGGAGGGAGAAGACAGGGAGAGAGAGGGGAGGGGAAGGGAAGGGAGAGGCTACCGTATCATTATATATTTAACTTCAGCTGAAAACAGGGCTACCACAAAACTCAAGATGGAAACCCGCAGGTTTGTATGAGGGGGAGGAGGCTGGGAATGGAACTGCTAGTAAGAAATGAATAAATCAAAAGGTCCTTCCCAGCGATCATGGACCTGACATGATGACTTACAGCTACTGTCAGATCGGGACACCCCAGGGCAGAGAAACTGGTGTTCTCCATACTTCCCCAAACGCATGGCCACTTGGAGAGCTCATGCTGGAAAGAATTTATTAGCAGCAATTAAGTCCTTTATGGTGATTTAGATCAATGAAGTGTCCTATCTGAAGGCACCCAAAATAAACAGCCCAGCCCAGTCCCTTCCCTCTGGGGTGATAGGAAGCTGAGCTGCACAGACCAGAAACTAAAGTCCATCAACGCTCTCAAGACTCAGGTCTTGCAGCAGGATGCCAGCCCAGGGCCCCGCAGAGCAGTGCTGGCTCTGTATCCTCCTCAAGCTTGTGTTTGCCCAGGACAGCCCTGAACTGGGAGATGCATATCACAGCCTCCATTGGGGAACAGGGCATCCTGCAGGGAAATAAACCCAGGAAGTTCCAGTGCTCCTGCGAGCGGCATATTGCAGCTCTGTGGTGAGCCTGCACACAGGTGCTCGCCGCTGGCCCTGCCCCTGCCCCTGGGGTTGGCATCCATGTACTTCATGGTGGGATACTTGGAGAGAGGAGGATAGGTGAGCAGCCCTCTTTTGCTGATGTTGCATGGTGCCAATGGGCTTGAACCTTCAAGAGGAGCCTGTACCATGAGAGGCTGGCCACCATCATTCCTACAGCACTTGCTCAGACTCCACAGGAGCCACTTTTGTCCTCCAGACAGACCAACTCCATCTGAGTGCTCCTTCTACCAGCACATGTGCCCTGTTAACCCAATAACTCCTTCACTCTGGCATCTTTGTTCCCTTAATCATCCTTGAATCCATTCACTCATTCCTTCTTTCACTCTTATCACTTCCGCAGCTTAGGAGGCAAAAGCGTCAGGTGGGAAGCGTGACTTGAGAGCACAGGATTAGGAAAATAGAATGTGAGGTGGGAGGAAGCTGCTCTGGGGACACTGGAGCCCTTATCTGTATGCTGGGACAGTAAGTTAGCAAACGGATACGGTAACACATAGACCAGTTCATCTGTGGGTTTAAGTACCAAGCTGACAGTGAGCCAGCTTCATTTCCCAAACAGATTACTGTGGGTTTTTTTCTTTTCTTTTTCTTCTTAACACGTGTTCATCCAGGGAGAAAAACAATTCCAAAGCCCGTCTCCAGCTAATCAATCACAATCTTTGTACAATTCCACTACACGCTACAGGCAAAGCTGCCTTCCACCCGCAGAACTACTCCCAGATCTACGGCCTTTGAGGGGGCCGGGGAGGTTCTCACTCTCTGACTGTCAGGTAACACCAAGCAGGGCAGCAGCCGACCCTCAGACAGGTGCCCAGGTACCAGGGCTATAGACATCTTTGTTGTCCCACAAGCAGTCGGGCCCACACCCCACCTCAGGACCATCTTAGCTCCAGGCCAGCTGGACTTCTAAATATGTTCACTAGGTGCTTTTCTAAAATGTAGGCATCTCTCCTCTCCCCAAACTCCCAACTCTGTGGTTTTTGCTTATTCACACTTAGCTGATGGAGGCTCTATTTTGTACATTGCTCATTTCATTTCTATTTTTACTTGATTGATCAATTTCCCAAGTAACATTCTCTACACAATTTTCATTTTTAGCCCAAGAACTTCAGGTTCTACCAATTTGCATGATTGAAAAAAAAAAAAAAAAAACCCAGGCAGGTCCACGCGCATGCGCTGTGCCAGCATCTGAGGGGATCAGGATGGGGATGGCTCGGCCTGCTCTCTGCTCCCGAGGTGTCAGGTGGGCTCTGTGATACCCGGTTCTCACTGATCTCTCCTTTAGCCTTCCACACTGTAACAGCGCCAGCTATTCCTCCTGGCTATCACATCCATTGTGGCTTCTCTTTGAAATGTAACACCAACTGGCACAGTCACTGAAGGGCGGATGCGGATCATTGGATAAAGCCAGCCCGGCATTAATTTCCTGAGCTTGGCAAGAAAATCACTGTATCAGAGCCACTTAGCTGAGCCCTGCCCCCAGCCCTCCACCGGTGCCAGGAAGCCAGGACGGTGTCATCCCAGAGAGCCTCTAAGGGGTAAACATAATCACAGAGCCCCTCATAATTCAGAGCCTTATATAAGCAGCGTGGGAGATCCCCGTTGCTAGGTGCTGGAATCCCTATAACACTGTCTTATGAGCCGGTGATGGGCGAGAGAGACCAGCGCCCCGGCAGCAGTCTGAACTTCTCAACACTGCCACAAAGACTGACAGCTCTGGTGAAAGCTGCTGTGTTTCAAGGATTTTCACGTTAATGCAAGAGGAGAGCCGTGGTGTGGCTTGGGATGTGGAGTTGGCATTTGATTTTCAGATCTGAATTCTGCTCTACAGATTAGCTATATCCCTAGAGGAAGCCTTCAAATTCCTGGGACATTTCTTCCATGTCAATGAAATAAATAAATAGATATAGATATATAGATATAGATATATAGTGTGTATGTCTCTGTGTGTGTATATATATGTATATATATACACACATATATATATATATAGTATATATATCATTTGCATGGAACACTTCCCAACATGAACCATTTTTACAGATGGGACTGAGCCGCAGCCTAGCTCGTAGCTCACCATCCCGTGTAGGCAGGTGTGTGTTTGCTCCTAAGCAGTCATGGAACAAGGTGAAGAAAGCTGAATAGAGTGGTGTGGGCTCCTGGCTCCGTGCCTCTGACAGCAGATATGTGACACAGTCTTCAGGCTGAAGTTAAAAAAAAAAAAGTCCCACCTGCCTAGGTGTAAGAATAATTCTACACCACTCTGGTGAAAAGAAGACTCTCAGTGGTCCCCCTCCCCACCCCAGGCAGCAAACTCCATTTGTCTGTTCCAGTGGTTAAAGTATGTCTCTTTTAAAAACATGTATATGTGTGTTACATGTATCTGTGTGTTTATATGTGTCTGAGTATAGGTGTGTATAGGTGTGCACATTATGTTCGTAGAGGTCCAACGTTGACATTAGGTCTGTCCCTGGGTCACCCTAGCACGGTCTCTTACTGAGTGCAGAACTCATTGATTCAAGTCAGTCAAATTTGACCTGGGAATTACCCCTCTCTATGTCTGTGCTGGTTGAGAGGTCAGCTTGCTTGCTTTCTCTCTCTCTCTCTCTCTCTCTCTCTCTCTCTCTCTCTCTCTCTCTCAAATGTGGGTTCTGGGGATCTGAACTCTGGTCCTCACACTTTTACAGAATCCATTCAACCAGCCCTCAGATTACATCTTTAAATGTAATTTTAACCCCCCCTCCCATGTCAACTTAATCTGCAGTTTAAATGTTTTTCCTACCTCCCAAATGCCCAGCGCACTCTAAACAGAACAGTCTGTCCGAATGCTCAGAGGGACACTAAGGGCTCAGTTCCTTCCCTATCTCACAGTTGTTAGAACAAAACCTTGTGATAAGCTCGCTGCTCCATCGCTCTGTCCTATCCGATGAATGGCATTCCCTGAAAGTTGATCTGAATGTCCCAAAGCAAGCTGCGCTGGAAGTGTCCCTGTGGCTCAGCCTGGCAGCCTCTGCCTGTCCCTGGGTGTGAATGGGATTTGTGCAGTGTTTTCTTTTCTGAGCCATGTACTTTCACTCACTGGAGTCAGAGTTGTCTGAGCTGGCCGCATGGCATGTCTGGGCTAAGAGCAGCCTTGTGTATCTAAGTGTGACTGGATTTCCTGTGTAGTGCAGAGCAGTTCCTCCCGTGGGCTTGCCTTCAGCTCAGTGAAAACACACACAGGCCGAGCAGAGTGTCCTGCACCCTCAGGTCTCACATGGGAACCCCGCAATGCTGTAGCTGGTTTTCAGAGTCATGGCAGCAGAGCAAGGCTGTGAGTTTATCTAGAAGGGAGGATAGAGAAGGGTATGCTGCACCATGGGGTTTGGCAGGAGATGGTGGGTATGTACAGACTGCTTGTAACCAGGCCTGCCCGGGTAAGGTGTGAACCACTGCTGGCATAGTCTTCTGAGGTCACCAAAGCACCTCCATGACTGTGGCCTTTTGAGGACCAGTGAAAGCAGCTGGGCATGGAGGACCCACTTGGGCCTTACCCTCTAGGGTAAGGCACAGACATAGACACACAGACATACACTACACACTACATACAAACACACACTACAACACATATATACACACCACACACTACACCACACACACATACTGACTTAGCAGACCAGTGTCAACCCTCTAGATCAAGTCACAATACCCAGGCTGGGGAACTTCAGCTTAAACTGCCTGAGAGGCTAAGATTATCCCTAGCTTCTCCTGGTTAGATAGTTAAGGTTTCCCCACACCGCTGATGTGTACACTCCTAGATCCTAACACGGGGCTTAGGATGGGCATTTGCTTCATGGCACTTGGAAATGAGAACTGGGGTATCAAAACATATGCTCAACACAGATACACAGACATACACTACACACCACATACATACACACACTATCCATATATGTACACACCACACACTACAGCATACACACACACTACACCACCCATGTTACACATAACATACTACACATCACACACACACTATGTCACACACAGCCAACACACACATACTACACACAATACACACACATACCACATACATATTACACTACACATACATACATACTACATACCACACACACTCTACGTCACACACAGTCAACGCACACATACTACACACAATATGCACACACATACTTATTACACTACACACACACATACATACTATACACCACACACACACGACATTACACACACATGCCACACACATATACCACACCATACACACATACATACTACACACCACACACACACTACACTATACACACATGCCACACACATATACCACACCACACACATATACCACACCACATACACACTATATTACACAAACATACTGCACCATACACCACAGCACCCACACATTATGCCTCACAAACACTACACTGCACACACACACTAAGCTGCACACATATACTACACGCTATACCACATACCCACAGTACACCACACACACAGTACACAGCTCAATGTGTGATGCAGGGTGGACTGCAATGCAGGGTGGGAGAAGCTGGAAACACAAACAAAGCCATGGTGGACTGTGTATAAAATAGAACTCTAAGCCCAGCCAAGAAGCCAATGGCACACCCAGTGTCACAAGGTTCCAATGGCCTGATGGGGCAGAACCTGGTCACTAGCTGAGAGTGTCTCTAGCTTTAACTCTGACTTCCAACGTCACACGAACCAGATGAAGCCATATTCATACCACCTTATACACCCCCCCAAAGCCCTTTGAGATCCCAGCTGTAGTTTCTCAGCTGGGCAGCGCCCCTCAGGACCTCTTTCCCCATCAGGATGCTTTACTGCTTGAGTTGTCTCTGCCCGTTAAGCCTCTGCCAAAAGTAAGTGGCCGTGGCAAGGAATAGTGTTTTCAACAGACTCACAGTCTGTTCAAGGACCGGTGATGATTTTCACTAAAGGATTGCTTGTGCTATGAAAAACAGACAGGGCTCGAAGGGAAATTGAACGTGGTTCCAACCTGCCTCACATGATCAATTTTCAAGCCTTAGTTGTCACACAGGCTCAGAAACCTCTCACACACTCAGTGGGGAGGTGTCAGCTTATGTCCCCTGATGAAAGGGTCAGATCACGAGTTGACAGTGGCTCCGTGGGTCTTAAGAAGCAGACATTAGGCTGAGGCCAACACCCTGGGTCTCGCCTCCAGAGCTCTTCCCATCCACATTAACCTGCCCTGAAAGATCAGGCATGCCCAGTCATTCCACACGTCTCCTCAGATCCCTGAGGAGCTGGCATGAGGCAGGGCTCAGCTATGTCTTTCTGGATCAGAAGCAGAGCCTTCTGTACATCATTGACTTGACCTTGGCAGTGTTCTCCTGTCTCCACATCTGTCTCTTCCCCCATGCCTCCCCTTTCCTCCCGATTGCTGGGTCAACTTTCAAGTGTGTGGAAGCATCCATTATACTCTGAAAGTCCAGCAGTACCTCTCATTGTCCCCACTGAGTCCAGGGGCTTGGGTATGATGGGAAGCTCTCCTTCTTGTGCTCCTGCTGGCCAAGCTCACAGTTACCATTGCCCTACGTGCTCACTGCCCACCTTACCTCCACGTTTCCACATGTGCTGTTCCTTTCCCATGGAACACTCACTCCCAAGGACCTTCATTGTCGTCTGGCCGAGTCTCATCCTGAGGTCTTAGATGCAATCTTGCTTTTACTTCACACTCTTACACTAAATGGATGGATACCTGCCCCATTGGGCCAGCTCACTTCTCTGGAATGGCCGGCTGCAGGCACGTTTCTTCTCCATGAACTGGAAAGCTCTGTGAATCAGAGGGTTGGCACCTCCCCACTTCCTGCCAGCACAAGATCCACAGACACTAGGATAAGCCTTGCGAATGGAGAGACCTCATTAGGGCACACATAAACGCCTTGCATGTAAGTTGCCCTTGAATATCAGCCCTGCGAGACAGGTTGGAACCACGTTCAATTCCCCTTTGAGCCCTGTCTGTTTTTCACAGCACAAGCAATCCTTTAGTGAAAACCATCACGGGTCCTTGAACAGACTGTGAGTCTATTGAAAACAGCTTGCAATCCACAGGAGAGATTCAAAGACCCTTGTTGTTAAATGGTCCAATAGTTTCGTGTACTCCACTCAGTGCACACACTCAATCCTCGGGGATGTCAATCATGTCCCGCTTACTCACAGATCTTAGACTAACGTTGCTATTAAACCTCCATAAACAAGGATGATCCCAGGTGGGCAGAGCACTGTGAGAGCACATGTCTACTAAGTGATCCCCTCCTTTCCAGTGAAGTTTGACCATAGGTCTTGCTCCCATGGAAGAGCGATGATTTTAGTTCCCACCCAAATAGGATACTGAACAATTCCATTTTCTCAAGAAATAGAGAAACCCATCCATCGCCTGAGACTTTAACTGAAAGTAACTCCAAACACAAAATGTTGATGACTTGAGTCACTTAAAGCTTGTTTGTCTCTTAAGAGATGAAGTCCAGAGACCAGCTGGACTGCAACACCCTGGGAACCCGGGACCCAGCTTTCTCCTTCTGTGGCCCCATCTTTCTGAAAGCCAACCTCTTGATCTGGATCCAACCATATTGTGTGAGGAAATGCACGATGTGACCCTGACCCTTGACTTACAGAAGCAGCCTTTTTTTGTTCTCTTGGCATCTATAGCTAAAAATAAGATCTTCCTACAGGTTACAAAAATTGTAGATGAAGCAAAGAAACTAAACAAAAATCCAGGCAGGAGCTATCGGAACTGTCAGCACCTGGAAGGTCAGTCGTAGGGTTCATATTGATTGCCAGCCTGACAGGGTCTGGAATTACCTAGGACACAAACTTCTGGATGTGCCTGGAGTTTCTAGATTGGGCTGAGGAGGCACCATCTCATAGGCTGGAGTTTCCAGACTGAGTAAAAATGCAAGCTGGGAGCCAGCATCCATCTCTTTCTGTTTGCTGACTGTAGGTGACCAGCTGCCTCATGCTCCTGCAGCCATGGCCTCACAGCCCCGCAACATGATAGACTGTACCCTCAAATTGTTACCCAAAATAATCCACTCTACTTTTAAGTTGTTTTTTGTTGAGTATTTTGTCAAGGTGATAAGAAATGTGACTAAAATATACCAGTAAAGCTCTCAGGTGATCAACCAAATGCTCAGTGTGGGGACAAACTGAACTCAGACCCATCAGGGAAGTATCAAGAAAGGTTTGTCCACTCATCCTCCTCTTCTCCATCCAGCAGTAGGCTTCCAGGGAGTAGCCATGCTCCAAGTGATCCTAGTCTCTGCTTTCAGAGGGAGAAGAGCAGAGCTTTAAAAACAAACAAACAAACAAACAAACAAACACTATTGTCTTCCTCTCTCCTAATATGCTAGGGGAAACCTGGATGACCACAGCTGCCCTGGACAGAAGACTGTAGCTAGATCAACTGGAACACACCAGAAGTCAGAGAGGAAAGGGTAGTGAAGGACCTTCTTCAGAAAATTAAAGCCTTTTAGAGGTGTCCATGGAGTCTGGGGAATTTAGAGAGAAACACACATGGCCAGGGCAGACTGGATGCTCAGAAAAGATCTGAGATGGCCCTAAGCTTGCATTTCTGCTCATCTCTAAGATAGCCATGAGGAGGAAGTGAAGGCCAAGATAGGGTTAAGAAGTCTAACTAAATCTTAAAGAAAAGCCCTGGAACAGGAATGCTGGGGGATGTAGTCAGTGGCACAGGGCTTGACTAGAATGTATAAGGTCCCAGGTTCAGTCAATCCTCAGTAGAAGCAAACAAAAAACAGTATAGAGCTAAGCTCCAGAGATTGGGTGAGATAGACTTCTATTCTGTCTATTCTATCCTAGCAGTGTGGGATATGGATCCTCGAGTGGCCGGGCAGGACTCCCAGTGGAGGGATAAGGACAGCAACACACCCACAAAACTTCTGACCCAAAATGTGTCCTGTCTACAAAATGTGCAGGGACAAAGGTAAAGCAGAGACTGAGGGGATGGCCAACCAATGACTGCCCCAAACTGAGACCCATCCTATGAACAAGCACCAATCCCTGACACTATTAATGATACTTGGTTATGCTTGCAGACAGGGGTCTAGCATGGCTGTCCTCTGAGAGGCTCCACCCAGTAGCCAATGGAATGAGATGCAGAGACTCACACCTAAACATTAGATGGAGCCTATACTGGTTCCCCTCTCTCCAGGTGACTGTTCCATGCCTATATAGCCCCAGGGAGACACCCCCTGAGTCCGGTAACTTTTAAGTATTGTCAGCATCCCCCCACAATAGAACGCCACCAGAAAAAAAAATCTCGAAATTTTAAAGAAATTAAGACATGTAGAAATGAAATCTGAAGAAACGTTCAACCAGCAGACCTACCCTGCTAGAAATGCTAAGAGCATGTCCAGTCAAATAAAAAGACAGAGAGGTCAAAGCTGCAGAGGAACATAAAGTCTCCAGGTAAAGGTGAGTACGTGTAGGTAAGCATTAAAAGGATGATTGCTTCTGGCTTGCAACACCACCTCTCGTTTACTCTTTGATTACAAGAACAAATTCACACAAAATAATTGCAAGTCTACGCTGATGGGTTCATAAGAGAGCAAACTGGGTAACGTGGAGAGGGACTGTTAGGCATCTGCAGCAGAAAGGAGTTGGCTGCACAGTGAGAGGCGTCCCGTGCTGTCAGCAGAAGCTTTTGTGCCCAATGAAACGTTCTGTGATTCTCTTTAATGTATTGCTACAAAGGGGATTTACTCCTGCTTTAAACTTGATCCTTGTCAGAAGTGAAACTCTGACTTCCAAAGCAGAAGCAAGTATCAGCCGGAGACTCCTGCCTCCACACGTTGCTTCTCCGTGCTGCAGTACTGGTTCACACTGGCCGCAACTACTGATTTTATATAATGGGCTGTTTTCTATGTGCCTGGACCCTGTGCAATCTGGAAACCACCTCCTACTGCATTGTGAGATGATGGGGTGATTGACAGGTCCCGAGTCTGCCTAACTGTGTCATGGTGTGAGATTGTTTAGTTAAAACAACGGCGGTGTGTTTTGTAAGGCATTCTTGTTGAAGCCAGCATTCCTTGATTAATTACTGAAGATTTTACTTCCTGGACTTGTCTCCATTTGTTGTTTTAATGGTAGCCATCCTCCTTCTTGAATTTCTGTTCAGATCTTAAATAGTTTCCCAGAGTTCAGAGTATGCAGAGTTTCCTTGGGATCACTATTTTGAATTTGTTTTAGTTGTTATAAACCATCGTTTCCTGTTCTTTGTTGTTGTTGTTGTTGTTTATTTGTTTGTTTGTTTGTTTGGTTGGTTGTTTTGCTAGGGTGCCATAGCCTGGCGCTGATGTCTGCTCTTGGTGAAGAGCAAGTTTTATACAGTGGTTGTCATGAGGAGAATTCCATTTGCAAATGAATGCTGGGTAGGTTGCATTGGTTCGAGATCTGGGTAGGTGAGTCCGCACAGGCCTTTTTGTGCAAGTTCTTCTGGTAGGTCAAGATGAGGAGCATCTGAAAAAGTCTCAACAGCCAGTGGCTGTCTCATCACTTCATGTACAGTTTCCCCTGGGGTAGCATCACCTCAGGTTCCTGAGGCATGTGGACAGTATTGAGTCTGGATGGACTGTGGCTTCCTGTTTAAGGCAGGGTTTTCTTTAGCCTCCCAAGCACTTGCAGCTAGCTAATCCCCGCCCGCCAGGTGGCGTACAGTGATCTCCATGCTTGGGGTACAGATGCCATGACAGCTGGCTGATCTCTGAGGGCAAGATTAAGGCACTGTGTGGGTTCTGCTGCAGTTGCCAAGGTTGCTTTTGCTGGACCTTTTTTTTCCTCCTAAAGTCAAGATCTATTAGTATAGTTTTGTCATGGGAAGAGGGCATGGCTAGGTGTCCCCACAGCAAAATGAACTTGGACAGTGTCTATGGTCCCAGGATAACTGGGGTATCTGTAGGGAAGGGTCTCTTAAAGGTAGTGCAAGCTGGGACCGTTCAAACCTGTTCTGCAGCTAAGTGCAGATTGCTGGGTATCCGTTTGCCCCTCCAGCTCTGGAAGAAAGACTCCAGGTTCACATCGTACCTGAGCACTGATGGGCAATTGCTCCCTTTCTACTCTGCTAGCCACCCAAAGTGCGCATGCTCCGTAGTGCGCATGCTCCAAAATATTCCCCCATCCCTTACTCACCAACACACCAGCAAGCATCGTTCACGTTTTCCCAGTCAGAATGCAGCTGCTTATTTCTCTGTTGTTTCTTGTTGTTGAGGGAAGGGTGTTGGGCTTAAGTCTTGGTCTCTTCTCACTAACCCTAAATTCAAAAATCTCTCTTGAATTTAACAGCATGAATCCCAATCGCTGTTTCCACATAGAACCTTGACTTAGACAATTTTATCTTTAGCTGTGTTAGTGCTTAACTCTGTGAATTTTAATTTGACAAAGACATTCAAGAATGTTGATTTTAAAATGACAGGATGCTAAGCCCTCTTCTCCCTTAATCACGCTCTGCGGGATTACTGATCTGAATACAAATATCTCCTGCTGTTAGTGACAAGGGAGTGTCTTCAGACTGACTCAGCATGAGCTTGGTCAGAGAGCACCGAAGACAGTGGACCAGCTCAGTGCTGAAATTTGCCTACCTTGCTTACTCTAACCAGCTGCTGAGTTTAAGACTCAAGAGGGATGGGTATGCCTCAGGTCCTGCTCACAGTTCTCCGTGCCATGTGCTACCAACCAGACTGCTAGTGGCCACCTGCAGGCACATATGGAGTGAGAGGTGGGCTTGCTCTGACTGAACTGTGCTACTTCTGTGTAGCCTGACCCCCAGAGTACCATCATCACCCAGCTATGACTTGGATAATGAGAAGAATCACCCACACTCACACAAACAGGCCAGAGACACTTGTAAGGGCTTTGACTTTATTTTCTTCATGTGACCAAATCCCACACTACAAAACCTTGGGGATGACAGTATAGTCTTTGATTTGCTTTTCACTGGTAAACAGTGGTGGACAGATCTTTCGGTGTGTAAATAGCCCACTTCCTGGAGGAACCTAGAGGAAACAAAGAGATACTTTCTTGCCAGAAGGTTTCCGGACAGGATCAGCAGAGTCAGGACAAAGCCCCCTCAGCCCTTCACTGTAGAAGGGTCCATGGCTCCCACTTCACTTCCTCTACTGTGAGGAAGTGTGGCCACTCTGCACTCGTCTTTCCAGTCCTCCCTTTTGTACTTTGGAAATCCTCAAAATAACATTACAGCTTAGGAAATGGGTGTTCTGAGTCTTAAACCCCAAAACGAGGTAAGCCTGGAGGCCAAGTTGTGGCCTGGATGGTGTGATGGCTTCAGAGCTTCTGGAAAGGTAACCTATCTATCCCATGGGCTGGGAATCAAGAGTGAAACTGAGTGTAGGGGGTGGGGACAGGTGAGAGAGAGAGAGAGAGAGAGAGAGAGAGAGAGAGAGAGAGAGAGAGAGAGAGAGAGAGAAGCTGGATACCCAAAGCCTGGAGCTGTGACCTGCCCTATGGGGTTCTAGACCTTGCTGGACCCTCAGTGCCTATATGCCTTCCCATGAAACTCGAAACCAAGACCCCTTTGGTCTAGTGTTTTCCCAACACTCAACCTGGATTTCTGAACTGTGGGTTCTGGAAGGGTATGTGTCGGTGTTAATTAAAGGGGGTCTTGGCCTTACCGGGTCCCTGACAACTTCTACCTGCTGGGTAGAAGAGGCATTACAGCTGTACCAGGTTCCTGCCTCGAGCTCAGGAATCCCCAGGGAAGACAGTTCTGTGAGGACTTTTCCTTGCCAGGCCATTCATTGGCTGTGGCTGTGAACTGATTCCTCACAGGGTTGTTAGAAGCCACCTTCATGCCCCCTCCATCCACAACCAGTGGGACCCACTGACCTCTGCAGCACAGAGAAGGCAAATCACGGTCCAACTACAGCTCACCACTTGGTCTTAAAGTGTTTCTCTGGGGTGAGGCAGAGAAGCTGCACGAGATAAAAAGCAGTGACCTCCACACCTACAGGAATAGAGAGGCTCTCCTTACTGTGGAGCCAGGCTCTGGCTCTCCTGCCCGGCATAGAGAGTGGACATTGGCCGAGTGACTTCACCTTGGCCTTCAGAGGTCCTGTTGCTAGCCACTGCAAACGTGGTCCCCTAACTCGTGAATTTCTTCATGGCCGAATGGCTGAAATGTTACTTTATGACTGTGTCTCTGTGAAATCCACATTTTCAATGGCTCTTTGTGAACACCGATTGCTCTAAGCTAACAACCGCTTTTCAAGACGGGGCTTGAGCAGGAAACCGTTGATAAGCGGTTCCACTGAATCCACTGCTCTCCAGGCATTCACAAAAACACCCCCATCTGCGCATCTGGGCAATCAATTCTTTCCCCCTCCAGTATGCCAGATTTGGGGTCAGGCTCCCTTGGTGCACACCGTGGGAGCCCCCAGATAGCTGGCTTCCAGGGCAAGCAACCGAGATGCCCTGATGCATGCCTGCCATTGTCCTTTAGAGTGACAGCTGAGAGAGAGGAAATGCAAGACTCTAAAAATTGGGAATTTTATAAGTAATATCTAAGGAATGATGTTATATTTCCAATTTTGATATCTTTCCCCTCAAATGGAGAGTGCTCTCAGGTTTCAGAACAGCTCCTAATATGTGTGCACTTATGCTAGCTACCTGATCATCTGTGCAGAAGCGGTTAGGTCTGTTTCTTAGATTGCTTTCTTTGAGGCTGTTTGCCATCTATTTTACAGGGATGTTAATTGGACTGAACTCCATCAAAGAGAATCTTTGAAGTACTGGCTATAGATATTAGGACAACCTAAAACCTTATATCCTGCAGTTAACGTAAATGAATTGACTCACTGTGGATCAGCTGTCATCTCCAGGACTGGCTGTCATCTCCAGGATCTGGCCACTGTCCATCTGTATAGGTGCTCCTCAAGGTGTCCACATGTCAAGACCTAAAGATCCCCCTAAATCAGCATTTTCCTTGGTTGTTAGTGCCTGAGGGTTCAAATTAGGTGTGGGTGAGAGACCCATTCAAAGAGCAAGAAATGAACAAATGTGAGGAACGAAATGGTGTGTTTTAATCTTCAGAAAGCATGTCAGAAGAATATCCATGATAACCAGAAAGGTTCTTAAACTAATCTTCCCATTTTTACCACATCTGTATACATGATACTCTGAAGCACTAGTGTACACACATACACATGCTCACACCCATGCACACACACATGCACATACATTCACACACATGCACATACATGCACATATACATACACACAAATGCACACCCATATGCATATACATGCACACGCTTATGCAATACACATGCACAAACATGCACGTGCACACACATGCATATGCACATGCACTTACATGCACACACATGCATATACATGCACACACTCACACATGCACACGCACACACACATACACATATATATATTCATGCACACACACTCACACACTTACACATACACCTTCTATTTCAAAGTCAATCATCTGAAGTCAACAACAGAACACAAATCTAGTTGTTCTTTCCTAAGCTAGGTGTTAAGGAGGCTAAGAACATTACCCTCACTTATTTCTTTTCTTAAAAAAAAAAATCACAATTTTGATTATTTAGGTTAACACACACTGGCAGCCAGTGTTAGCTACTTTGTGTGTTCTTCTTTCTTCCACCCTTCTCCACCCTTTTACTTCCACCCTTCCAGCCCCCAACTCTAGAAAGGAGAGAAAAAGATAGAGGGAAGGGGTAACATCATCATTAGACTCCTTCCTTCTAATTGGGGCAACGAGTGGGGCAAGTTTGATCTTTGCCATTAGGATATCTAATTTCTTATTGTTGTTTCTTCTTTGTGCACAAGATACTTAAAACCTACAACCAACATCAACCAGCCTATTAGGGTGCTAGCATTTATACATCTTTTGAAAAGTCCAGATTCCAAAGTCACACAATCATGGGAACTATCTGCAGTTGGCTATATCAAGCCCCTGCTAGAGCACGAGGAAAATCATAGTCAACTGCTGTGGTCAGCCTGAAGCAGTCCCATATCCCACACCTGGGATTAAAATAAAAAAAATATTCCCATAGTATTTCTGGATTTTTCAAAGAAACTAAAATTCTCACTATATATAATGAGGTTTTACTGCCATCACTAAGTGAATCAAAATAAATATTTAAAATGTGTTTCAATATCCAATATGGCAAATAGGACAGATCGACTGGATTCACATGACCTACTGATCTCTAGGATCTTCAACAGCTTCCACCACCCCATGGGACAATGTGTGACCTCAGGGGTACACCAAAGTCAGAGGTCCCAAGCTTGTCACCGTGCTTTATACTCCTGCCTTTTCCATGTGTAGGAAGGGCAGGTGAAGTTTGGGGAGCCTGTACTGGCTGGGCCAGGGCACGTGACAGGACTTCAGCAGGGTGGACCAGGCATGCTCTCTTGAGGGCCTCAGAGGCCCTAACAAGTCAGCTCTTTCTCACAGGCCATTTGATGAGAAAGTGGTACCAGGCAGAGTCATTTTCCTGCCATTTCTGGAAAAGAAAAGTCTCAAGCGAATCTTCAGAGTTCAGACATAAGGTTTAGGTATAAATAGAGGAGAAGTGTTAAGCAGAGCTAAGCAGTCTCCGGCCAGGCATGGTCCTGAACATCACTGTCATTGAGAAGACTCACACTGAAATCTTCCTGGGGTCAAGCCCCTCCTCTGGTTGACCCCAGGGCTCCATCTTTCCTCTCTCAGCACTTGGGACATTCTTCAGTCTGCCGTGGGGTACAGGTGTCTCTCTTTAGAATGTCTTAACTCCCACGGAACTGCTGCTGCCTCTCAGCCTTGTCACCTCACCTCTTCATTTAGCAAAGAGGCCTAAAAAGCACTCAGTGCAGGCTTTAATTGAAGCACTTGGAGGGGCACGGAGAAGGAGATCTCTATCAGTTCAAGGCCAGCCAGGGCTACATAGACAGACCTTATCTCAAAAACAACAAAAGCACTTGTGGAGACTTAGGGACCAGGGTGCTCTTCTGTCTGTCCGGGGGTCACGTCTGATAACCAGTGACTGCTGGTCTGAGGCTCGCAGCTGGCTTCTCAGGTGTTTGCAGCTCAACACATCCATCCCTCCTCCCTTCTCACTCCCTTAGATGTGTTAAACAGGTGCTCCCTTGTCTTTGTTGCCTTAACCTGTATGCGCTCTATTTTTTCCAGTGCATACATTAGTAAGAACGTTGACCTTTATGTTACTCTTAACTGTCTCATCACAGAAAGGCTTGTGGACTGAGGGAAATCGAATAGACATTACATGTTTCTAATCTCCCCTGGAACCAAAGCCGTGGTCTGGGGAGACATCGCTGGTTCTCCGGCAGGGGAGATATTGCTTCTTCCAGATTCTCTCAGACCCTTCTTCTTTCTCATTCTGGAGCTCCAACATTTTAAAGTGAGGCTGTATTTCATGCCTCTTGCAGCTCAAAGCACTGCATGAGGGAGGGGTGGAGGGGCCGCATTTGAGAATCATGGGGGCATAGCCTCACCTTCACATGCTGATCTGAAGCATTGGGTACTTGCCACTACATTAACAATATTAAAAAAATTAAATCATGCTCACATAAATCCACTGGAATTCTGCAAGGAGGAGCTTGAGTCAGACTTTGAGAGAAGCCAGAGGGGACACACCCAGTCACGGTGATCCCGCATCCTCCTCTGGCTGTGCAATTAAACCCACTCAGGTCGTGATAGCTCTGAAACTCTTAGGGTGGCTCCTCGCCTTGCTGCTGTGCTCCCCAGGCGTGCCTCCTGCGTCTCACTGGTGCTCCAGTCATGTGCATGGTGGAATCAAACCCTCCCATCCTGGCAGGGGCTCTGGTTGGGCATCCGTCTCGGGTGACACACGGATGGAGGGTTAAGGAGTTGCAGTGGGAACACACTTAGGGGGGTGGCATGTGGGCTGCCAGGTCTCTTCAGAGGTGGAGAAGAAGAGTGACAGTCATCCGTTATGTGGCTTCACGCTTACTCATTATTGCTTTTAACACACACATCTCTTTCTGACCTCTTCTTTACACTTAATTTAAGGTCAAACGCTCGATCCTGCCCTCTTCAACAGCACTACTCTGGACAGCATCTAGACATAGACACAGCTCCAAGATCTGGACCTAGGTCTGCACTCCATCAGCGCCACGCACGGCCTGACTCTGCTCCCTGAGGCCTGACAGGGATGCATGCTTGCAGGGGCAATGGTGGGCTCCAGTAGAGACCCACTGACCCAGATGCCACAGAGCTTGCTTTGCTGCCTACGGCCAGGTCACACCCCACCTCTTAGTCTCCAGTACCCCATTTATAAATGGCAACTGCAAGGATTTGCTCCAGCACAGCCAGGGTGCTCGCTGAAACTCCCAGCTAATTCTGCTGGACTGAGATGAAGAGAAATTTGAGTACCTGGCTAGGTGTTGGTGTCCACCGCAATCTGTGCTTGGATGGTGTCCTGTGGCTTCAGTTCTTGCGTTTCTTTTAACTGCTCGGGTTGAGTTCGGAATTGCCCGTGGAGTCAACTCCTGCATACAATAGCAAACTGGAGAACTGCTCGTCTGAGCCCAGGAGAAAGGACTCCACACAGCACGGAGGCATGGCGGGCAGATACACAGAAACACGGGATGTGTGAATACAGATGGGTGGCTTTGTGACAGAGTGACTAGAAAGACCCCGGATGCCCGGAGCATGGTTCCCTGAGACAGCTGGCAACTCTCTCCGGCCTGGGAAAGAAGTGTCCAAATTCCTAACAGCCTGCTCTGCTCTGCTTCACTGATGAACTCTGTGTCTCTTCCCTCCCACTGCACAGCCATATTGAACCCCCTCTAGACAATGTCACACTGATGTTAGATTTCATGGGACAAGTGGCTGAGGTGCCTACTTAACATATCAAAGCAGACCTGACTGCTACATTCTCCCTGCATCCCTCAGTCCCTCTCTGTTTCAGGGCTCTCCTGGCTGACATACCCCCCTACCCTAAAATCCTAGGGTCTGGGCTGCCCGTCCCTATATAATCCAGACATTTGGTTACATGGCCCCCTTTTTTGGTCTTCTTTCCTTTGGGCCTCCTGGCTGCTGCACCTGGTTCCCCCCCCCCCCTTTTCTCTCCTACCACCCACCACATGGCTCAGGGTCATGTCCACTCTGTGCTCTCCCACAAATCTATAATAACCTTTCACCTACAGCACACCTAGGAGCAGCCATGTCCTTTCTTTTTATTTCTTTTTCTTTTTTCACTCATTGACTCTCAATAAAGCAAGCTGAGGTGGCACCTGGTGCTGTCACACACCAGGCCAGAGCTTTCCCAGGGATCTGGCATGGGGACCACAGAGCAGAGGCTTTTCCCATGTCACCTTTTCCTAAGCTGAGTCCCCTCCTGCCATTACCTGCAGAGCAGCAGGCTTCCCAGAGCTCACCTGCATGGGTTCCTGTGCTACCCCCGGGGTGTGTGGTGAGAGTCGGGATGGGGGTGTGTGACTGGGATATAGAGGGAAGAAATGAGGCCAGTGCCATCCAAAATCAGTGCCTGGAGAGTTCCAATTTCACCAGAGCACTTGGCAAGTTCCGGTTCTCTTGCCCAGAAGAGAGCACATTCAAGTGATCTGAAGCCTTGGTACACATGTGTGTATGTGCTGGCATGATGCCCAGCTTGACAGCCTAAAACCAGCAGGAGACTGTGTTCACAGGTTCACGTATGTATACAGAGTTGAAAGCATCAGAATTTATGAGTCAGTATATACAGAGACATAGTGGAGGGAATACCTGGATGAAACCTCTTTGAGGTTGGGGTCAGTGACCTCGGTGCTGTGTAGAGGGCTGTCCCCGCACCCTCACTCCCTGCCATGGCCTGGAGCTGATAGAGGCAGGCCCTCAGTTTGGGTGGGGATGTTTGCTGGACACTGTAGGTTGCTGTAGCAACTAGGAGCACTTGGTTCCTGTTTTAAGGGATCGATCCAGAGCGGCCTCTCCCTGGAATACTGTGGGAGTGGTGATCCTGCCGCGAAGATCCACACCCTCTGCCGGGGCAACAGTCATGATGCTTGTGAGCTCATCCAAGATCACACCTTCACGTGGTGTACTGGGGAAGTGATGTAAGCAAGAGCGTTTGAATGCTTAAATCATTAGAGATGAATAAACTTGGCATAAGGAAGCTTAATAAGATCACTCTTTATGTCTTTCTTTTGAGCTCTGCATAGGGGATAAATATGTACCAACCTTATATACCATTACCAGTGTTGTAATTGTCCCTGAGCTGAGCACATGAAGCTATGAATGAACACACACTTCCATGTGTACATGCGTGCAGACACCCATGTTCACCCACATGCACAAAGGTGCACTTGCGAATAGGCATGCGGACACACATGTACACACTGACACTCACGGTCACACATTCAGACATGTGGATAACTGATATGGAGTGTCAACAGCCATTTCCACAGCTGCATGTGCACAAACACATTTAGGCACATGTTCTCAAATGCACATGCCCACAGACATCCATGTTCACGTGTGCACATGTATATGCAGGCCCATGATCAAATCTGCACATGCTGACAGACATACATGCACACACATGCACACCCATGCACACCGTGCCCCATGTTTTGCAGCGAGGAAGGGAGGGTCAGCCACAGGAGCCTTCTCCCGTCTGCTGCATCTGCTCAGAGCTCTAAGTGAGGTGCTGTGGCTGCATTTAGCAGGAGGGCAGAGGCGTCAGCTGCATCACTGCATTTACTGCTCAGATCTGGCCACAACCCCTCCTTCTCCTCAAGTTGTCTTCTTAAGGAAATGTCTAGAAAGATGGAAGCAATGAACAGCTGTCTTAGGGACTCAATGGGAAGGGTTAGATTCATTTACAACAGAGCATAACTCTGGAACCACAGATTTAAATGCTGTGACCTGAGGCCTGAGGATCCTGAGCTAACCCCCGGGTGCATGATGGGAGACAGTTAGGAAGGGAAGTCACAGGACCAGATCAGGCAGGAGAACAATGCGCCCATTGTGTTGGGTGACCCAGGTCACCCTGCCCCTTGGTGACAACTACTGTGCCACATTTGGAGACAGACCCAGGCCTCTGGACATTCTCTGGGCACTGATAACCCCATGTGGCCCACTGATGTCTTTATTTCAGTCCACATTCTTAGCCTGATGGTTTTTTCTCCTCCATGAATGGCCCTACTCTTTGTCATCATGATTCAGAGATTTTACAAATGGGGCCACTCCATTCTATATGCCCCTGGGATGCTGCTGCCACTCATGCAGTACCCTGCACATGTGGCTGGACTGGCATTCAGAGCATCTGTGCCCCCTGTGTGCATCCCAGTTTGTGTGGACACAAGCATGAGGAGACGCTGAGCCCCTATGAGCACAGTCACATGTGTTACAGGACACAGAAGCTATAGGTGGGACACAGATGGAGATTCCAGCCGATTCCAACACCAATTCCAACTCCAAACCAAGAGACAAAAGCAGAGTGCCATGAGCTGAGAACCTGGATCCTGCCATGCCTGAAGTCCACTCTCAGGATTCTAGTACAAGGTATAGTAAATCCGCTTTGTGCCTGAACCAACCTAAATGTTGTTTCAATTGCGGCATAGGACGATGTCTGGCCTTTCACAGATGCTCACAGATGTCACTTGCCAACGGTACTATTCAGAGAATTTTACTCAAGGTTTAAAGAGTCAATCATGCCATGCGGACACAGAGTAAGATGCTACCAGGAACCCCAACCTGCTAAGCCACTGCCTACTTCTGCTCCTCTAAACACTACCTACCCAAGTCTGATTCATCCCATACAATATCCATCTCCTATTTACACCTACAATGGTCACCCTTGCACAATACCATGATTAGTAAGGCATATTCTTTTTCTGAGAAAAAAATAAGCTGTATTTCCTCTCTGTCTCTATAGGATTGTTCTGTGTGTGTGTGTGTGTGTGTGTGTGTGTGTGTGTGTGTGTGTGTGTTCCTAGCACAGGATTACCTGGCCATCTGTGAGAAGCTTGTGCCTCACAGAAATCAAGACATGACATTTAGAAGCCATCATAACAGCAATACTTTCCTGGAACAGAGATCACAGGAGGTAACAGCCTGAGAAGGGGCTACTGATGACCGTGACAACTGTCTCTGTGTTGTGTGGCATCTGCCCCATCAAAGTCTTGGGTAAGGTAAAAGTCACAAACCTGCCCAGTGTGGATTTCTTGTTTCAGAAGGATTGGGAGTTTTAGAATCTTGAACTGTGGGTATTTTAATCACAAAATGGTCCAGAAGTACCATTCTATAGGGTAAGGCCCTGGGGTTTCCTGGCTCTCCAGCCTCCAGATACAAATGGAAGACATTTCTCCATGGGGATAACTGTACTGCCCCTGGTATTAAAGCATCTGTGGAGGCACAGGGTTCTTCTATACAAGTCAAAGCCAGCACAGGGTCAGGCGCCTCAGTCAGCTATGCACTGATGCTTGTGGCTAAGAGAAGGGGTGTCTGGTGACTTCAAACACGCCACCACACACACAGCCTGGCTTCTGTCCCTGTACACAGGTCTGGGTCCCATGCTCTCACTTCAGTAGCCCACCTATCAGCTTTCTTCACAAGAGAGTAGAGAAGAGGCAGTGGGCCAGGCTGGCCTGGTCCTATCAGGTGTCTCTTGTCTGCCTACTGAGCATGAATGGCTTTTGATTCCTTTCATGTGACTCCCCGCCAGGGGCCCACCTTGGGCCCACATCCTCTGGGCTGTGGGTCACCCTTCTTACAAACAGATGGGATGGGGGCTCCACTCAGGTTGCAGCCACGATCCCCCTGTCAAAATAATTATGCAAGGTCTGTACAGCAGGTCATCTCAGGGCAGGTTGATGCAACTGGATTCCTGGGCCGACAGCTGGAGTCTGCCTGTTTGGGCCATTCCCACCCAGGAACAGCGCCACACTTCCAGGGAGGATGTTCCAAGTGCAGGACTGATTGGTGAGATTCTGAAAACCCCAGCAGAAGGCCTGGAGTAGCAGACACTCCCCTATTAGAAACTCTGTGTCAGAAAATTCGTAACTATGCTAACATTGCTCATGACTTTGTTTCTTTCTGCCAGCCACACCCTAGAACCAAGGATGGCCAGTGTGGCGTTGCCCAGTGCCGCGTTGCCAGCTCTCAGAGGAGCAGCTGGCGCTGGTTTGAGGCTTGGAATCCTCAGCCCTGACCCTCAGACAACGGTTCAGGAGGTGAGCAACGCTGAGTCCCGATGCAGAAAACACCCTGGCCATCCCTGTCCCCTCCCTTCCCTGCAGTGCAGTCCCCCTACCTTGGGTGGGTGGCAGACTAAAATTCCCCCCGGACCCCCGAAAGCAGCAGGGTCCCAGGGAGGAGCAAATCAAATCACACGCCCTGCAACTCTGGAGCCCCCCATGTCACCTGGGACTCAGCTGTCAGAGTCAAACTCCATTGTGTTATTTTTCCTGGCGAACGCCCGAGACTGTACACACAGGAATTTCCAGTTTCTGTAACAATATCGTCATACGTAGACTCGGGCTAGGCTGCTAGGGGGACGGAAAGACAAAGCTTGCTTTCTTTCCCCTTTCTCCAGTGAGGATTTGGGTGAGCGTCTTGTCTATATACACAGGGAGCTGCAGATGCTGGCTTAAGCCAGTTCCTGGAAGGAGAGGGTTTTCCCCTGCCCTTTGTCACCACTCCTAGAAGTGTTTTGTCACCTTGGCTGAATACCTGACATAAACATGAAAGGGAGGAGGGACTCATTTTGCCCCCTGCTTTCAGGAGTCCCAGGCTGTGGTCAAGGGGCTCAGTTGCTTCTGGACCCACTCAAGGTAGAAACATGGTAGGGGTGGCAAGGAGGGGCTGGCTGCTCACCTCATGGCTGACAGGAAGCAAGGGCTTCCTAGGTATGGGGAGCAGAGGAAGCTGTGAGTATGTGAGGTCCTGACTAGATGTGTGTTGCTAACACAGGCTAGACCACTGCAAGGACCAGACCTCAGTCCCACTGGGAATGGCAAAGCCTTTCTCAGAAATCCCTGTGTGGATAATGGCAGTGTATGCAGAAAGTGTCCACCATAGCTTTCTCCCTAACCCCAAATATTTACAGCCTGAAGAGACTGCTCCTACTGAGATTAGTTAAATGCTATCTCCGTGGTCCAGTGACTACCATAAGCCATGCCTCCTTGTTTATCTACATGTAATAATCCTGCCTCCTTCTTCAGCTCTTTGCAATAACTGACTCTTTGTAATTAACACGCTGAGCTTCCAGGATGCTGTGGTTTCTCCCAGCCCTTCTCTCTTTGTGTCTGTCTGTCTGTCTTTTATTCATTCCCTTGACACTTCTGTCAGGTCTGTCCCCAGCACTGGCCTCTCATAGGAGACATGGCTCTAGCAGGAAACATGGCGGGGCTGGGGGTGATTCATGGAGGAGGCAAGCCCGGAGAGACCTACCTCTCAGAGAGGTATGGGTCCCCCCCCCCCCCCACATGCAGACATACCCCACCACATACATAAGTAAATATGTAAACATGACACAGTATACCAAAGGTAGGGTAGAGATGCTTGTGTATATACAAACAGGCACACCTTGGCCCAAATCCTTGACCTACTGGCTCCTTTGGGCATTGTCTTCTGTTTTGCCCCAGCCTAGGAAGAGGAAGGACTCACTGATGCTCAACACCTGATAGGAGAGGGCCCATGCATTGCTTATCAATCAGGCCCCCATTCTGTGCTGTAGGTCCCCAGAAAGTCACCCCTATCTCAGGATATAACTTGCTTCCCAGCCAGTGTTTAGAAGCCAGGTACTGATTTCCCCTATCTTCACACACCTGTATGCCTGTCTCCATGTGCTTTGGGTTCAATCTCCTGCTCTGGTCTGACTGCAACCTGCTATGCCTTGTTGCTGTGGCTTACCTGGACTACACTCTTAGAATCTGATTCACCTCTGTCCCCATCCATGTGTGCTTGTTTATGCAGCAGCCCTGATCTTGGCACTGAAGCCGTTTGTTACAGGGGGCCCACAAAGATCACCATTCTGACAGTCTATAGACAGCCAACTGAAAGTCTTCACTCCAGCCAGCTGGGACTAGACTTAGGCATTCCAGACACAAATGTAGCCCAGAGCATTTAGAGCATGGGGCTTGTAAAGGCAAAGAACACATCCTGGCATCTTGCTGGGCTGCTCTTCCAGGGGTCCTGAGTTCAACCCCCAGCAACCATATAGTGGCTCACAACCATTTATAATGTGATCTGATGCCTTCTTGCATGCAGTTGTACATGCAGATAGAGTATTCACATACATAAAATATATTTTTTTAAAAAGTTCTTTTGGCCTGAGCATAGACTTCGTGCCAGTCGGCATTACCCATCCAGCCTGAATTTGTGATCCATTATCCATCTGCAGCCTGCCTTCAGTTCACAATGGTCCCCCAGCTGCCACTGACGCATGACAGAAATACAGGGAATAAATTGGCATAGGACAAGAACGGAGCTCAACCATGGATCCAGTTAAAACCTCTCAGTAGCAGAGAAAGCAGGACTCTGAGCAAAAAGGAACATCTAAGACCTTTCTCCCGTGCTAGAGATAAACTTGCAATTTTTAGCTATCCTACCAGAAATCACACATACAGGAAAAGGGGCCTATGCTAAACACCCCTCCCCCCATACAGCCCTAGTGGCTCCTGGTTTTACTATACCCAATGATAACTCCATCTAAAGCATCTCCAGGGCCACCCTATAATCAAAAGGGGGGAGCAGGAGAAAACGGTTATTAGCAGCCCCGTGAGGTGTGGCTTGTCACCCACTCTGTTGGTAGGTGTGGGCAACGCTAAGACACTTAAGTGCTGCTCTCGCTCCAGGAGGCTGTACCACACTCTTCATGTCTGTCTCTCTAGATGCCCCCTTTCTCTTACGCTTCATGCTTAAGCTTCTATTAAAGTATCTTCAATAAAATTTCTAATTCTGCTTCAAACCAGCTAGGCCTGAAATTCTTTTCTGCATTGAAGGTATAGACCCCAGCTTGTCCTTAGGCAAGGTTCCTAAAAGATGAAGGGGACTCTGCAGAGGTAGCATGGAGCTGTGTCTCTGCCCTCTTGCTGGGGACATTATAACTCATGCCTCAACCTTCTGGCTAGTGCCTTCTCTCAGCCAGAGGAACGTGATGGGCTCCCACCAAGCAGAGCCCTGAAGCTTTTCCCTTCAGTACCTTTGGGATCAGCTTGAAGTTGGAGCGTCTCCCTCATGCCTCCCCTGCTTTTCTTGGCCACAGGCACTAGTATCAGGCTCAGGCAGCCTTTATAAAAAGATAAAGAGAGGAGGGCTATGTTTTGGTGGAGGTGTGGTCAGGTATGGGGCAAGGAGGTGCCTCCATGGGCCCATGCTGAGGCAGCCCTTCCCCCTTAGGGACCAGCCACACACACGGTATAAAATAGAGTTCATTCAGGGCATGGGGAGGGGGAGTTGAGGTAGTAGAGGCAGAGAAAGGCAGAGAGAGGCAGAGAGAGAGAGAGAGAGAGAGAGAGAGAGAGAGAGAGAGAGAGAGAGAGAGAGAGAGAGAGAGATATCAGCCATGAGCACATGGGCAGAGACCAGGGAGGAAAATGGGGAGAGAGTGGGGGAAGGAACGAAGGGACAGAGCAGAAGTAAGCAGGGAAGAGCAAGAGAGAGCAGAGGGGGCAGCAGCCCCTTTTATAGTGAGTCAGGCATACCTGGCTGTTACCAGGTAACTGTGGGGCGGAGCTTAGACAAAATGCTAACACATGCGACCACTGCCTGGTGGGCAGGTTGGTAATGCCTGCCTGCCCTGAGCCTTTCACTGCACTTAACTGATGCATATCAGGGTGTTGCTATAGGCCAGTTGGGGCAGTGGGAGATGCTTCATGGCACTCAAGAAGAGAACAAAATATCCAGGTCAAGGAGGGAAGACTTCAAGATAATCGGACCTCACTAAAGCACCAAGGGCAAAATTTAAATGGACACCAGGAAGAGATGCCCAGGAGCCACTGTGCAACAGCAGCCTGGGGGTGAGACACACTTCAGGGATCAGCATGGTTTGGAAGCACATGGTTCGGAAGCTGTCACCAGGACAACAGGGGTGTCTGATGTCTTCACCGAGAACTTCCTGGCTTAGCAAGCAGATCAGTGCTGAACAGGCTCAGCCCAGGTCATCATTCCCTTTGGGGCAAGGTTAGTGAGTGCTGTGCTCGACTGTGGTCATTATTTATAAAAGCTGGGGCAGAAAAGCCTTTGAGATATTTTGATGGCTTTTTCTGCCTTTGCCTCCTTTAGCGTAACTGTACCCATAACATACACATGCATAGTTGATAGTGACAGTCTCTTGTCATGAAACTCTTCCTTGGGGCACCGTCTGGCCTCAATCTTGAGGCTGAGCTGATTTCTCTCTGCCGAAGGGAATAATCCTGGGTGTGTGTGTGGGGGGGGTAGTGGTGAAAGTTGACAGGACACAGAGAGATTCTAGGCTGGCTCCTACGGCAATGGAAGTTAATAAAGGGCTGAGGAAGTGGGAAGGCCATCCGTTGGAAAGATGAGAATCAGAGATGAAGTGCCTTAAGGATAGTGCCTGGCTTGCAGTGTGTGAGCCTCCAAGTGGAAACACATCCCAGCAACCCAAGGAGAATGGTGGCCACAGAGACGGACGGCCCTTTGTCAGCCTGAGTCTGATTTGAGCCCTCCAGCATTGTCCTCTGTGGATGGCAGTGACTGGGAGCCTTTACTGATGCTCCCAGACCACCTGGAGACAGCTCTGTGGGCATCCGGATGGGAAGTCTCTTGATTTCCTTAACCGGAGTGAGAAGACCTGGGTGGAATCCAGGACTGTATACATGGAGGAAGGAGCTAGGCAACACATTCTCTGCTCTCCTCTTCCTGATAGAGGGTGAAGCGTGATCAACTGCTCCAAGCCCTTACTGCCTCGACTTACCCACCATGAGGTTGCTACACTGAATGGTGAGCCGAAATAAACCCTTCCCTCTTTACTTTCCTATGTCAGGGTATTTTATCACAGAAGTAGAAAAGTAACACATTAAATGACAACCTTTAAGTCACACAGTTGAGGACTTGTCCCCAGGACCACCTGTATTTGGTCTCGCCTGTGAATTAGTAGGCCTCATCGAGAGCTCTGGGATACTCTGGTTATCAGTAACAATCGATAGAAGCCAAGTGTGATGGCATGCTTCTGAAATCCTAGCAGGCTGCAGGCTGAGGCAAGAGGACTGTGAGATTTGGGATCAGCCAGGGTTAAAATGAATGATGTTATCTGAAAGAAATGATGAGACAATTTAGGCAAAAAGAAAAAAAAAAAAAGAAAATTGATGGCAAAGTTGCCTCTAGTGGAATGCGTCTGTCATTGCCTTCCTCTGAGCTCAGGCCCCTCTTCCCACCCCTCACTGTCCTGATGTCTCTCTCAGACTCAGTTGAGCAATCATTCTGGTACCTCCTCCCACTTGTTCCTCTGAATTCCCCTCCCCTCATATCAAAATATTATTACAAAACAATGGCCATGTGGGCCTGACAGGCTTTTATGAATCACTGCTGAGCACATCCACAGCCGTGCTACCTACGCCTCGCCCACAACACTTCCCATTGACCTAATAGCCCTTGGAGCTTTAAGCAATGCTATCTGAGTGTTCTCCCAAATGTATTAAACGGGATATTAGAACATTATTAAATACTGTATGTGTCTGACACATCTATCAAGCCCATGAAGCAGTAACTATGCAATAATCTTACCTCTTGTAAAGGGAAGCTGTGTGTGTGTATATATGCACGGATGTGCGTGTGTGTGTGTGTGTGTGTGTGTGTGTGTGTGTAGTTGCGTGTATATATATGTGTGTGTGTGTTTTGAGGTAGGGTCTCTTACGAAGCTCTGCTGTCTTGCAACTCACTATGTGGACTAGGCTGGCCTCAAACTTACAGAGATCCGTATGCCTCTACTTCTTCAAGCACTGGGGTTAAAGGTGTGGTCCACTATATCTGGCCACTATGCCTCACTAAGGGTAGCATTTTTAACATAGTACTTTATACTTCATCTAAAGTACATGGAATACATAAAGCCAACCTGACAACAATTGAAGGTTCAGACTCACAGCAATGTGAACCTTGGAACATGTCCCCTAGGGACCTTCCTTTGATCTTCAATCAAAGAAAAACAAGTATCACCTTTTTTGTATGAGAGAATCCAGGAAACTGAATTATAAACTCGCTGTGTTTAAATGCAATTCCTCTCATGACTTCCGTTGCCGGGGAGTCTCTTAGAGATGGACACAGATGGGTTCATGGATGAAAGATGTGAGGTCTAGGAACATCATCCAGGCTGGTGGAGATGGAGGTGATAATGGGGTGAAAGCAGAGAATCCCGGAGTATCCACACCACACAGGCCCTGGAGGACCCCACACCACAGAGTACAGAGTCCACAGCTGCTAAGCTGAACGTTGCAAATTCAGAAAAACTGGGTTTTCATCTCAAAAACAACAACAACAAAAAAAATTCACCACCTAAAATGCACGAGTCAGGGTCTTGTTATGTTCATCCTGAAGACCCACACCTGTAAGCAGTGACTTTACCACCCTCTCCCGTGGACCACAGGGTTAATCTTCCCGCTGGACTTGCCTTGCCTCACAGTCAATTATTAGAATCAACAATACGCTCATGCGTGTCTGAACGCCCGTCCAGCACAGGTTCTAGAATCAGTTGCATCGTAGCCAGTCTTAAACCCTCCTGCCCTGGTTGAATGTCTGGTCCTTCCTCTGGGAGACCCTGTCCTATGTTACAGGCCTCTTGTCTGCAGACTTCCCATCTGTTGGACAGTTAGGACTAATGCACTTGTGAATGTACAAGCATAGTTTCTGCACAGACATGGTTGGTTTGTTTTTGTTTTGTGTTTGGTCCTACAGCACTGGTGTCTCCTTTTGCATTTGCCTTCCATTTTGAGAGAATTCTGACTCAGAGACCTCCAGTAAATTGTAGAGTCATCTTGCTTGTGCACAGATTAGCTTGTGTTTGGAATCAGACTTGAGTGTGTTAGAGAAAGTCAAAGTGAAGCCAGGCCTGGAGAATCCTGAGCAAGGCCAGGCAGCCTCAGTCTGCCATTGACAGGAGTCAATTTCCAGCTTGAAGCTCAGAAGCAGCCCACAAACCTTTGTAGTTACACAACTGGGGACTTTCCAAAGTGTCCTGGCAAACCAGGTGGCTGTGTTATCAGAAAAACTCTAGATCTGTGCCATCCCATAAGGCCTTCCTCTCATGATCCCTCAGGGCAGCCACAAGCCACTTCGAACTGGAGCTGCCCAATTCATGCTGCTTGCTGTGCTTCTGTTTACCTTTTTAAACATAGCATCAAAGGCATGAGCTTCAGCCCTCACGAGAAGCCTTCGTGTACCACAGGGAGTGAGTTTAATAAGGAGCCATCAAGTACCTAGAGAGAGGGCATCTAAGCATTGCTTTTAAGATAATGGAGTCCCTGCAGAGGTACTCCATCCATGAGGACCAAGGAAGCTCCTCCTCATGTGTTCCATTGGCAGGAGAGGCACATGGAAATCCTGACTGTGAGTGTGATATGACTAACTGCTTTAAGTTTCTGACTCCCCTAAAGACAGACAGTGTGCTAGTTAGGGTTTCTATTGCCGTGATAAAATACCATGTCTAAAAGCAACATGTGGGGCAGGGGAAAGGATTCATTTCAGCTCATAGTTTGTAGTTTATTACTGAGCGAGGTCAGGCAGGAACTCAAGTAGGCAGGGCAGAAACCTGGAGTCAGACTGATGTAGAGGCCATGGAGGGGTGCTGCTTACTGGCCTGCTCTTCCCAGATTGATAGTTTGTTTGCTTGCACACCACCTGGCCAGGGCTGGAACCATTCAAAATGGGCTGGGTCCTCCCAATCAATCATCAATCAAGAAAATGCCACACAGACTTACCTACAGGTCAGTTCCATGGTGATAGTTTCTCAAATAAGAATTCTTCTCAGACAACCCTAGCTTGTGTCAAGTTGGCATAAAAACTAGACAGCCTGGGCAGCGACAGCAGGGATGGTGACAGGGGGGATGGTGACATGGAACTGTCAGTGGAGTAAAACCCTTCCTCCAGTGTCACTTCTGGTCCAGATGTTTTACCAAAGCAACCTAAGTGATGTTGTTAGGCTGTAGGGCAGAAATTGGTGCTGAAGTAGAGTATCACACACTCCACAAGCTACCGGGTCCATTGGTCGCCATAAGCCCCCCCCCCCCCCCCCCCCCCGCCAAAAGCAGTGCCTACATTTAACAGAAAGCTCCACAAACTTATGGTATCACTGCTAGTAATAAACAACCCAACCCCATCTGTGTGCTGACAAACTTTGATGTATCCGTATCGTTGACCCAGATCAACTGTGGAAACAGTTACAGCCACACAAGCCACAAACACACTTTGTGTGTTTGAAACACACAAACCTTTAGTGAGCAATCGGACCCTAGGTTTCCTTTTTTTCCCTTTCTCCATTAATGCATTTACTTATTCATTTTACATCCTGATCACTGCCCCCCCTCCAGGTCCCATCCTCACAGAGGCCCTCCCCCATCTCTCTTCCCCTTCTCCTCTGAGAGGGTAGCCTCCCTCCCCCGAGTATTCCTCCATCCTGGCACATAAGTTCTCTGCAGGGTTAGGCGCATTCTCTCCCACTGAGGCCAGACAAGACAGCCGTGTTGGAGAATAGAGTTCACAGACAGGCATCAGCATTAGGGACAGCCCCTGTTCATTGCTGGGGGGACACACATGGAGACAGAGCTGCATGTCTGATGTGTGTGTGCGGAGGCCTAGCCAATGAATGCTCTTTGGTTGGTGATTCAATCTCTGAGAGCCCCAAGGGTCCAGGTTATTTGACTCTGTTGGTCTTCCTGTGGAGTTCCTATCCCCTTCAGTGCCTTCGATTTTTCTCCCAACTCTTCCATAAGACTCTCCGGGCTCGGGGTTGGGGATTTAGCTCAATGGTAGAGCGCTTGCCTAGCAAGCACAAGGCCCTGGGTTCGGTCCTCAGCTCCGGAAAAAAAAAAAAAGAAAAAAAGAAGAAAAGAAAAGATTCTCCAAGCTCCATCCAGTGTTTGGCTGTGGGTCCCCTGTACCTAGATTTCCTTTGTACACAGTACCTTTGTAAGACCAGCAGGAGAATGTTCTGTGACGACACATTCCATCTAAAGCTAAGAACAAAGAGAAAAGGGGCAATGGTGGAGACTCTAGATTAGATTGGAATTCAGCAGTAACAGCTTCCCTGGAGCTGGAGATTGTGAAAGTGTGGCCAGAAGCCAGTGTCATTTAACCCAGCAGGGCAGGTGCAGGCCTGCTGTGGCTGACCGCAGGCAGGATGGAGGGAGGGCATGTGCGCAGAGAGGCTTACTTTCACGTTTATCTTTGACAGATACGTAATTCTGCAACCCCTTGTTTGTGGTTCTCTAAGTTCTCTAAGCTTTAAACACAGGGAGAAGCAGAGGCAACTGCTCCAGCTGCAGCATCTATGTTGAGAGATGCAGGGTGCCCTCCCATGGGGGATCCTGGAATAAGTGTGCTTGTCCCGTGTCTTCCCAGGGGTCTTCTAACTAGACACAATGAGGTGACTGTAAGATTCTAAGCTTCCTCGCCTTGCTTCATTCTCACCACAGAATAGAAAAGTTGCTATTATCTGAAGACTTCTCATTTCCCTGTGCAAGATTTTCAGAAGACCATGGAAATTCTCAGAGCCAGTCAAAGCCACCTGCTGAAGCTTGCTTCCACACTTCAGATGAAATGATGAATGCTGGATAGGAGTTCAAGCTTCCACTCAGGAGGCGAGACACCCTTGTTCTCTTCCCATATTTTCCAAGGATGCCGTGTCATAGTCCTAAATGCACACATGAAACTTGTTAGACGGCTTGTGGTCATGGACCCTCGGCGGCTATGTCCCATCAGCCAGTGTAAGCACCTCTAGCCAAGCTCAAGGAAGTGAGCATGCCAACAAGGGCAGCTGGACAGACAGGCTTATGGGTTGTACTGCACAACGTTCAACCAACGGAGAAACATCTATGAATGGCATGTTCAGAAAGGGTGCACGCTCAAGTAGTCAGATGGCAGGGTTCCTGGACAGTGTTGGCGACGAGTAACTGAGGCTGGAGCCCCATCTCCTGGGTCGCTTACTCACGTGTTAATTATGAGTGAGCTCCACCCATTGGGGGAAAGGTTTGTGCTACCCAGGAAGGAGAGAGAGAGAGAGAGAGAGAGAGAGAGAGAGAGAGAGAGAGAGAGAGAGAGAGAGAAACAGTGCTGTAACACAAATCCCTATGGCCCTACAGCCTCACTTCGGCCAGATTAAAAACCCCTAACAGAAATGGTCAGCAACCTCCCCAAACAGAACCATAAGATATGAGGGACATTTCACACTCTGGCCATGAGATTCCACCATTCCCATCCCCGTCTGAAGTCTCCACTGAGCTGTCTCTGTCCCACTGTGCTGACCTCAAGGTTGGCAAGTATGTAGTCCCTGCAAGGTCTCAGAGAGGGTGACAGACCCCAGGTTGTCCATGTTTTTCCAGCAATACAGAGAAGTCTGGCAGCCCTAATGGACAAGGGCAGAAATAACCTTAGTTCAATCTCTCAGTTCAGCAGCGTCGATCTATCCATTCAGGGAGTTGTTAGCTCCCCCCTTCCCTGTCTTACTGCAGCAAGGCTGACAGGTGAAGGAGAGCAGGGACTGAAGAAACAGCTCAGCACTGAGAGCTTTCTGCTTTTTCACAGGCCCGGAGTTTGGTTCCCAGGACCCACATACCCACATCAGGTCACCAGAATGGTCTGTAACCTCAGGGAATTGGCCACCTTGTCCTGGACTCTACAGGCAGGAACACACACACACACACACACACACACACACACACACTCACATACTATATACACTCTCACACACACAGCACATACACACATATCACACAGACATATCACATACACATATCATACAGACCACATTCACACATACTCTCACACATACACACTCACACACACCATACACGTATACACATGCACACATCTTTAAAAACAAAAGAGGAGGAGAGGTGAGGCTATGCATGAGGCTCTGACTCCCTACTCCACGCTCCAGGTCTCCTTCAAAATGTTCCCCTGTGAACTCACTTCAGGTTGTACCTAGAGAGGCCGTGCACCCCATCCCCCAGCTTGGCTTGGGCCTCAGTTAGGTCTGTGCTCTGCTCTCTCCCAACCTCACTTCCACCCCTCTCACACTGCATCTTCCAATCTCACGGCAGCTGCTTCTCCAGCAGGGTGCCCACACTGCACCATCTTCGCCCCTCAAGGTACCCATCTTCGTGGGGGAAGTAGACCCCATGCCTCCCAGTTCTAGTGAATCAGGAGCCAAACTGTGAGACGCTGGTCTAATTCCCTATTGTTTCCCAACTCAGAACTCCCAAGCAAGTGTGTGGACACCAGCTTGCTGGGGGCAAAGGGAGCTTAGCTGGACTCAGTCGGGCATGGGAATGAACCTGAGGGGTGGTGGATGGCTTTCTTCCAAGTCTGGAAGCCTTCTGGGAAGCGGGTGTGTATTGTTCATCACTGCACTACACAATGGAGAGCCCTGGGCCTTGAGATGCTGTAAGAAGATCCTTGGTCCAGTCCCTGACTGGCTCCCCAGGAAGTCATCTACTTCTTCCTGCTGAGTTATTTATGTTGGCACCTTCAGCCTCACCTGTCACCCCTCCAGGTGTACAAAGCCCCTTGAGGTCCCCTGAGCAGAATGGGGCATTATCCACAATCTCTCTGGTAACACATCTTGTTCAAATAGAAAGACAGCCTCGGAGACCCAAAGTTCACAAGCCACTCATTGTTTAAACGTAGAGGCTGTCACCAATCACAGGGTGTTGGGTAACATCAGGAAAGTAGCCCACTTGCAAACTAGGCTAAAGAGCTGAACTAAATGAATGGTACTTAACTAGAGATTTACCAGTAATATTTTTATAGAAATGTTCCAGTCACCCCACTGACATGCCCGCAGTTAGACGAGGCAGCATAAAATTAGACACAGAGGGGATCAGCTGGGCCTGAGACAAAGCCATCTCTGACCTTCCCGATGCTGTCAAGTGGGTTGACGATCCCGCTTCCTAGGGCACTCTAAGGGCTCCAGAGCATTTTAAGGATTTAGCAGATGGAAGCCAGGGCCACAGATGAGTTTGGAAATGGTGACTATTTTCAGGGCATGGTGGAAGGAAACCTTCAGACAGTATTTTCTCAATCTCTTTTGGAGCAAGCCCTCTGAAAATCTGATGTCAGCACCTGATACTGTTCCCCACGTAAGGAACTTAAGGAACTGAAAGAGGAATGGTGCAGGACCAGCACACTCGCTTCTTTGGATGTTAGACCCTTCTTCTGAGCCGTGCCAGCTTTATGAACCCCTCACACACCGGCTCAGGGAACTCAGAGAAAGCATCTAAAGGTCGCTCTGACCCTCTAAGTACAGGTTCCCATAGGAAGAGTCCTGCTGAGGGTAGGGAGAGAAATGTCTGTGATAGAGGGAGATGACAGCCTGGCAGCCGACTTCCTAGGCATAGTTGGTGGAGGCACCCAAAAGGGTGACCGAGTGGCCCAAGAAAAGTCAAAAGGTAAAGAAGCAGATGACAGAGTGTCCCAGGAAAAGCAGCCGATAACAGAGTGGCCAAGGAAAAGCTGTGGCCTTTCAGTGGAGTCTGGGAGGACTTGGCAAGTACTACCCAGAGCCCTTGCACAGCCTATATATCCGTCCACACCGAGCCAGATGCAGTGCCTGACTGTGTGCTGGAACCGTTGATGGAGCAGCTCACAGGCAGACAAGCATAGCACCCACCCTATCCTGAGCACCTCGATAAGAGAAGTCAAAGTTGATGATGAATGGCATCAAGGAAAGTACTTGTCTTTTTTTTTTTTTTTAAAGATTTATTATATATAAGTACACTATAGCTGTCTTCAGATACACCAGAAGAGGGCATCGGATCTCTTTACAGATGGTTGTGAGCCACCATGTGGTTGCTGGGAATTGAACTCAGGACCTCTGGAAGAGCAGTCGGGGCTCTTAACCACTGAGCCATCTCTCCAGCCCCCGGAAAGTCTTGTAGTAACTGGTTTTACATCAACTTCACATAAGGTAAGGTCATCTTGGAAGAACAACCTTAGTTGAGAAAATGTCTTTATAAAAATGGCCTGTAGAGCATTCTTTAAAATTCATGTGAGAGGGCAAGCCCGCTATGGGTGGTGCTACTCTCAGGCTAGTGGTCCTCGAGTACTTAAGAAAGCAGCCTGAGCAAGCTATTGAGTACAAGCCAGTGAGCATCACTTCCCCCACGGCCTCTGCTCCAGCATCCAGATGTGTGGCAGGTTTGGCCTAATACAGTTTGCATTCTTATATTAATTTGGGTCTCCCAAATCATTTGCACTGAGAGACCCCGCCCCCAGTTGGTTCTGATTGGAAAGTAAAGATGCCGGCAGCCAATGGCTGGGCAGGGCAGACAGAGGCAGGACTTTTAGGAATCTGTGACTTGGAACAGAAAGGAAGGAATGGAGAAGAGGAGAGATTCCATACCTGAGACTAGTGGAAGACACGAGGCTTAACCCGCATCTGGGGAGCCGGGAGAGTGCAGCCCAGTTGGACACCCTCTGGGTCAGAGCGACCAAGATAGAATATAGAATTTAGTAAGTGGTAACTCGGGATTATCAGCAGGAAGTGGATTAACCACTTGGAGGTTAAGAAGTGGCCCAGGTGTTGAGTTGTTTTAATTATCAAAAGATAAAGGCTGTGTGTGTGTTTCTTTCATTCGGGAATGTCAAACATTGGGGTGGGTAGCAGGAACGTGCCGACAGAGTTTATTAAACATTTATTTCGACAGAGGTTCCTATCTTGAATTCCTGCCCTGGCTTACTTCCATGATGGACTATTATACAGAAACGCAATAAAATTAACCCTTTGCTCTCCAAGTTGCCTTTGGCCATAGTTTCTTATCAAAGCAGCAGAAACCCTAACTAAGACAGTGTAGTAGGCAATTTTGAGGGGCATTTGAGACTGCAAGGTGCAGAATTGGCCTGTCCTTTGAGCAACGAATGCATACAGCAGCCCACCCAGGGCCTCAGGACAGACTGTCAGAAGAGAGAGCAGGACACATCCCTGCCTCCAGTGCCTACAGTCCCAGTGTTCCAATATCATGCAAGACTGCAGTATGGGTCAGGGATGGCCACTCTGAGGGAAGCAATGAGCAGGAGAAGAAAGGACAGGTGAGAAATCAGAATTAACAGGCACTGTGAGAGGAGAGCAGGAGGCAGCGGGCACTGAAAGACCAAGAGGTAGTTTGGAAACTGCTCTGACGTTGAGGTCTCAGCAGGAGCATATGAAGGTGATAGATCCCACTGTTGAGGTTCCCTGAGCCCCTTGGCATTTAGGGCTGAAGGTGAGACAGTATGGGGCTGGGGGGGGGGGGAACAGTATGGGGGTGGGAGGACAGCCTGGGGGTGGGAAGACAGCATGGGCATGTGGGAGGACAGCATGGGGTTGGGGAGACAGCATGGGGTGGGGGATAACATGGGGGTGGGGGACAGCATGGGGTTAGAGACAGTATGGGGGTCAGGGCAGCATGAAGGTGGGAGGACAGCATGGGGGTGGGGGGACAACATGGGTGTATGGGGGGGACAGCGTGGGGTTGGGGAACAGCAGGGGGTTCCACAGGGTTAACTTCCATGATGGCCCAGCAAAGGCAGCAGGCAGCAGGCAGCAGGCAGCAGGCAGCAGGCAAGGAGGCAGCAGGCATGGTGGCTTTTACAGCTGAGAGCTCACATCTTAAACCTCAAGTAGGAAACAGAGAGAGCAAATTGAGAGAAGCTCATACATGGCTTTTCAGATCTTAAAGCCCGCTGCTCCTCAGTGACATACTTCCTCCAGCTTGGTCACACCTCCCAAACAACTCCACCAACTGAGTACAAACATTATGGGCAGCATCTCATTCTAACTACCGCAGGGGTCATTCCTACAGGGAAACCGCCAAAACCCCCACTGAGAAGGCACCGGCAGGGAGTCGCCACCTTGCCACCTTTCTCTACCACCCTCTGCAGTATGGGAATGCAGCAAGACGCTCTCCGCCCAGCATCTCAGCCTGCAGAATCATAAGACACAAAGACTGTTCTTTACCCAATCTCAGGAATGGCTATGCAAGTGGACTGAGGTAGCAGATCCCAGCCTAGATACAGTCTAACTTGTCCTGCTCCTAGCTGCCCAGGGTTGAGCAAAACCCACTCACACAGGAACCTTCTAGCCTCTGGGCCCTAGACCATGCACCCCATACCAGAGGGTCCCTTCCCACTGAACCAGTACTCCAGTCCTGGATTCCAGCTCTCAGCATTGGTCTCTTTTTCATCCCAGAGATGATGGAAGTGTGGTCTCTCATCTCTATGCCTGGTCCTCTGGACTCTTAACAGATACAAAAGCATGGGGTATGTATTCCAGGGGTTCAGGACACATAACAACTTGTGCTAACCTCAACTTTGTGGGAAATGCTCTGTCTCCTGAGGTCTGGCTTTCCTTGCCTGTCAGACAACAGTGCCTTTGTGGGAGAATTAGATGTTCCAGCTCCCACACTGGGTCACTTCTTCTCCCAAACTCTATTTATAATTGGTACCAGTGGCCATTCTATACCATGGCCTGCCCCGGTCCTTTTTCTTCTCTTGATTGCCCACGGGTAGCTCAGTCTAACCTGGGGCTTCAGAGCCCTCAAAGCTCTGAGGTGTTGGTTCAGGATCTCTTCTCTGATGACGGCTGGTCCTCCATCCTCACCTCATGTCATAGCAGTATCAGCTTCTGCTGAGGTCCTCTTTCTGTAAGAAGGTGCAGAGTTCCAGTCTGGCCCTGTGCCTGCCTTGCTGAACAATGGTGAGAGGCTCCTGTGTTTCTGTTGAATGAGACCTGTGCTCCTTGACATACATTGAAGGACCTCTACAGTGTGGGTGTAAGAATGAAATCCTGGAGTCCAGCCCCTGCTCAGGTCCATATATCTACAGCAACCCTTCCCCTCTCGCAGATACCCAGAGGCTCCCTACTGCAAAGAGATTTCCAGGTGTCAGGATTTTTCACCTGGGTTAGTGAGTTTACATCAGAGGAGGTATTGGTGACCACACACTCTGCTCCCCACCCATTCCCCTCCTTCCTACTTGAGAATCAGAGACCTGGGCTGTAGGTCTGTGCTGTGAAACTGCCCCAACCTTCAGATAGGTCTGAGACCTCCAATTCTGCCCTGTGGACCTAGACTTTTTCCCTTCCTCAGAGCCCTTACCAAGCTGTCTGTCTGTCTGTGCTATTACTAACTCTTCTAAGAAACTCCTTAACACCAAAAGTCATCTCAGTGTTCCTCTTTGGCCCATTCCTGAGACCTGTCAGTGGGTCCATGGTTACATGTCCCATCATTCAGTCACTGCTTACTTATCCTTGTTGCTAACCTCGGCCATCTCAGCCTCTGCCCAAACTGATCAAGACCACCCCTCTTTGATATCCTTCTATTCAACAAACCCTCTGCCCAGACCCATCTTAGTTGCCCTCTGGAGGCCCACTTCTGCTATAAGCCACAACACACACACACACACACACACACACACACACACACACACACACACATACACACACACACACACACACACGAGACATTCTCCTTGCTGTTTATGCCCCACAACTTGCCCCTGCTCCTGCTCCAGCACTAGCATGTTTTATTAGGAAGGCCCCACACATTTCTACCTGATCAAATCCCCTACAGATTTTTAAACATTTAGTGACATGTCAATTAGCTTGAGAAATGGGTGAATAGTATGCAGTATAATTTTTAAAATTAACACCAAATTATAAAGTCTTCTGTCCAGTCCCACTCAGGACCCTAGCGCCTTCCCGGGCTTCTGTGAATCAGGAAGAGGAGTAGTGACGAGCACCTGTGGTGTCTAGGAAGAGAGAGCTCGTCCCATGGGGCAGACCGAAACTCCATCCAGACATTTTAATGCCAATTTATCAGTATGTCTCAGCTTGAGGAAACTAACTCTGATCTTCTCAGAGAGAAATTGATGTTATCGTGTTGATTTTTCCATGCAGTCTGTGATTAAAACTGTTAGAGGGTAATGCTTCCAGCTGCAAGAAACTCGAGTTTACAGGCTTAACCACTTTAAAACAAATTTACAGTCGGATGAACATCTGAGCACAGCTAATCAAGGGCTCCCTCTCAATGGGGTAAAATCAAGAAGTACTGTTCTGACTGTTAAAGACTTCCGAGGCTGAAGGGCAGGAGCACCATGGATGGAAAGACTGCCCTGTCCTAGCCAAAGGGTTTTACAGAGAGGAAAACCAACCAGCAAACCACTGAGGTGTCAGCTCTTAGATGTGCTGCAAGACCCAATGACTTATAGAACTGACAGGCACAGGGCAAATATATGCCACTGTTAAAGTGAAGCGTCCCCAGTCCTCAGGATTACATAACCTCAGATTAAAGCTCTGTCAGAGCTGACCTTAGGCTGACTGAACTGTGGGCATATGGCAATCAAGAACCTTGTCATAATGAGGGCCTGCCATTTTGGGTGATATTTTTAGTTATAGAAATCTATAGTATGCATTATTGTTTATATAACTTGACACCTCAAGTAATGACATCCTACAGGATTCCCTTCAAACAGTAGCCTGCCATCTCTGGCAAGCCAGCCTTCTCATGACGCCTTAGGTAAGAAAGGCTGTTATTGTTGATTACTGGGGAGGAAAAGCCCACGTCTAAGTTCAACATAGAAGAATGACAGACAGAAAACACACCTTCTACCTTCAGCAGCCCATAATACTTAGGGAGCGAATTCACAGAGGGTGTAATGGATGTACCATAGAAAAGTAGGGAAATGTGGAGGAAGCATGAGAAGTAAAAGGAATCACTCACCTAGAAATCCTGAACCTAGAGGGCTGTACTGATGGAATCCACTATTAGTGTTTATATCTAGGAGTTTAAATACGCTCCTCCTGTTTAAAGGTGTGTGTGTGTGTGTGTGTGTGTGTGTGTGTCCACACACTATTTGTATGCCTGTATACACTCACGCCATCCCCCAAACACATACACACGGTCAGAAGCCATCCTGAAAACTGGTCCTCAGCTTTTCCATTCACATAAGAGCTCTTGTGAGAGGCTTGCACACCACAACTCCTGTCCCACGAGGCTCTGGGATTCTCCTGTCTCCCCTTCTCTTTCCCCACTCCCACTCCAGGGATGCTGAGCTTATGGACTTTGCTGATGGGGTATCAGAAGAGCTGGGGGACCTGCTTAGCCTCTTAATGACAGTTAACCCCAGGTATGGGATGAAAGTCACAGAGGTGAGGATGCACCACTGGTTCGAGGATGACTGGAAGGGTTTCCCAATCTCTATGAGGAACTGTTCCTCGGGCCAGACTTTGCAATTGTGGAAGCTATGGAATATATTAGGTTCCAAGCCCAAGATATTAAAGAATCTTAAATAAAAAGAATATAATGAGACCATGGCATCCTATTTCTTCCTACAACAGCAGGCTCTCCAGGGGGATGGCTGCACAGCCCAGGCTCAGCAAGTGAGTCCAGTTACAGCCCCATTCCCTAGCCTTGATGCTGCTGCTGCTTTCAGCTTAGAACTAAAGAAGAATGGAAGTGCGCCAGTCCTTGGCATCTTGCTGTTGTCATCCTCCAATCAAGTATCTGCCTATTGTCAGCATACTAGTCAAAGAGGAGGCAGAAGATCCACTGGGCCTGGTCTTCTTCTCCTCAGGCCACTTCAGATGACACCTACATAGGACCAACACCACAAACGTGCCATGAGTGTTCCCGGCATTCATTCAAAAAGCAGCCTCAGTGAGAATAACAACAATGAGAACACAGAAGACAACCTACTCCCCCACAGAGCCCCAGTAGAGGATAAGCCCATCCCCAGCAGGGTCAGGCCCAAAGGCTTTAAGGAGTGGACCGAGAATATAGGAAATGCCATGAAGAAGCTGTGTTGCTGCTTTCCATCAAGAAAGCAAGCTCGCCTGAGACAGAACCAAGTCTCGCCACTGAGATGAGCACAGGGAGTCCAGAGAACAAGCAGCAGGCATAGCCCAGGTACCTTTGTGCTTTGTCCTTTTCAGTTTGCTCTGTGCTGGTCTCTCCTCTGTCTCTGGTTTCCATTTTCCACACAATTCTTACCTTGTATCTTCTCTAAGTTCTTTATGAGGTTTCCCCAACACCAAGCCTTCTCCCTCTTCTTGATTTCTCCTTTTCCCAGCAGGGACCCAATAGGATTGATGAGTTCCCCACTCTACAGAGTTGTCTTTCTGACCCATCCCTTCAGATGGACTCCAGCTCCCCCTTAGGCCAATAGCTCCCACAGGGTGAGGACTAGAGAGTCATGGGCTCATGGACTCTTCCATGGGCTACTGATCTTTTCACATGTGGTCATCAATCACAAGTGCTGCAGAACAGAGTCTTATGTTTTCAAAAATGACATCACATTCCATTAAGCCTTAAAATTAATAACCAGGATTGTCATTGAATAGGTATCAACAACCTAGTTTGCTGGTTATTGTTGTTGATGGTCAGAACCCTGCATGCATGAAGTTTTTTGCATACTGATTATGTTTTTGTTCCTAAGACCTAGGAACAAAATCTTTTTATAGGTAAGAGTTCTAAATGATTCTCAAAGATGGTGATGTAATAGTTCTTACCACAGCACATATTCAGATGATATGATAGCATCAACCCTTGTGGTGGTGATGTTTGAGACAGTGGACAGTAGAGGTCCTGTGACAATGGAGGTGATGACAGTGGAGTTGCTGTGACAGTGAAAGTCTTGAGATAGTGGAGATGATGCTCAGACAGTGGAGGTGCTGAGACAACACTCAACCCTATTGCTGGAGATGTTGGAAAGGGTTGTCACAGGAGGGGCCATGCACCCCTCCTATGGTGGTCACAGGCCACCCCCAGGTGGTGAACTTCCCTTGGCCAGGTATTTCTTGCAGACACACTGACTTTGGCATCTTGAGGATAGATCTGCCCCTTAAGGGCAGATTCCTGTTGTACCTACCACTCATGTTGGTGAATACTGACTCTACAATGCATCTTCAATGATGCAGAAGTGAGCATTTCCTCACAGACAGGGCTGTGAGGGGCAACAGGATGTGCACATGGGACCTACAGTACTAGGCGTCTCCTAGATGTGCGTATTTATAGGCAGAAGACATTCTCTCTTCAGGTTCACATACACGCACACACACACACACACACATTTGTGTATTTGTGTTTATATTTTATGATGAATTTAATGCCTATATATAAAAGTTCTTATCTATACTTGTAATATTAATAATGATTTTAAATACATTTCTGTTTGATTATGATCTTTAACTAATAGAAACATCACTTCACAGTTGAGGAACATGTGTTCATGCACACTTTAATATTTCATGTGTGAATATGGTGATGCATGTGCCACAGCATTACATGTGCCACTTGATGTTCAGAGGACAACATCAGATGTCAGTCTCTGTCTCTCCCTTATCTGAGATGATGTCTTGCTGCCTTTTCCCTAGGTTACTCCCTGATGGGAATCTCTCTTCTCCATCTCTTATCTCTCTGTAGAAACACTGAAATTATAGTTGGGATGCCATTGCACCTAATTAGCACGTGGGTTCTGGGGATTCAAAATGGCCCTTCTTGGGGTTGAGGATTTAGCTCAGTGGTAGAGCTCTTGCCTAGCAAGCTCAAGGCCCTGGGTTCAGTCCTCAGCTCCAAAAAAAAAAAAAAAAAAAAAAAAAAAAAAAAAAAAAAAAAAAAAAATGGCCCTTCTTCAAACTGAACACCAAGCTTTCTTATGCACGGAGCCATCTCCCCTAGGCACACAATTCTTTTTTAAATATTTTGTTTTATGGTCGCTTGTGATGTTTCTGTATGTATTTCAGCCTGTGCTGGTCACATCAACCTCCATGAGATCATACCAACCTGACACCCTCCCATTATTTAGAGGCCCAAACACAGCCAGGTCCATGTTTCACTTTCGGGGGTGACTGCACACATAATGCTAGTCTTTTTATGTCTGGCTCTCTCTCCTTTATACAGAGTCACTGCTTTCATTCTTTCTTTAAGGATGATCAGCTTTTTTTTTTGTGCCTAAAAGCAACCCATTGTATAGATCATCTATTTGTCTGTTCACCTATTGATGCTCTAATTGGCAATCCAACTGATGCTCTTACATCAGCAGTATGCAAGAACTCTCCTTTCTCCTCATCCTCAGCAGCGTTTGATATTTTTATAGCAGACATTTTACTGCAAGTTAGATAGATTCCAAGAATTCCATTTCTATCTCCACAAAGACTAAGGACATTGAGCAATTTTCCCAATGTTCACTGGCATCTTGTAAGTCACCTCTTTAAAACACTGTATTCACATCACCATTTTGATTTTTTCATTTGTTTGGTTTGGTTTTTTGAAAGAGGGTTTCTCTGTGCAGCCCTGGCTGTCCTGGAACTCACTCTGTAGACCAGAATGACCTTGAACTCAGAGATCTGTCTGCTTCTCCTTCCCAAGTATTGGGATTAAAGGCATGTCCACCACCACCCAGACATGGGCCATTTTTTAAAAAATTGAATTTCTAGAGTTTTGTTAAACTTTCTAAACTCTTGTACTCTCTGTGTTCTCCCTCCAGAAGGATACTTGTCCCCTGTGGAGATCTTGGGAAAGGGGTTGTGGTGGTTGACCAGGATGATATTGTTACTTGGGAACCTTTTATTAGTATTAAAAGAGGGAAATGCCAAGGTAGGCAAGAAGGAAATCTCTGTAACTGCCCATAGAAGGGAGATAAGAAAAGACCATGCTGTTTGAGTTAGGCATGGAGATCAGACATGTGGCAGACAGGCAGCCATGTGGTGAGCAAAAACTATGTAAAAAGAAAAAAAAATACAGGTTCAAAGTACCAGAGAAAGGGAAGTAAGGTTCTGGCAAGCATCCAAAACAACAAAGCAGAAGAGAAAGAACAGAAGGAGAAAGGGGAAAGTTACTCCCAAAAGGCAGACAGAGCCAATGGATCTTATGGCGAGCCCATAGTGACTTTTCTAGAGTGTGGGAATCCTGAAAGCAAAAAGTACCTTATCCCATTAAAGGGTTAATTATCCCTCCCATTTCCTGAGCTTGGCTTAAGACAGACTTGTGGGATATCCCTTGGCCAGGTAATTGATCTGCCTAACTGAACTCTTTGGAGACAGTCATTTGTCTTTTCCCAGAGGTAGATCCCATTCTTTGGGTAGGCAGCAACAACTCTTCCTTAATAAGACTCCAACCCTACAGTAGTAACAAGGTAAGAAGACTCAGAACATCAGAGAGAGCACATCCTTTGGCCAGGATCTGAATGAAATGGAGAGAGAGAGAGAGAGAGAGAGAGAGAGAGAGAGAGAGAGAGAGAGAGAGAGAGAGAGAGAGAGAGAGAAGAGAGAAGAGAGGGCTGGAGGTACAGCGCTTCCTGCAAGCTTCTGCAAAAGAAGAGGGGCTTCTGGGAAAGAAAAGCACAGCATCTCATTAAGAGAATAATTATTCCTCCCACCTCCCATCCTGGTTACGTAGCATGAAATGTCAGGTCTGCACCCTGGGCTGGGTGTACAGCTCAGATTCTAGTTTTTATTGTTTTATCAGAAGGAATAAGATTTTCTTAATGGACCTCAAGAGAGCCTCAGGGCTTCTCCCTTTTTAATGGTAACTGGAGCTCTAAAGAGCTACTTTCTTTCCTTCCCAGGAAAGGAAAAGTGTGGTCCCAAGTCCATGAGGGAGGGTGGGACACTCCAAACAGGCAACCTGGAGGATAATACCTGAGGACAAAGTTGTGTGCAGCTGCCTGCAAAGCTGCACAGGGTCTGCCTGGGTCTCTCAGCCTGTAGATGAGCTGCCTCTCCGTGTGTCCCTTCAAACCATTCCTTCTCTGTACCTGTGTCCACATGCTCCTTTGTGTAGAGCACCCATTGTTTCTGCATTAGAGATCTCCGTAAGAATCTAACTGTGGTTGAAGCCATGGATCCCTCCATGTATACACTTTGGTTGGGTGGTTTAGTCCCTGGGAGCTCTTGAAAATAAAAAAAAAAATAACCAATTAAAAAAATTCCTTGTGACCTTACCTCCTGTGAAGCCCTGACCTTCCAATAAGGTCACATTCTAGTTCAACCTGATTAGAGTCAATAAATACATTGGGTTTGCAATATTCTGTTCCACCTCAAGGTTAACAGACCAGTGAAGAAGTACTGGGTTTTACACACACACACACACACACACACACACACACACACACACACACACACACACACACGAGAGAGAGAGAGAGAGAGAGAGAGAGAGAGAGAGACAGAGAGAGACAGAGAGAGAGAGAGACAGAGAGGGAGCCTCATTTACACACAGACACACACACCGATTCGCACATCTATACATGCATACATGCACACACACCTACACGTGCACCCATTCACACAGAGACACAGACATACACAGATACACACACAGATATATACACCTGTACTTACACATGCATGCACACGCAGATGCACACAATCATATTCTCTGCCTCATTTTGCACATGTAAGGTGGGAATAATTATATCCTTTTCCAAGTTTAAGGAGAGAGCCATCAGCATGAAAGCAGTGTCTTGCATTACATTAGATAGTTCACCAGGGCTCTCAAAGGTCATGGTTGCACAAGCATCACAAGACCCAGGTAGGAAAGAAAGCTGACCAGATCTCAGCTGGCCAATAATTTTGTACTCTCACAAGTATGTTGGGTCAACGCCTAACCAGGGAAACACACATTGCAACAGGTCATTTATTTTGTTTCTGTGGTACTGAGGAAAAGAGAGCAGGGGAAATAGTCACCTACCAATATCTAGATGGAAATGTCCAGGCTTTTACAGAACCATCAAGACACTGCCATATTTCTCAGGCACACTGTGCTCTTTCCACATGATGAATGCAGCTACAGGTTTCTGTGGCTCTGGAACTGTGACCTATAACTTTAATACCAGTTATTGACAGAATCTGAGACCCGCCCTTTAACGTCATGGTGCATCCTTCATACTACTGAAGATGTGGGGATTTGAAAGGGAAAACATAGTGACTGACACAGGTGAGGTCCTTTCTTTGTGAGATATGTAACTGCTGCATATCACCTCTTGGCACTCTCTGGTATGGGGATACACTGAGGGAGAGTCAGTGTTGAAGCTTGGGTACCTGGACCTCATGGGTTACTGAACTGGGTTCTGTGACCCTGATGAGAAGCATCTAAAGCTGTTCTTGTAGCCTTTCCTTGCTGGGACTGGAGAGCCATTTATCTAACCATTCCTTGCACAGGATTGCACCTGCCTCAGAATGGAGTCTCCAGGTCTCCTGTGCACCAAATGGCAGGAGATAGAAGTTCTTATAATGAAGAGAGGGACTTGAACAACATGGTCTTCCCCTTGTTCTCTGCTTTCAAAGGAGACAGGTTGTAGAGAGATATAGCCACATCTGGCTGATGGCAGGTGGGAGACTGCCAAGCCCACTTGTCCTGCAAGTACTCTGTGGGTGTTTAGCTGCAGATGTTGAGGTTTGAGAACAAAGAAAGAGCATGTGATCCAAGGGACACTATGGTCACACAAGGGTCACTGAGTTGAACTTTCATCTCTTGTGTTCTCTTAAGAATCTCCTGCTACATACACTTTCTTTTTAGAAGCTTCTACAGCACTTCTAGAGCCTTCCAAAGACCAGGGAACTTGAAAGAAGACAGTTTCCCAAGCAAGATAACTCCCGAGAGTAACTGAAGTGTTCCTTTCCAAGCATGGTGTTGTGGTAGCGGTATGCACATCCCACCCAGGGAGGTGGCAATGGTAATAGTGAGATCAGCTCCTGGACAAGCCCTTCTCCTGAGGGGTTGGGAGGCATTTAATAGTCTCATGCTAGAGATAAAAACATTCTCTAAAAACTGCAAGTGAAATTATGAAACACCCACATCTGATGGCTGAAGGAAGATAAACTATTTCCAAAACTGTTTCAGGGCTTACAGAGACCCAAGGCCAAGGCCTTCTTTCTCAGCCCGCCTCTTGAACAAGCTATATGGAGGAGGTGAGCTTACAGGAAGTCTGGGGGTGAGTGAGAGGGGCATGTGTTTCATGGGGAGTCAGGGCTTCCAGGCTGACCCACTAGGAGCTTCCAACAGCGAAGATTATTTGTGGATAGAGATAGAGATTGAGACCCAATCTTCAAAGGAAGGGCAGGAGTCAGTGATCTCTCCTTCAGGATGATAAACTAAGGGTACACATATACCCGTTGTAACTACCTACTTAAGATACTCCCATGCCACCTCATCCCTAAAGCACAGCTTTCTCTTAGTTTTTTAAGTTACACCCTGAGAGGAGGCCGAATACCCAAAGCTTGTCTAGCTTCTGTGTTGTGCAGATTCCCTGTGTCAGGCACAGCAGTGTTCACTCCGTTCCTGTAACCTCTATGTACCAGTCTGTGTACTCAGCCAAGGAACAGGAAGTTGAGAATCAGAGGAGACCACACTCATGATGCTATTGAGTCTGGTAACTGCTAGTATTTCCTAGAGGAACCAGGATGGCCACATGACAGATTCCACCCTGGCTTTCATTCAACTCCACTAGATGCAGTCCCAGTTCCACACTTCCTCAGTTATCAGCTTCATGACTGAGATGGGAGGGTAGAAGCTCCCTCCTTCAAGGCTCATTGTGGAGGTGAACAAGTCCATACACATGAGGCCCTGTGGGAAATACTTGATAAATTCCTGTTGTAACTACCACCACCATCAATCATTCCCTATACACATGTAATGTTTTTCCATCATTGTGACCTATTGCATGATGTTCACTGGAACTATGGCATTCAACAGAAAATCTAGAATGAAAAGGAAAGGTAAGGAATGAGCCTGGGTATAATTAATTAAGAAAAGGAAATGCTCTTAAACCAATTTCCAAACATGGGCGTGATGGTTTATACCTGTTCCATCAGCACCCAGCTGACTGACATATGAGAATTACCAGAGGATGAAGGCCAGTCTGAGTTACAAGGTAATCTCTGGAATAGCCTAGACTACAGAGTGAGGGCCTGCCCCACTCGGGAGAAACATCCACTAGATACAGTTATCCCACTGGACCTGGGTTATCCTACAGACACATATATCGATGACATAAAAACATCCTTACTGGATAAAGATGTCCCTTGTAGATGTGATCCTCTAGATAAGCATGTCCAATTGGATGTGTGCCCTACTAGATAGAAGTGTTTCATTAAACATATGTCCCACTTGACACACATGCCTCACTAAGTAAATGTGTCCCATTGGACACGTGTTCCGCTAGATCCACACATGAGCAGTTGGTACACTTTTGCCTTCAGGTTAGCCTGAACTGGCTCATGAAACGATGTTAATTTCTCCTGTGAATAGAACCCCCAATTTGTATTACTTGAGGGAAAGGTGTCATGACCTTCATGTCTTGTGATTGGAGGCAGTGTCTGTAGACAATCCCCAAGCACTATATCTGCAGGGAGCTTTTAGAAGTAGTGAGTTTCTGACTGAATGGTCAGATCCATGTCCTGACTGACAGATTAAAGTGTTCAAATGAATCTCCAAACTGGTTAAAATAAAACAGAATGCAGCATTGGAGACCGGAAGCTTTCCCTTAAAGGCAATGAAGATACTGATGGACCTGACAGTGGATGGGCTGCTGCCCCTTACTCCTCACCCCAGGGAAGCTCTACCCAGTAGGTGGGCAGCCCTGTTCTCTAAGACTGCAAGCACAGGATCCCATTTCTAGCAATGCTGCTCCAGGACCTGCCCTTAACCATTAAATCACATCTTTCCCAAATCGCACATAGTCCCAAGGACACTGACCTGCTCTAAAATGGTTCTCCAAGACAATACCCAGCTGCCATGCTGCAGGGGAAAGGTACAGTATCCGCAAGCACATTTATCCTTGTGGAATACTTTTTTGATCTTAAATTTAGCCCTGTCCTACCTGGATTTCTTGGCTTAAAAAGTGGAAACTCAAAAAGAGGTTTCATGCCTTACCTGAATGTTTCCTTTGAATGACAAATAATGATAAAGATGATATTCAAGCATGAGTTCATCCATCTCTTTGAGACAAAGCTCATCACAGCATCTCCATGGTCTTCAGTCAGCAGAGTTGGTCCCTTATCAGTTTGATACACAAATACGTCACTATTTAACCTTAACCTTTCATTTCCTGTTTATCCCCAAGATCTCATGTTAATATCACAATATAAAAAACAGTCCACTTTAAAGGTATAAAACTCAGCAACACAAGGTCATAGCTAGACGCTCCCAACCTTAGATTGTAACATCTGAACAAGAGGTATACTAAGTATCTAATGTGCGCTACCTGTGCCTGCTGAACACTTCAGCTGCAGCCTGCGTAGTGCCTGTCTGTGCCACATGCTACATTCTAATTAGGTTTCTGTGGTGGCCTAGAACACTATGTCCTACCTAAGTACTACAGCCTTGCTTTTCCTCTGCCTGGAATTCTCCCTAACCCATCTTTGAGAAACACCTGAAACCATTCAGCTCAAAAGTAGCCACATGTGTATAGGGCTCCCCTAGTTAGCTCTTTGCTCAACTAGAGTACCCCTACTTTCCTGAAAGAACCCCACCCTCTTCCTTTTGACTGTGCAGTCCCCTTAGGGGCACACTGCTTCCCTCCTTCTCCCCAACTCATTTGGTGTGTCTTCTTGATTATGGAACTATGGGAACAGAGTAGACCTGATTGCTCCCTGGGGTCCTATCACAGAGGCAGGAATGAGAGCACATGTTTGTTCAGTTAGGAATGGCAGGGACTCTCGAGCAGTACATGCTAGTTTCCACAATGATTGGGAACTATATCCAGACTTCACTGTGCCACATCCTCAGATAGGAGAGCTAGAGAGAGAACATATAAGCCCTTCACTCTCCAATCCAGCTCCTACATTCCCTGGACCTGCAGATGCCAACACACAGGAAGTATGGCATCACCTAAGGAATCTGAGGGAACCTGGGCAGCCTTTTCAGGGACTCCATCACAGAGCCAGGCATGGTTTGCCAACATGCTCAGAGGCCCTCTTCCTATAAATAACTGAGTTTCAGAGGCTTCAGTTGGCTCACAATCGATTTTCTTCAAAGAAAACTAAAGCAGACAAAGAGTTGCTTCGACCTGATACTCCCCGTCCCACCTGAGTGAATGCATGTCAGAGACCAAGAGGCAACCATCTCTGTGGGAACTTGTCATGATCCCCCATTGGGATTTTTTTTTAATTGTTTGAAATATCTTTCGTCTACAGAAAAGCAGGGGTTAGTATAAGTGAAGGCAGTTTGCTCATACCACAGGACAATGCACGTGTTAGGAGGGCGACATGTGGGTGATCCTGGGTACCACATGACCCACGATGAGTGGAATGAAGGCAGGGATGTGTCACCATGATGGGGGTGGTAGAAGAGGAAAATGAACAGAGAGATCCTACATTTCATGACCCGTGGGGAACAGTCCTCCTTGCTTGGAATCTACACTGTGGGTGTGGTAACAGAGCCCCCTGCTCCTGATCTCGGAACAGAAGGTAGAGCCCAGGGGAGCCCCCAAATCTGAATGATGGTCCTAGTGACCACGCTGATCTTCAGGGCTAGAAAGGAAGCTATGAGAAGAGTCAGCTCAATCTGATCCCGATTCCCAGGACTGTGGAGTAAAGGTTTGGATTCCACAGGATTTAACCCTTAGTGGGAAGGGCACAGAAAGCCACACACTGGTCTGTGGAAAAGGAAGATAGAATGCTACTGTCAGGTTCACCTACCCTTCCCACAAAGGCCCTTGCTTGTACCCACAGTGCCTAGCAATATAGATTAATGGGTATTTTGTCATCCAAACCATCCCCAGCTCGAGTTACTTTACACGGGATGATAACAAATGTGTTTTTCATTCTTATAACATAAAAATTATCCCATTACCACAATATTTTTGGCAAATTATTAAAAGCTAAAGAAGTTCATGGCCAACAGGAAACCCTACTTTGGGGATTCCATTCCTGGGCAGAAATGTGTGTTTAACAAAAGCATGTTCCTTTTTATATAAGGTGTATGAACTTTCTTCCCTGTCATCTGAGCAGCCCAGGGTGAGGAGAGGCACAGGACCTGGACCAGGCCTGGATAGTCAGCTTGGGACGTTAGAGCAAACTGTTGTTGGAATCTGTTCAGCCCTGTGTAGTGGTAAATGTTTCCCACTCCAGCAGTCAGGTAGATAGATTGAGCTCCTTCCTGTGGAATTGGCCTGATCAAGAGTCATCAGCGACTTCAGCTTGTCCTCAGATGAAATACAGGGCTAGACTTTGTTGTTCTTCTGCCCATAAAATGTCCATCAATCAGTCAGGACAGGCATGTCCTCCTTGTGTTTCTCTTTAAAACCCTGTTAGTGAGCATTGCTGATAGGATACCATGTTTACAGCCAAAACCAATAAACCCAGGCCTGGGTCAGACCTTCCCAACATGAGTGCTTCGTCTACGTGTGCACTTCTATGTGCATTTGGGATCATGGGACCCAGTTTCAGCACAGCCTAGGCATTCTAAACAGCACCAGAATGATAGCCATAGTGGCAAACTTTCAAGAATGGGACACTAAATAGAACTGGTCATCTTCCTCTTGGTTTGGGGAGTCTTATTGACAGGAGACATTGTGCAGTGCTCTGCACAATGCCCACCTTTACCGGGAAGCTCAGCGACTGCCAGTTCATGGTTACAGACACACCAGATCAAGTACCTCAATTGTAAGATAAACATCCATGATCATGTGGACCAACTGTATTTGCTGAGAAAAATGGTGGACACAGCTCTGCCCTGAGGCTGCCCTAGGGTGCTGCTGCTACTGCTGCTCATGTGTGTTGCATGCGTGTGTGTGCGTGTGTGTTGTGCATGGGCATGTATGGGTGTGTATCTGTGTGTGTGGTGCATGCATGTGTGTGTGGATGTATCTATGTGTCTGCATAGACATGTTTTTATGTGTCTGCATGGATATGTGTGCACAGGTGACTATGGGTCTGCATGGGTGAGTGTGTGTGTGTGTGTGTGTGTGTGTGTGTTACATGGGCTTGTGTGTTCCATGTGTGTATTGTGTGTGTGTGTGTTCATGTGTGTGTATGTGAATTTAAATAGAAAAAAGCAGCCTCTGAGGCAACTGTGGAGATGAGAGACCCTCACTCCCAGAAGCACATTAGAATCTTCCCCGTCTTTCTGTCTCTGGAATTGATGTGCTGTCATATTCCTACCTGAGGTCACCACATGTAAGTTTAGAAAGAGGGCAGGTTTCTCTTTCCTCTCTCAATCTCTAGTGCTGAACCACATGTACTAGATGTGGCTCTAGCTTGGCACAGGGCCCACTGCTCGTAGATTCCATGTCTTTTCTTGCCACTTAAACCACTTCAGCAGGCTCCTCCATTGCTGGTGGCATTGCAGACTGGTACAACCACTCTGGAAATCAGTCTGGAGGTTCCTCAGAAAATTGGACATTGAACTACCTGAGGACCCAGCTATACCACTCCTGGACATATACCTAAAAGATGCTCCAACATATAACAAGAACACATGCTCCAATAGCCAGAAGCTAGGAAGAAATTAGATGTCCCTCAACACAGAAAATGTGGTACATTTACACAATGGAGTACTACTCAGTTATTAAAAACAATGACTTCATGAAATTCATAGGCAAATGGATGAAACTAGAAAATATCATTCAAGTGAAGTAACCTAATCCCAGAAAAAAATCCCTTACACATGGTACACACTCACTGATAAGTGGATATTAGCCCAAAAGCTCAGATTACCCAATGGTACAATTCACAGACCACATGAAGCTCAAGACAGAAGATCAAAGTGCGGATGCTTTAGTCCCTCCTAGAAGGGGGAACAAAAATATTAATAGTAGGAAATACGGAGATAAAGTTTGGAGCAGAGACTAAAGGAAAGGCCATCCAGAGACTGTCCCACCTGGGGATCCAGCCCATACACATAGCTACCAAACCCGGACAATATTGAGGATGCCAAGAAGTGCATGCCGACAGGAACCTGATATAGCTGTCTCCTGAGAGGCTGTGCCAGATTATGACAAATACAGAGGCGGATGCTTGCAGTCAACCATTGGACTGAGAACGGGGTCCCCACTGGAGCATTTAGAGAAAGTGTTGAAGGAGCTGAAGGGGCTTGCAACCCCATAAGAACAATACCAACCAACTAGAGCGCTCAGGGACTAAACCACCATCCAAAGAGTACAATGGACAGACCCATGACTCCAGCTGCATATGTAGCATTGGATGGCCTTTTTGTGCACCAATGGAAGGAGAAACCCTTGGTCCTGCCAAGGCTGGACCCCCCCCCCCTCTATAGGGGAATGTCAGGGTGGAGAGGTGGGAAGGGGTGGGTGGATGACTAGGGGAACACCCTCATAGAAGGCTGGGGAGGGGGAATTAGATAGGGGGGTTATGGACAGGAAACTGGGAAAGGGGATAATGTGTGAAATGTAAATAAAAATATTCAAGAAAAAAATGCAGCAGGATGGGCGCTGTGCCAAGGCTACAGCTGCCAGGTCAAAGGGCAAATGTGGTATAAGTTTAACATTGACTGCCAAGTGTGTGAGTCAGCTCTGTTACTGTGACAGACACCTGAGAGGATCAGCTCCAGAAAGGAGGAGTTATCTTGGTTTGTGATTTCAGCCCAGGTAAGACCGACTCATTTCTGTGTGCCTAAGGCAAGGTGGGATTTAAAGCAGTGGGGCTCAACCTTCTCCTGTCAGCATGGTGAAAAAATGGGGTAAAGCATGGCAAGAGAGAGAGGCTTCAAGGTTAAGCTTCTAGCCTCCCACTTCTTCCTCCAGGACACCCCTTTCAAGAGTTCATGTAAAACTAGAATTCGTCAGTGGATCCAGGCACAGTCAACATTTTGAGATTGTGACATGACATCGTCATCTACAAATTTCACACTCAAGAACTGGACAATCGGGTCATTTTCGGAAAGTTTTTTGTTTGCTTGTTTGTTTGTTTTTCTGGATCCCATTTATTAGCTCTCCTCAGCCTGAGGTGGCCTGTGGACTACCAGGTAGATATGCCTGGAATGTCATTATATGACTGATAAAGTCATTACTCTTATGCCCTCGAATACAGGCTCAGACATGCATTTCACTAGTTTTCTAGGCTGTTCTTCATCTACCCATGCCGACAGTCAGCGTTTGCTGTTGTATTGACTAATCATCATTAAAAAAAAAAAAGGCAACTCCTTCTACCCAGAGGACTAGGGCATAACACCTAAACCTGCACCTGTGATACACGGCAGACTTCAATCATTATCAATCATTATGAACTGCTGGGTGAGCGTGGATAGCATGGAACAGAAATTCTAATGCAGCAAGGCCAAGCACACTCCCGTTTTCAATACCCACTGGCTGACCTCATTGTGATGTCCAGTGGCCACTGGCTGACCATACCTTGCCATGTCCAGTGTTTGCTTCTTGTTTCTTTGTAGAAATATCCCTTTGCATTTTCGTCCCATCTGCCCTGCTGACTGCTATGTCAAAGCTGTATTTTTTGTTATCTCTATTATAAACCCTTCTTGCTAGTCTGCTGTGTGTGATTGACTTTTTCCTTGCCCGTGTACTCCCATTTGTATAATAAATATTAATGACCCCCCCCTTTATTTGCCTTGGGATTCTGTTCATGTCTTCTCTATTAAAAATCATTAATGTTTTCTAGTATTTCTTGGTTTTACTGCAAAAGGTTAACTGTTGTCCATCTGGTCTTAGTGCAAGGATTGGCATATGCTGAGACTGAATTAAAATCTTCCCATATCTTTGGACTTATAAAGAAGAAAGGATAGGGATGAGGTTGGATGGGGAAGAGAAGCAAGGAGAGAGAGGGTGCTTGGGAGGACATTACGTAGAAGGGGAAGATGCCTATTTGCTATTGTATAGTATTTTTCTGTAATTTAGAAACTCAGCCAGCATGCCAATCTGCTGAAGACACCCACCAGGGCCATGTCCGGAAACTGCCTTTGTCCAGGACGCCTCTGTGAGAGGATGCTGAGCGACTGGCAGCGTATTTGTAGGTATGGAGTGCCCCCTGCTGGAAACCTGGACATAAGTCAGCAGAATAATCGCTTGGGTTTCTGTGCCAGCATCTTTACCGAGGAAATGTCACCACTGTGGGTCATTTACTTGTGCTGCAGGAATACACAGTGACCCCCAGCATCATGTAAGGTATAAGATAGCGTCTTGTTCCAATTACTAAAACTTCTCCTGTGAACAGCAGCCCTGTTCCTCTACAGGCTCCGGAACCTTCCTTCTGCTTCCCTCAAGTACTTTGTGGGTTTAGTTAAAAGTTAACGGGGTCCATCCCCCTGCCTTCCTAGTTCTCTAAAGCACACGCAGATGCCTGGAATGTCCTGTTATCAACCCAGACCTCCTTTTCACCTCCATTTCTCTGTTCACCTTCATCAGACTGGCTGATCCGGAAGCATACAGGCTAGATTCCCTCCCTGTACCCATTTCCCTGTGCCCACCTTCAAGTCCTCTGGGACTAAGGGCGTGTCCAACCCCCACCTTGGCTCCACTGTCCTGCCACCTTTCCACCTACCATTCCCACCCTCTAAATGCTCTTTCTAGCCTTGTCCCTGTGGCACACCCAACTGCTGGGAGACTTGCATTTCCCCCTAAGTTCCATTGTTTAGCACAAGGCTTCCCACCAGAGAGTGCCCTAGAAACAATGAGGTTAGTCCAGCTCCCAATACCTACTATATCAGGAAAATCCAGGAACAACAAGATGACTAAAGCCAGGGCAACATGACACCTCTAGGGCCCAGCTACCTACTACAGCAAGCCCTAGGTGTCCTAACATAAACAAAATACAAGAAAATGACCTTAAATCCAATCTTATAAGGATGATAGAGGCCTTTAAAGAGGGAAATTAATAAAACCCTTAAAGAAATACAGGAAAATACAATTAAAGAAAATTAACCGGTGAAGGAAATAAATAAAACTGTTAGACCTGAACGTGGAAATTTAACCAATAAAGAAAACCCAAACTGAGGGAATCCTGGAAATGGAAAACCTAGAAAAGAGAACCCAAGCTACAGACACAAACATCACCAAGAGAATCCAGGAGATGGAAGAGAAAATCTCAGGCACAGAAAATAATGTAGAAGAAATTGATACACCAGTCAAAGAAAATGTTAAAACTAAAACCTTCCTGACACAAAACATCCAGTTAACCTAGGATATCATTAAGAGAAAAAAATAAACCCAAGAACAATAGGAATAGAAGAAAATAAAGAAACTCCAAGGACCAGAAAATATTTTCAACAAACTCATAGAGGAAAAATTTTCACAACCCAAAGAGATGCCTATGAACATACAAGAAGCTTACAGAACAACAAATAGATTAGACCAGGAAAGAAAATCCTCCTGCCACATAATAATCACATAATAATCAAATACACCACATGATAATCAAAACACTAACTACTGAAAACAGAAAAATATTAAAAGCTATAAGGGAAAAATGTCAGGTAACACATAAAGGCAGATCTATCAGAATTACACCCAAATTCTCAACAGAGATATTAAACCTAGAAGGGTCTGGATAGATGTTTTGTATCCTCTACAAAACCACAGATATCAACCTAGACTACTATACCCATGTCAGAAGTCATCTAGGAGAGGCTAAGGCTAGCATGCGACTTTCCTTGAGATGTACCACCATTTTGCATGGCCTACAATGGGTAAACTCTGAGATGCAAAGTCCCAAGAGACTGTCCCAGGATTGCATCTAGCTGCTGATATGTCTTTTCCTGTCACTATTACATAGCCTAATGATTCTTGGGCATCAGCCCACCTTTTGAAGCAAATTTCCTACAGATCAACATAAAGATGAACTTTCATGAATTAATGCTGTTTCGAAGAATTAATGATTTTGTGGAATGCCTGATTTCATTCAAATAATTATCGGAAGAAAGTTTTAATAGATGGTTTATTTGTTTTTCCAGAAAAATGTAGTAAGATTAGAATCAAGGATAGAATATGTTCCATAGCCATAGAATAGTAAGTAAAGGCTGCATAATAAAGTATACAATGAGCTTTCATAATTACACTAAAATTTACTTGGAATAAATTCGTGATCAAGGAAAACATTTATTCTAGATCAGGTCCAAGGATGAGGCCATAGGTATGCACTATGATACAGCAAGGCCGTGTAAACCGTTGTTTTGAACTTGTAATGAGGAGCTTATAGAATGAACCACTGGTCTGAGCTCAGTGTCAGCATCCTACTATAACTCCCCATTTGTGTAACATCTTACTATGAGGTAATTATATAAACAACTTTTGTCTAAGAATGTATAAGAATGCTGACAGAAGAAATAAAAGGTGACCTGGGGGGCTCAGCCCCATCCATCAAATGTATATATGTATGTCTGCATATATATAATTATATATGTATATATATGTACGTACATGTGTATATATATGTATATATATGTACACACACACATATGGTGGAAAGGGTTGTCACAGGAGGGGCCATGCAGCCAGGCCACCCCCGGGTGGTGAACTTCTCCTGACCAGGTATTTCTTGCAAACACACCCACTTCAGCATCTTGAGGATAGATCTGCTCCTCGAGAGCAGATTCCTGTTGTAGCCGTCACTCATGTTGGTGAATATGAAATCCACAATGCCTCTTCAATGTGGCAAAAGTGAACAATTCCTCAAAGACAGGGCTATGAGGGAACCACAGGAAACACACATGGGACCTACACTACTAGGCCTCTCTTAGATGTGCATATTTATAGGGAGAAGACATTCCCTCTTCTGGTTCTGTCCATGTGTTGGTCACCCCGAGTGTTCCTGACAAGAACCTTAAGCATCACTTGCCTACCAGGCAGAAGCAGGGTTCTGGACAAAGGCCTCACTTCAGGCTGTGACCTCAGATCCACCGGCCACTGATTCCCTTCAGATGTTGGAGGGGGAAGACAGTCCATGTTGAGGGATCACAGTGAGAAGCTTCCCAGAATGGATGGCAGTTGAAGGGGAAATGCCATCAAGGTGGGAATGCTGGGCACCAGGATCAGGCAATAGCTGTTGTTAGCTCATAAATAAAATTATTTGTAATATAGCTAATGTTTATGTGTAAAAATTTCACATACACACAAGTTGTCCTGGTTAGGTTCTAGTCCAGATAAACACCATGTCCAAAAGCAACTTGGACAAAAAATGGTTTATTTCAGCTTATAGTTTTAGTCCATCACAGAGGGACACCAGGCTAGGAACATGGAGGTAGAAACTGAAGCAGAGACTAGGAAGGGGTGCTGCTTACCTGCTTGCTCTCCACAGATCGCTTGGCCTATTATACCATCCAGGTTCATCTGCACAGTGGTGGCACCTACCTCAGTGGGCTGGGCCTTCCCACGTCATCAATCAAGAAAATGTCCTACAGATTTGCCTACAGTGCAGATGGAGGCATTTTCTCAGTCAAGATTCCTCTTCCCAGTGTTTTGTCAAGATGACAAAACCCTACCAGGACATGTATATGGATTCCCAGGTGGTAGGGAAATGCATGCTGGTACATTTAGGAAGATGATGCGAAAATACCAAGGATAACTAGTTGTCTCAAGAATCAATCTCTAGGAATACAGCCCAAGAAATAATGGCACACATTTCAGGCCCTACCTAAAAGGTAAGGGCCACATAACGAAACTTAAACAGAGTGTAGTGAGATAGAAATATCAGAATATATTATATCCAATAGATTACGTAGCCAGCCTAAGTATATCGAAGAAGTGAAATCCACATGATGGAGGCTCTCTCTCCCCTTTCCTGTGGGAAAGGGTTCCTTTCTATGTCCTGGAGCTTTCAAGTATTTCCCACACTCCCTTCCAGGCTGGGCTCTGCCCTGGAGCCATGGACCAGGAATGCAGGGTTCCCATAGCAACACTAGACTTAGTCAGGTGCAGCCTGGGAGCAGCAAGCTTGGCAGGTGATGTAATGGGAAATTGGCTAAGGAGGGCAAGCCCTGGGGGAGGGGAGGAGGTGTCCTGAAGTGTATACCCTTTCCTCTCCTGCCTCCTTCCATTCTGTGCTGCAGAGATGACCCTAAGCTCCCAGCCAGGGCTCTAGACTTTGCATAACCCACGTGCACAGAACACTTTTTTTTTCTTTTTAAAAAGGTAGATACACCCAGGGCTGTGGGTTTTCATCACAGAAAGGCATGAAGAAACTACCACAGATTTACCACAGAGCTGATTTCAGAGAAAATCTCAGGCAAGCGAGCACTTTTGAAATTAGACATCTGTATTCATTTCTCAAGCACCTCCTCCAGAGAGTGGGTCCAGATAAACCACTATTATGGTTCAAACTGGGCTCCCCCAAAATTCAAATGTTGGAGTTCACTGGGCACCTCAGAATGTGGGCTTATTTAGACTTAGGGTCAACGGCATCGCTGAGGACATACTTCAGTGAACAGATTCAGGGTACCATGTGGTGATGTGAGGGGGAAACGGGAGCCATCTGTACTCAGGGAGACTGTGTGTGACGGTGGAGTGCTACAGGTGTGAGCCAGGAACAGGGATCTGCCTGGAGGAGGCCAGAGCAGATGCTCTCTTGGCTTCCTAGAACCATTCTGCCAACACTAGACTTCAAACTCAACGGTGTGAGTGTCTCTTGTTCATAGGCCTTTCCATCTCAGCCAGAGGTTTTAGGCTCCTCTGGGGCCTTAAGCTTCTTTCAATGATCCGGAGCTTTTCTTTCCTAAAACACCCTCTCTCCCCTGAGAGAGGCTTCAGGCCATCCTCACAACTTGTGACATCTTCAAAACGCTTGAGCATTAGTCTGCCCAGCGTAACTGATGCCAGTCCTGATGTCACCGCCAAGCATTCCCATGACAAACACTCAAATGGTCTCCAGGAGACACCTCCTCAGCTGTCTGCCTGAGGCTTGTCCTTCCGGGGTTACCCAGGAGGAACCTAAAGGATTTTTCTAAAAACAACAGTGGGGCTCACAATGGCTGTGTCTCAGGACTGGGGTCTATGCTGAATTCCTCAGGTCTACGGCTGAGAGACAAGTGCATATGACTTAAGGACCTCACCATCCTTACGGACCCACACCACGGAGCACCAGCCTTTAGGCCGGAAACCCGCTACCGCCATGTGCAACCGAGGAGTTGGCCAGCCTTGGCCCAGATTTGTTTACTACATAAAATATATCTTTATCCCTAAACCATAACCTCAAATTCTCAGGAGGAAATACAGACAGAATAGCAAGAAGCCTTATCTAAGGGGACATGGTGGACAGGTAGATAGATGTCTGTATAGGTAGCGCATGTATTTGAAAGTATGGCCAATGGTCACATTATCTCAAAATAAATGGTGTCTGGAAACTGAGGTTTGACAGAGTTGTAGGAGGCTAATGGGGGGTCACTCAGGGGTCTGTCTATCGGCAAGCTCCTGTACCTCTACCCTCTGGTCATCAGAGGCAGGGAGCCACAAGAGCAGCTAGCTCACGGTGTGCTATCTCTTCTGCTTGGGGAGCACAGCGGCTGAGGCTCAAGGCCAGGAATGGTCACACCCATAGCAAGATGAAGAGAACGCTAAGAATCTGCCCTCCGGGTTGACAGAGTAAAGTCCAGAGCTGAGAAGGGCACTCAAGGACACAACTGGTGCCAAGCAGGCATGAGCTTCTCCGTGCTCCCTGCTCTGCATTCCTCCCCCAACTCTGGCTTCTTTACAAGTGATGAACCACACTGGGGAGCAGTGCACAGAACTGACCTGCTGCATCCCAGGGTCGTCTGTGTCCAAAGCAGGAGAGCTGTCAATAATGACAGGAGGTTGCATTGCAGGCTCCAGGGTTCAAGCAATCTAAGCCCAGCAGCAGAGTAAAGCTGACCGTCCCTGACCCAGCTCTGAGCCTGGACTTTCCCCCACACAGGTCCTGCTCCATCACTTGAAGGATTGTTGGGACTATTGGAGTGCATTGGGCACTGAGAGCCTGTTGCGGACACTCGTCCCCCTAAGCTGGCTGGCTGTACCTGTGCTTTGGTGGTCAGGTCAAGAGTATCTGGGGGACTGCATGGTACTCCTGAATAGGACATGAACGTTTCCTGCTTCAAACACCTCCACTCCTCTGCTAGATGGCCCAAGGGTGTACTCTCTAGGGGAGTGATCATAGAGGCAGCGGAGTGGATCTCCAGAGACCTGCACAGCACCCTGTACTATGTCCTCAACGCAAGTCAGCTTAGTCTCTACTCCTTTCCCACAGACCCCATGAGCCATCCCAAACCCAGTCCATATCTCCATCCAGCACCAGCTACCAAAGGCATTTAGGAAGAGGTTAGCCCATGCCAGAGGGAGATGGCCGGCTTGAGCTTGAGGAAACTTCCTCTGCCCTGGCCTTGTGGTATGAGACTACAAGCAAGAGGAGAGAGGGAGGTAGACACGTGCACTATGGCACTGGCACAGAATGACCCCTGTGGATGCTCTCCCCTTGGATGAGTATTCGTACGTCCTCATGGGAGCCACTTTTTGTACTGGGCGAATTGACCTGAGCCCTGCAGCCCTCCCACCAAGAGTCCAGAGGACTAGTGTGTATGCACATACATTTCCAATTAGTGCACGCTCAGGGCTTTCACATATATATACACATGTGCATAGAGGCACAAAGGCACAGACTGGGTCAGCCTATGTTATTTTCCTATTTCACAGCTTATCTTGCGTTTCAATCACTTTATGAAGTATAATTTGCACGATGTAAACTTGCTTTCCTTCGAGACCAACAGTTTAACAAATCTTAGTAACTTTAAGAGTTGTACCACCACCTGTCAGGTGACTTGTGCCCGCAGCAGACTGAACCTACCCACCTCAGCCCACACCCACCCTGCTCCAGGGACCTCACCTTGCCTGGACATCTCCCGGGAAAAGTCAGCAGGGGGTGTCTTGCTTTTAGCACCACAGTTTTCACCTTGTCAGGCACTCACTCCATACTTCTTTATTCTTGAAGGTTCCTCCTGTCGTGGCTTTGAAGACTGCCTCCTTTTGATGTGTATCTCCAAAGCTTTAGTTCTGGAACATTCTCAGCAGGTTCATCTTGGTAGGAGATGGAAATCAAGTGTCCAGGAGGAGGAAGGACTAGGCCGAAGGGAGCCAGGGTTCTGGGAGACCCTGAGTACACGGCCTCACTTCTTCCTTGTGCTGTCTCCTGTCTCCTACCCTGTGAAGTCACAGCCTCAGTCATGCGGGTCCCTCCACCTTGATCAGCCACATGGGGCTGGCATCCACACTTACAGGCATTACAATGACAGATTCGACCAAACAAATATCCGTTAAAAAAATATTTGGAGCTGAGGAAGTGGGTGAGTCAGGAAAGTGCTTGATACTCAAACAGGACTTGAGTTTAATGCCCCGGAACTTATGTAAAAAGCTTGGTGCAACGTGTGCCTGCTGTCCCAGCACTGGGTTTGGGGACAGGGATGGGAGCATTTCTGGAGCTTATTGGTTAGCCATTCTACCTAGACCTGGGACGTCTGGGTTCGGTGAAGAGGCCTTGTCTCACAATGTGGCAGAGAGTGATGGAAGACATTCAATGTTACCTTCCACATACATGCAAATGCATGGACACGTATGTTCCACCCCAATATACACATCCCACACATGTAAACAGATATACATGGAAAATATTTGGAGAAAAATATTGGGGTGGAACATACATGTCTGTGCATCACTGTTCCCTCAACTGTGCAGCGAGACATGTATGATCACAGCACGTACTCTGCATTTGATCTAACAGCCACCCAGAGGGGAGTTCACAGAAGCAGGTACATCACAGGCAAGCTATGATTTCATCTAATGGGTATCAGCATCCCTAGGTCTTAGTGTTCTGGGGCATGGATCCAAATCTCCGTGGAGACTAAGAGGTGATGCTGTGGACTGGTACTCACCCGGGGCTTAGCCACATTTCTGTCTTCTCAAAAGACGTGGAGCTGCTGGCTTTGAGGAGCCAGAGGACCACAGCCACTGACTTCAGGGTGACTTCAGAGTGTCCAAGTAGCCATGGGACATGGAGCTGCCTGGCTGGGTGATATGAGGCATTTTCGGGAACTGGTGTATTCTTTGTGAATGAGTCATGGCCCTTGACACTGGGTAGCCTGTGAGTCCAGGGTTCTGAGCTATAAGAGCCTTCCAGTTTTAGAAAATCTGTCACATCTATCAGTAAGGACGTGACCCTGGGGGCTGGAGAGATGACTCAGCAGTTAAGAGCACTGTCTGTTCCTCCAGAGGTCCTCAGGTCAATTCCCGGCAACCATTTGTAATGGGACCTGATGCCCTCTTCTGGTGTGTCTGAAGACAGCTTCAGTGTACTCACATACATTAAAAAAATAAAAAAAAATAGAAGGAAAGAATGAAGGAAGGGGAGGGAGAGAGGGAAAGGGGGAGGGGGGGGAGAGAGAGAGAGAGAGAGAGAGAGAGAGAGAGAGGCAAAGAAAGCAAAAGAACCTGAGTCTGGAGGTGCCTGTGCCAAGTGTTATCTGTAAGGCATCAGGCACAGGGTCCCTGAGCACTGAGCAGCTTCCAGCGCTGGCCCCAGGATGACTTCTGATGCTGTACAGTGTAGAGGTGCTGCCAATGCTCTTCTCCTGGCTGAAGACACAGCTGGAAGAATAGATGTCTGTACCCGCTGCCACGCTGAAGCTGTCCACTGCCTTTTTGGGGTGACTCTTTTCAGACCAGGAACAAGTTCTGGGAACACCATGGAATCCTGGTATAGATCCCTTAGATCTGTGTCCTGTGGATGTTTTCAATTATCTTTCGTGATGGACAGTGATTCTACCTGATGAGGAAGAGGGCTGGCCACAAGCACCCAGGAAATCTGCATGACCTGGTATAGCACAAAGCAAGACATCAGTTTGACCCAGGAGGTGGTGTCTGAGTGACCCCCTAACTGTGCCAGCCTCTCCCAGCTGGACTTCACGTTCCCAGAACTGGCCCTTGCCCATTCAGAGCCTGCTGTGTATCAGACAATTGCTCTTGGATTCTGAACCAGGGCTTCTTCAATGCTGTCCCAAGGAGGACAGGAAAACCTCTGAGTGAAAATGTTGTGAGACCAGTGGCTTTCAAGACCTGCTCCCTGCTCTATGCTGATCCTTAGGACTTCCAGGTGTCTGTTCATCCTGGCTAGTGAGAGATGACACTCAGAATCTCAGTTAGTAACACAGCTGTCACTTCTGAGTTGCATGGCCCATTTCCTGGCCTCTGTGGGGCCCCTCCACCCTCTGAGGAGCTGAAGGAGCATTTCAAGGGAGTTAGGGCCCCATCCCCTGCTGTCAAGGCACACAGTGTCCTGGCCTGCATCCTGCCTGAGAGTGGTGGCATCACTTGCCTGCATTCTAGTAGTCTTCACACACCTTGCACTATGGCCCCGACCCTTGCTCTTTTCTCAGTTACTGAGTTCCTGGTCTTTCCCAGCCACTCTCTGGACAGGGCCAACATAGACAGTGTAGCTGCCTATGGGAGCTCCTCCCCTGCACCAATAAATAGAAAGGATATCAGAGAATTAGCATAGTGATGTCACCTGAGTGAGAGACTCTGGACTTTCTAGTCTTGATTCGCTGTCTTCTGCAGGAGGCAGTAGACAAAGCTTGCCTTTGGGAGAGCCCTTGTATGGTGTTCAACAGAAACAACAGCTGGGACCCGGAGATGAACTCGGAGCTTAGAGACATCCTGGTACTACTCCCTTCCTGGGAACAACTGCGGCTGTCAGTGCAGGTAGGTAGGGTGACAGCCAGGGTTCGCAATCAGAGGGACAGGGAGGACACATGGGGAAGGCAGGAAAAGGTGACAGCAGGAATTGCATGTAGGAGGGGAATCCAGTTCCAGGGGGACATGGGGCCTCCACTTTTCTACAAAGTGCTTCATGTGGCATAGTAAGCACCAACCTTACCAGTCACCTGGAATCTAGCATCTTGGCTTCCCTAGTCACCACAGGGTCCTGGATTGCTTAGTTCCCCCTCAGTCATGGGCTTCCCTGTCCCTTGTGGTGTCTGGAACTTCTATGGGCTGAATTTGCTACATGGGACCTATATGATCTCTAAAAAGAAGAAGGCCTGTATATGAGTTAGAGAACATGGGCTAGGTTTGCTATGTGGGACCTGCGTGATCTCTAGGAAAAGTACACTGTGTCCCCATTATCCAGAAATTGACTGTAGATGACAGAACTTGGCTTCGCTAGAGGACTTCTTTCATCCTTTTGCCCTTTGCTCCTGCCACAAACTGGACTCTGACAGATCTCTAGTTTCTATCTTCTTGGTCTTCACTCTCTGTCATCTTCCTCACTGTCCTGTCATCAAGGATGCAACTGTCATGGGGCACACCCTTTCCCAGGCCACACATTCCTGCCTTACCTTCACTCTTAACTTTGGGTCACCCTGTGTGATTCAGGCCATCCCTGTGACAGGGGCTTGCTAGCTGTAGTAAGGACCCCTCGTCTCTACCTGGAAGCCAGCAAATGCTATGCTGAGGTCACTAATGTTGTGGGGTTCCCTCTAACATCTGGTGGCAGCACTGAGCAAATACTGAGGGGTATACTGACACCCCAGAAGGTGACCATGGATTACCAAGGTGGACACCTGCTAGCTGCTGCCCTTTCCCCCACAACTCAGGCCTCTACAGATCCTTTCAATAAAAATTTTTTACAAAATCAAATTCAGCTGTGTAGTGAAATTCCCTTGGCCACAGGGAGTACCTAAAGAAAGAGGGCATCTTCTCTCTGGGTTGGAACACATCCTCTCCACTCCCAAGGATGTTCTTTTTGGGGAGCAATGTGTACATTTGTGCTTTGGAAACAAATTGATTGCCTAGGTCCTGGTCCTAGGCTCTGGCCCCGCCTGACCAGGTAACACTGCTCCCTTCCTGACCTAATGTCTCTGCTCGTCCACAGGTCTTATGAGGAAGTTCTGCATATGGTTAAAGCCTTTCTTTCCTCTATTCCAGGTCGCAGCCACAGGACAAGACCTCTTCCAGCAGGTGTGTGATATGGCACACATCAGAGAAGCTCATTTGTTTGGCCTCAGTGTGCTCAGAGGTAAGCATCGCTTGACATTTCCAACCTAGACTTCCCTAGGGCAAGGAACTTGGGTGCTTGGAATTTAGATGTATCTTGTCACAGATCCTGCCCACAGTTGAACCAGTAAGGCTAACAGGCAACTGGCCATCTGTGCACACACACTTATACACATGCACCCCAAATGATCATACTACTCACACGTGTTACAGAGTACATGGGCACATACATGCATATACACAATCACACACCACACATATGTGCACATAAATATAGACCACACAAAATAACACAAACACCCACCATTCATTGTAGATATACCACATGACATATATTCTCATATACATAGAGTTAAACCATGTACTCCCTTACATGCTCATTTTGTGCCTTCACCGTACACGTTCAGACACACATCCGTACTTGCATAGTGCAAGTCCACACATTAAAACATGGGTGCACTCACTTTAAAGCCATGGGTGAATTAGTCTTCTGGGATCATGTGGTGCCCAGCTCAAGTAACTGGTGTCTAATCTGCAAGACCAAAGTCATGTGCTCTGTGACCTTTGTCTTCTTAGTTGAGGCTCAACATCCATACAAGGAGGAGCTGTCCACCCATTAGGACTTTGACATCTGGGCAGCCACACCTAGGAAATGGATAATCAGGGAGTAGTCACAGGAGGCCACTGGTAGCAAGGCCAGATCTACCCTAGTTGAGAGGCCTTTAAGAGCCTGAAAGGCAGAGGGGTCTAAGGTGGCATGGCCCCAGATGGGTACCAGCTGAGAAAGCCAGGTAGCACAAAGTGGGCCTTGCTGTAGCAGGGAGTAAATGTTTGCTCAGACTGTGTCATCTCCCAGTGTGGGGACACTCCTCGTGGGAAGGGTTCAATTCCTACCCACCAGCTTTACCACACATCTCCCTCCACACCAGAGAGAGGTCTTCACAACTCAGGGAACAAATGGTCAGGGTACAAGCAAGGAATGAGACCAGGGTTCCCATCTTCCACACTGAATTGAGAATTCTCTGAGCAAGGGTGACACGTTTAGAGCTCACTTGGGGACCAGAAGAGAGCAGAAGGCTGCCAGCTGAGGCTAGCATGCTAGTCCATCCAACTGAGCTCTGTATTGATGTGTGCCCAGAGCCCTTCCTATGGAGACCTGGACTCTTAGCATGACCTTGGGGTCCCTGCTTTAATTATTTAATGGTCTATAGTTTCACCTTTCAGAGATCAATTTGAGTGCCCAGCAACGGAGGGTGACAGATCTGGTGGTGCAGGCATGTGACCCCAGCACCTGTGAGGATGAAGTAGAAGGGCCATGAGATTGGGGGAGTCCTGGGATTCATGGATAGCTGCAAACCACCCTGAGGTGTGAAATCCTGCCTTGAAACACACACACACACACACACACACACACACACACACACACACACAGAGGCACGCACACACGCACGCACGCACACACGCACGCACACACACAAGCAAGGTGTGAGCTTGCCCTCCAATTCTGAGGAGTTGAGACAGAGTAAGCAGGAGAAAGTTGGAGAGCTGGTGTGTTCTACCTGGACCTGGTTTGTAGCACTCAGAACTTCTGAGGTCAGTCTTATGTCTGGGTCTCCATCTCCTTGGAAGTGGTCTTCAGCTGGGCTTCCCTTCATTCTAGGTATAGAGACTGAGGAGAATGCAAGAGACCTGGACACTTTACCCAGTCAGTAGGCCTTTGCTCTGTGCCAAGGTACACCTACCCAGGTGGCCCTCAAGAGTGGAGTGTGTCACGGAGAGTGGTCAGTTTGGTGACAGATTACAGGCGTCCAGGGCTCAAGCCTGCAGGTTAGGTCTGCAGACACTGTCAGCATGCTATCCCTACAGTGAAAAGCAGCGTGTGGTGGGTCTACCCTGGGAAGATGATTGCCATGGCAACAGTCTGAGATGACCAAGTCTTACCTGCAGTGTGTGTGAGTGTATGTGTGTGAGTGTATGTGTGTGTGTGCGTGTGAGTGTATGTGTGTGTGTGAGTGTGTATGTGCGTGTGTGAGTGTGTGTGAGTGTATGTGTATATGTGTGTGTGAGTGTATGTGTGTGTGTGCATGTGTATATGTGTGTGTGCGTGTGTATATGTGTGTGTGTATGTGCGTGTGTATGAGTGTCTGTGTGAGTGTATGTGTGTGTGTCTGTGTGTATGTGTGTGTGTGTGTGTGAGTGTATGTGTGTGTGTATGTGTGTGTATGTGCGTGTGTGTGAGTGTATGTGTGTGTCTGTGTGTATGTGTGTGTGAGTGTATGTGTGTGAGTGTATGTCTCTGTGTGTGTATGTGTATATGTGCGTGTGTGTGAGTGTATGTGTGTGTGTATGTGTGTGTGTGCATGTGTGCTTGTGTGTGCGTGTGTGTGTGAGTGTATGTGTGTGTCTGTGTGTATATGTGTGTGGGTGAGTGTATGTGTGTGTATGTGTGTGTGAGTGTGTGTGTATGTGAGTGTGTGTATGTGTGTGTGAATGTATATGTGTGCATGTGTATATGTGTGTGGGTGAGTGTATGTGTGTGTATGTGTGTGTGAGTGTGTGTATGTGAGTGTGTGTATGTGTGTGTGAATGTATGTGTGTGTGCATGTGTATATGTGTGTATGTGCGTGTGTGTAGTGTATGTGTGTGTGTCTGTGTGTATGTGTGTGTATGTGTGTGTGTTAGTGTGTGTGTGTGTGTGTGTGTGTGTGTGTGTGTGTGTGAGAGAGCTTGTCTGAGTGCTCAACCTCTGTGGAGACAGCTGTGCCACACTAGCTAATCCATCAGATGGACTTCCTCTGGCCCAGCTCTTGGAACAATGGGAATGTCTTCTCTGACCTGGGTGTCTCCCTTTTCTAGAAAATGAGTATGTGTTTGTGGACTTGAAGCAAAAGCTCAGCAAGTACTTCTCGAAGGACTGGAAGACAGACACACACAAAGTAAGTGTGGGTCAGGGGGGACTGGAAGACAGACACACACAAAGTAAGTGTGGGTCAAGGGGGACTGGAAGACAGACACACACAAAGTAAGTGTGGGTCAGGGGGGACTGGAAGACAGACACACACAAAGTAAGTGTGGGTCGGGGGGGGACGACTGGAAGACAGACACACACAAAGTAAGTGTGGGTGGTGGTGGGGAAGAACCTGACAGTCATGCCTATCACCACCAGAAGCGTTCCCTTGGCTTTGAGACCAGCAGGTTGTGGATCAGGTTCACCCGTCCTCACTGGTCATCTGTATGACAAGTTGTCTTCTGTCATACTCACAGTGCCCCCAAGACCTAAGAGTGAGGGTAGGTGGGTTACCACCCCCATTTCCTCTACTTGATACTTTCAAAATTTGATGTTTTAAAATTGACAACATCCCATTTGGGTTTTTGCCCTTTAAAGAAAAACAAGATAAAAGGATACAATTAACGGTCACAATTGTTGAGACCTGAGTGTGGGATGTCCCCCAGGCAGCCCTGCAGCAGCTGCCCAGCTGTACATGCCTCACCTGGGCTCGTCTCCAAGCTCCTGCCTCTTTCTTTCCTCTTCTACCTGGCAGGGGGATAAAAGACCCAGGGCACCCTTTATCGCCTTCTTCAGAGTGCAGTTCTACGTGGAAAACGGGAAGGCAATACGGTAACTACACTGATGTCAAAGACAGTGAGGGTGAAATAACTTCCAGGGTGCTCTGAAAAAGAAAGGTCCTAGTGTAAGCATGTTATCTTTTCAAACCCAGGCAGGCAACTCCATCTGCTGGCTGTAGGTGATCCTCGGAGTTGAACTCCTTTCTTTCTTTCTTTCTTTCTTTCTTTCTTTCTTTCTTTCTTTCTTTCTTTCTTTCTTTCTTTCTTTCTCTCTCTCTCTCTTCCTTCCTTCCTTCCTTCCTTTTTCTTCCCCCCCCTCTCTCTTCTTTCTTATTAGACAATTTCTTTATTTGCATTTCAAACGTTATCTCCTTTCCCGGCTTCCCCTCCAGAAATCCCCTATCCCATTCCCTCCCCCTCCTGCTTCTATAAGTGTGCTTCCCCACCCACCCACCCATGCACCCACTCCCTCCCACCTCCCTGCCCTGGCATTCCCTTATACTAAGGCATTGAGCCTTCACAGGACCAAGGGCCCCCCTCCCATTGATATCTGATAAGGCCATCCTTTGCTACATATGCAGCTGGAGCCATGGGTACTCTTTGGTTGGTGGTTTGGTCCGTGGGAGCTCTGGGGGTTCTGGTTGGTTGATATTGTTGTTCTTCCTATGGGGTTGCAAACTCCTTCAGTTCCTTCAGTCCTTTCTCTAACTCCTCCACTGGGAACCATGATCTCAGTCCAATGGTTGGCTGCAAGCATCCACCTCTGTATTTGCCAGACTCTAGCAGAGTCTCTCAAGAGACAGCTATATCAGGCTCCTGTCACATGCACTTCTTGGCATCCCCAATAGTGACTGGGTTTGATGGCTGCATATGAGATGGATCCCTAGGTGTACCAGTCTCAGGGTGGCCTTTCCTTCAGTCTCTGCTCCACTCTTTGTCTCCAGATTTCCTCCTGTGAGTATTTTGTTCTCTTTTCTAAGAAGGACTGAAGCATCCACATTTTGGTCTTCCTTCTTCTTGAGCTTCGTGTGGTCTGTAAATTATATATTGGTTATTCTGAGCTTGTGGGCTAGTATCTATTTATCAATGAATTCATACCATGTGTGCTCTTTTGTGACTAGGTTACCTCACTCAGGATATTTTCTAGTGCCATCCATTTGCCTAAGAATTTCATGAAGTCATTGTTTTTAATAGCTGAGTGGTACTCCATTGTGTAAATGTACCACAGTTTCTGTATTCATTCCTCTGTTGAAGGACATCTGGGTTCTTTCCAGCTTTTCCTTCTGGGTGTGTTAAATCATTAAGTATGTTTGGGTAGGGAGGGCCCTGGGAAGGTTGAAGAGAGAATAGGTCGGATGCTCTCCAAGAGGTTGATCTGCTGCCATTGGTATGCCGCTTCGGATCCTAACACACAGTGAGCTCTTAAGGAACTATTAAAGAAGAACTGAATGCTCTCCAAAAATAGCTCCGAGGAGGTGTCAGTGGGGGCATTAGTGTCCTTAGGATGTCCTTTGGCAAGTGCCAGTCTTTTTCTGCTGATGCCCAGAAAATTTGGATGAGAGTATGGATGGTTTTGGAGTCAGACATATGTGACTATAGAAGGCTCTAGAGAATGAGGACTTCTGGGAATAAGTGAAGAAGTTTCTGGAGAGTGAGGATGTGTAGTTATGTGGAAAATTCTAGAGACATATCAGCAGGGACAACCAGATGGAGGCTGATGGACATGGCTCCCTGTACCAGTGGCCAGCCAGGTGACTATATTAAAAGATCTGGGAGAGGTTGTCAGGAGGGATGCACTGCTTTTGGCTGGCTAGCTGATGACATTGGATAGTAGACTGGGAGGCAAGTCCGTGGCATGGCTTTGGCCCTGTTCCTAAGAGTTCCAAGTTTCCTTATTAAGGAGCTCTCTCCAGTGAAACCACTTGTTCCTGGGATCTCAGCTGCTAGAGGGCTATACCCACAAGCACAGCCCTTGTGTTGCTTACAGCCCCTGGACTTCATCACTAAGGACTCTGTAACAAGAGATGCCATGTGTATGAACAGAGTAGGGAGTAGCCACCAAGAGTGCTCAGAGGCCTGTGGACCAGGAAGCCAGACCTAGGTAGAAGGAGGGTGCCATGTTAGCTGCCACGGGGGAGTCACTTTTCCTGACCCTCTGCCCTGCTGCCTTCTAGTGACAAGACAGCCCTACACCTGTACTACTGCCACCTGAAGGAACAGGTACTGAGGTCCAGGTGCATGCGCAGAGAGGAGGCCTACTTTCTGCTGGCTGCCTATGGGTTACAGGCTGACCTGGGCAACCAACAGGAGTCAGTCCATGTGGGCAGGTACTTCGAGCCACACGCCTATTTCCCACAGTGGGTAAGGCTCTGGGGGGCTGGGGTGTCTGATGTCTGCTCACCAAGAGCAAACTCTGGAATCCATGAATGAGGGGAGGATGAGGAGCTAGGGAGGGACGAGGGCATGGAGACAGAAGGACTCAAGCCCGAGGTTGCTCACCAACCCCCAACACCAATACTGAAAAGGCTGGCAGTGCTGTGTAAGAGCTATGGCCAGAGTAGGGCATGCCTTTGGCTCCTGGAGAAGCCAGATATCTTGACATCTCTCTGAGTACCTTGGCCTGCCCAGCTTTAGAGTGTTACCCACCTATCCTCTGTAAATACAAACAAACCCAGGTAGCTCAGGCTCTGTGTGCCTGTTTCCTCACCTGTATCCAGGAAAGAAAGATGGTGAGCGACAGCTAATTCTCCTTGCAGAATCCCAGATTGATTGCCATGCGAAGCCAATGATTCCAGGGGCTCCAACCACACTATTCCTAACTGACCCCCAACCCATACTACTTACTGTCCTCTGTGCCTTAGGCCTCACACATCTGCTTTGCAGAGCTATCTCTGGTGCCAGGCTGGAGGCCAGGCAGGCTTTCTCAAAGCTTCCCTCAGTCCACACCCACACAACCCCTCGTTGGGAAATGAGCTCCACAGACCTCTCAGGAGGGCTGCTTCTGTGGCCCTTGTGGACACCTAGGTGACCTGAGAGGGGAGTGGAACCAAATAGAAGCATCACATCCCTACTTTTGGGCCTAAGGCTAAGGTGGAAAGCCTAACTCACTCTAGCTAGGGAGTCTGTCTCTAGCTAGGAAGTTGGTTCTGACTCTAAAGGTCAGGGGGAGGGAGGTCGGCACGGAGAAAGGGGCAGGGTGGGGTCTGAGCTAGTTAGTGTCTCTATCCTCAGATTATCAACAAGAGAGGAATTGATTATATCCTAAGGCATGTGCCTGCCATGCACCGTGAACAGCAGGGCCTCACTGCAAAGGAGGCAATACGACGCTTCATCAGGGATGCTTGCCAACTTGAGGATGTTCCCGCCCACTTCTTCAGGATGTACAAGGTCGACCCCGAGGTGTTGGGGGTGGGAGGAACCAAGGACAACCTCTGCCATGGCTGACAAAGTGACTAAGACTCCAATCCTTAGGGCCTGGTTGGCATGTGGTATGTTGGTGGCTGTCCTGGAGGCGGCGTGCTGAGTTTCTCTGGTGTCTGAGTTCTGTTAAACCTTTCCTCAGTCTCTGCTGTAACTGGTTTGGGCTAACATTGATTGGGCTGTTATGACTGGCCTCTCTGGCTGTCCCACATTCAATGCCTGAGCACAACATGGCCTCTGTTCCTAGGTGATAGCCTTCCACAGAGGGCACTGAGGTTGGAACTTGGTCTAAGAGGTTCACAGAACTCAGATATCTATAGGAGCATACCACATACATATGTGCCCCAGGCATATGTAGGTCAACAAGAGGGGCTTAGACAGAGTTCTTGGTTTGCGGAGGCTCTAGCCTGTTAGATGGACCTTCTTCCACATGCTCTGGGCGAAAGTCTAAACTTCTTACCTGTGTTCTTTTAGGAAAAGAAAGAGGATGAATCTACTGTTCTCCTGGGACTCACTCTGAAGGGAGTGACCATCTATCAGGTAAGGACTTTCCCTCTTTCTCTCCCATCTCCTGCCGACCCAGCCCCATGCTCTAGTTTCCACATCCCACGTTACCTCTGTCTTTCAGGAGGTAGACTACACTCCACAGCTGCTCTGCGACTTTCCCTGGTCACGGATTTCGAAGGTGACATTTCTGGTGGGTGTCTGACGGGGGAAAGGCATCCATAAAGCTCAGGAGTCCTAAGAACTTTGGACCCAACCAACTCTTCCTCAGGATGGGTTCAAGAGCTCCCTGTGGCTTCTCCACACCCCCAGGCATCTCCCACTCCTGGCCGTCATCACAGCCATGTCTGGTGGCACAGCCATAGTGGTATTGAGCTCTCTGAGAGATGTACAGCTCTGGCTGCCACCAATGTACCACTCAGCAACAAAAGGAAAAAAAAAACCCACGGTGCTTTAGAAATACACCTGTTAGCCTCTGCCTCCCTTCCTTATTCCCAAAGCCATGACAGTGAGAATTGTTGGACAGCAAGCTGGCTCTAGACAGTGATGAGGGTTCACTGTAAACCCTGCATGCAAGACTTGTCTATAGTCACAGGCATGGGGGTGGGTGTCCTACATACGAGGGCTGCCCCAGGTTTCTTCTGCCTTCTTAAGGCTGCAGACAGATGGTACTCACACTGACCACAGACCTGTTTCCACGAGGACACCAGTTCTCTAAACTGGAAGTGTGGCCCAGGGGCCTAGTTGGGGCTTATGGCTGACATTAAGGTAGTCCTCTCCTGCAGCTGGGACAGTTTTCTGGACTGTAAAACCACATTTTCCTTCCCATCTATCCAGGGGAAGAAGCTGGAAATCCAGCCAGAAGGGCTGTTGGCAACACAGAAGCTGCTGCTCTACACAGGTCATGCCTGGCGTTCTCGCTACCTGCTGCAATTGCTTCGTTCCACCCACCAGCTCCACCTCAGCTTGAAGCCTGTGCTGCAGTGGCTGCAGCAGCTGGAGGAGGCAGAAAGTGGGTATTAGATCCACCTGGGCCCGGGCACCTAGCTGATGGCCACACACACCCTCTCTAGGCTCTGATGATGTAGCATATCAACCTTTGAGGAACCACTCCTGTGATTGACTGGCTGTGCTGTGCTGGGCATACAGGGCCATACCTTCTGTTGCCAATCATCATGGCTGGTGGTGGTCAGCTCCTCTTCCTCCCTATGGGGGTTAGGATGAAAGGTGGGAACCATCTTTCCTTCACTCCAAGATGCCTATGATTCTACAGGGTAAGGATTCCTTACATCCTTAGCTATGCAAAGAACCAGAGATGCAACCTGGAAGGGGGATGATAGCCTTTGTGCTGCCGAAAGACCCACTCTTCTCTCCACTTTTAAAAATCTCCATTGAGAGAGGACCTGACTTGCTGCACACTGAAGCCACAGGACACTGGCAGGAGTGTGTGCAGAATCTGTGCATGCATGTGCATGTGTGTGTGTCTGCTATTTGTATGTTCATGAATGTCTGTGTGTGTGTGTGTGTGTGAGAGAGAGAGAGAGAGAGAGAGAGAGAGAGAGAGAGGAGGGAGGGAGGGAGAGAGAGAGAGAGAGAGAGGAGGGAGGGAGGGAGAGAGAGAGAGAGAGAGAGAGAGAGAGAGAGAGAGAGAGAGAGGTGTACCTGTGATGCATGAGCAAGTAGGACCTCTGTGCCCATGTTATAAGGCAGGTCATCAAGGATGCTGGGTGCAAATGCAAAAACTGTGTATCCTCAGAAGCCAGCAACTGATGAACTCTGTTTTCACCTGGTCCTATCCTGGGCACCAGGGCTGCTCAGGATGGTTCCAAAAGGTGTCACAGCCCAAAGAACTATCAGAAGGAAATTCTAGGAGGCTGCTGAAGACAAAGTCCAATCACGGACTCTCATGGGAAGCAGAGCTCATTCTCCAAGGATGATGCTTTGCTCCAAGTGCCTAGCCTTGGCGTATCTCTAGGTTGGCAGGACTCTGACCAACACTGCTCCAGGAATGCAGGGGTACTTCATATTCCTCCAACACCAGATCTTGTGTTGTTTTCCACACAGAGAAGAGCTATAGGGAATCCTATATCAGTGACCTGGAGCTGGACCTGGACCCAGACCACAGGGATGCCCTGGGCACTGAGGACAATAAGAGCAGCAGACAACATCTCCTCCACTGCTTCTGACTCTGCTCCACAAGGCAAGGCAGCTCCCACACAGCAGGCATCCAGCCTAACTCCCAGCAGGGAGAGAGTGAGATGTCTGTGGATGAGCCCACAGGGACTGTACAATTCTGTGGGAAGACATCTGGTAGCTTCTGGAGCAGCTGCAGCAGCCAGGACACATGAACTACAGTGGAGGTGAGCTATAGGACCAGGTAGCAAAGAGTCTGATCTGGCCAATGCTGATCTGAATCCCTGGGTGCAGGCAGGAACTGGGTCAGTCAGGGCTACACTGAAGGCCAGTCAAGGGCATGCAATGTGTCACTAACACTGTGTGTGTCCACATTCTCAAAGTCGTGTCCAGGAAAAAACAAGTGGCCTTGAGCACTGAACTTGAGTCCAGACTCATGGGCTACAGGATGGCAGATTGACCTGAGTATGAAATCGCATGAGTATGACCTCTGGCTGCTCCCTGGGCTCAGGATAGATGGGCCCTGAGAAGGCACCATTCATGGGTCTGCAGGAGTAGGGGAGAGCTTGGCATTCACGAGCCACTCCTAACCCTTACTGGAGCCACTCTGGAATAAAGTGTAATGAGATTATATTCAAACCCATGTCATGTACTGCCTGGATCTTTCATATCTGCAGGAACCATCACAAGGAAGAACAAGAGAGGCTGGAGAAGGATGGGGAGGGGTCTGATCCCTGCAGCTCCTCAGTATCCACTAGCACAGCACTTGCCCTTGGGAGACGATGTCATCCATTCTTCCAGACTGTTGCACCAATCAGAATTACAGGCTTTGTGGATGAACCTGTAAAAGAGGACAGTTGCTCTTGGGCCAATATGGAGGCTCCTGGCCTCTCAGCAAGCTCACTGCTGACTTTTGAGGTGTCTTGTGGGTGAGCAAAAGAGGACGCTCACATCAACCTCAAGTTAAGTCAGCCAGGCCCAGGGGGCTCAGTGGTGTCTCTCAGATTCCCAGGCCCTCCCTGAGATTGAACACTCTACACAGTGTAAGAGGATTAGGGGATAACCAGGAAATGCAGTTGCTCAGGTGGCTGGCTCTGTAGGAGGGAAATAAATCACAGTGGGAAGCTTCAGGACAGTCAGGTGACCTGAGCCCTCCACAGAGTCTAAGTCCAGACTCACAGACATTCATCTGTCCACAAGTCTCCTAAACACAGGCCTTGACTGACCTGCAGTCCAGAGTATGTTATCATACAGTGTCCCTTAGAGAGAGGACATACTTTCCAGTTAGGCCCCGTCTGTGTCACACTGAGACTGGGTTTGTGGTACAGCTGATGCAGATGGGGACTGGCCACAAGTGGCATTCTATGCCACCTCATGCAATAAACAAACAAACAAACAAACAAACAATCCATCTCACTCCTTGCATCCTCATTGTCACCACAAGGGAGCGCCGCTGTGACCTTCTTCTTACACAAAAAAGCTGACTTCCCTCAGGGAAATGGATGGATGGATGGATGGATGGATGGATGGATGGATGGATTGATGGATAGATAGATAGGTAGATAGATAGATAAGTGATTTGACTTAATCAGTTTCTCCCAGTCCTAATTTTCTGAGCAAAAACACCTTGGACATGGTTGGTGCAATTGCTTGTTCTTCATTTCTGATTTCTTTGGCTGTTTATTTAAGGCAGCCCCCTTAGAATCTGCTCATCTCAATAAAGGCCCATCTGTGGAATGTATAGCTTCTCAGTTAGGAGCTGAGGCATTCTTGGAAGGACTTCCCAAAATCCCCTCTGGGGCAGTTGCCAGTGTTCTCTACTTCAGACAGCAGCTGCATGAAGCAAACACACACCTGTCTGAACATTCCAGCTTGGGTGCACGTCACAGTGCACCTGCCCCAGGGTCCCTGCCAGTTGCACATGCCACAGGGCCACTACTACAAGATCCCTACCCCAGGACTCCTGCCCCATTGCATCTCCCCCAGGATCCCTGCTCTGTTGTAACTGAACCAGGGTCCCTGCCCTGTTGTTCCTGGCTCAGGGTTCCTACTCAGTTTTACCTGCCCCAACGACCCTGGCCCACTGCACCAGCCTCAGGGATCCTGTCCCATTGTGCCCACCATGCTGCACCTTCCTGAGAGTACCTACTAACTGTCCCGAGGTGGCATTTTTCAAAATCTAATTCAAAGATCTTGCCAGTCAAACCCATTGTCTTTGGTAACACCAAGTAGATATTTGCAGGGCTTCCTCACCTACACTTAATCAATCCCTTCTCTCAGTTGTCCATGTGGAAGCAAAGAAAGTAGCAGCAGAACATGGATTATTCACCCAGGATAACAGAACCCCTAGAATTCTCATGAGATGGGCTGCTGTGACTGTGATACAGGGGTGGCAGGCAGGCTTTTACACTGAACAAGTTCCACCAGAGAACTACTCAACCTGATAAACAACTTCAGCAAAGTGGCTAGGTATAAAATTAACTCAAATAAATCAGTAGCCTTCCTCTACACAAAAGAGAAACAAGCCGAGAAAGAAATTAGGGAAACGACACCCTTCATAATAGACCCAAATAATATAAAGTACCTCGGTGTGACTTTAACCAAGCAAGTAAAAGATCTGTACAATAAGAACTTCAAGACACTGAAGAAAGAAATTGAAGAAGACCTCAGAAAATGGAAAGATCTCCCAAGCTCATGGATTGGCAGGATTAATATAGTAAAAATGGCCATTTTACCAAAAGCGATCTACAGATTCAATGCAATCCCCATCAAAATACCAATCCAATTCGTCAGAGTTAGACAGAACAATTTGCAAATTCATCTGGAATAACAAAAAACCCAGGATAGCTAAAGCTATCCTCAACAATAAAAGGACTTCAGGGGGAATCACTGTCCCTGAACTCAAGCAGTATTACAGAGCAATAGTGATAAAAACTGCATGGTATTGGTACAGAGACAGACAGATAGACCAATGGAATAGAATTGAAGACCCAGAAATGAACCCACACACCTATGGGCACTTGATTTTTGACAAAGGAGCCAAAACCATCCAATGGAAAAAAGATAGCATTTTCAGCAAATGGTGCTGGTTCAACTGGAGGGCAACATGTAGAAGAATGCAGATCGATCCATGCTTATCACCCTGTACAAAGCTTAAGTCCAAGTGGATCAAGGACCTCCACATCAAACCAGACACACTCAAACTAATAGAAGAAAAAGTGGGGAAGAATCTCGAACACATGGAGACTGGAGAAAATTTCCTGAACAAAACACCAATGGCTTATGCTCTAAGATCAAGAAAGCAGGAGCCTGCTGCTGTTTTCACAGTATTGCATGGGAACAGTAACAATGCCCTTAGGAGCAGGATGTCCTAGCACTCTCAGATCAAGCAGACAGCCTAGAGCCTATTAGGCCCATATCCCAAGAGAATGCCGCTCATGTGTGAAGCTTCTATAGCCCGGAAGGTGGAGCAGGGAACATTGACATTGTCTCAGTTAGGGGTTTACTGCTGAGAACAGACACAGCATGACCAATGCAGCTCTTATGAGGACAACATTAATGGACACAGGATTGCAGGTTCAGAGACTCAGTCCAGTATCATCAAGCTGGGAGCATGGCAGCATCCAGGCAGTCATGGTGCCAGAGTAAGTGAGAGGTCTACATGTTCATGTGAAGGCTGCTTGGGGAAGATTGGCTTGCATGTGGATAGGAAAAGGGTTTTAAAGCCCATGCCCACAGTGACACACCTACTTTAACAAGACCACGCCTCCTAATATTGCCACTCCCTGAGCTAAGCATATACAAACCATCATAGACATCTTGCAGGAGGGTGGTACTGTTCTATCAGAGAGAAGCCTCTGCTCCCGTTAATATATTGAGGTCAACCCTGGGTAGGGCCCAGAGCCCTCCACACATCCTGGGACTCAGGGAGGCATCCTATGAAAGAGCTTTTTCCTAGAAGGACACATGGGTGTTAAGGCCTCCCTTCCAGCCAGGCTATAGGGAGTCTCCAATGCTAAACTCTGTCTCTTTGCAGAAGTGAAACAATAAAAATTCACCCTTCACAGTACAGTGAGTAGCAAAAATGGTGAAAGGTGTAAATAGAACCAATTAGTACCTGAGCATGAGGATTGGTTTTATATGGAATGTGGGTGGGTGCAGTGCAGTATCCTCCTGCATGTACCTACATGTTCAGTAACTACCCTGTTCGATGCTGCTTTACACAGAACCATCTGGAATCCATTCATTGAGGGACTCCATCCCTGGACTGGAAGCTACAGGTGGGACTTTTGTATCCAGGTCTCCCAGCCCTGGGACAGGGATGCATGGATAAAGTGGAGAGAAGCAGACTGGAATGGTGCAGAGGTTATCCTGCCAACAACCCCAAGCCCCCAGCTGCTTGACAATGTAGAATAGCGAGCAGTTTCCCAGACAGCCTCACTCCCCATAGACAGACTTCTTCCAGTCCCTCCTTATGCCAAGGGAAAGAAAATCAAAAAAAGCAGGAGCACGGAAAGAAAAATTGCACTACTCCCAGGAGCCAAGGACAAGCCCCCTCCCATCCTCTGATCTGACCCCATAACCATCCACAGCCAAGTCCTGGGCTCATCTCTAGAGGCACATGGACCCAGGCAGATGAGCCCTTGAATCACAATCGGCTCCTCAAAAGCATCCTATGGGTGTCAGTCCTGAGTCCATGAATCGGAGGTGCTCTGCACAGCTATTCAGAGAAGCCTTCTCTTGATCACTGTCAAAGATCTCTGTGTTGGATGTCAGAGGAGAGTGTCCACCCAGTATCAGTCCTGGGACTGTGGCCCTCTAATATGTTAGCCCATGTGAACCTCCCCACAGAGCGCCACCTCTCCTTGTGCAACTCCTCCTTGATCGCCTTCTATAGGAAGATATTTAGAGTCCCTTGCACGAGGCAGGGAAAATGGCACACAGCTGAGGGTGGTAGACAAAGCTGGGAACACATCAAATATTGAGTTGGTGTGAGGCTCCCTAAGCCATGCTTGGGCAGGTCTGTGCCAGCGATCCCATAAGACACTTTGATTATCCCCATGTACACAGCAAGAACCAATTGCCAGGCCTACCCTCTGCCCAGAGCAAAGGGAGATTGGGACTTGGATTCCAACCTTGGCCATTATTGTAATACCTGACCTTGTAACCCTTGCTCCCTTTGGGGCTCAACAGTCCCCCTCAAATGTAGACAGCAATGTCTAGATGGTGTTCACAGCTTTTCTTGCCTGAAACTGTGCTGTGTTTGATACTACAAACCAGGAAGTAGGGACTTAAACTTGAGATCACTGACTCAGGCTAGGGAGGACTCCAGGGCACCTGAGCTCAGCTGCAAAGGCAGAAGCTGAACCACAGTGAGCAGAGGTGGCACATTTTCCTGTTTCTTTCCTTTTCTGCTCTCAGGTCTTTCAATGAACTCCACAGATGAGGATCTTTCCTCCCAGGCTGAGTGTCTGCAGCCATGAGGGTCCTCTCCAGGGGATTCAAAACCCCAGAAGAGTCTTCAGAAGGAAAGCGCTACACACTGCTCTGCCCCCAGCACTCTGAAAAACAGAGACCCTTTCTGGGCTTGGGCCAGTCAGTGCTCAATAGTTAGCTTCTGGCTGCACTGGCTGCTCACAAATAACACAGCTGCCTGGGTCCTGTGGCCTGGCTGTCACAGACTGTGATTGAGAATTCATTTCAACTGTGTCAGCACAGCCACTCTGTTCCTTCTGGTCCCAGGTTGCACAGAGCTCCTTGTCCTTATACATGCCTGTTCCATCACTGGACCTTAATATTTAAAGTGAGCCCTACACTCAGGATGGACTTGGTTTTCTATACATCATGCCAACCTCTGTGTGAGAGGAAGTGTCTGCCTGTGTATGCATACCCCCTTATGTGCCTAGGTGTCCATGCATACCACTACCCCATGTCCTGTCAGAGGCCATCCTCTGGACAGGTCCTCACGCCTGCATGTCAGACCACCTGTCTTCAAGCCCCAACCCCTCCCCACTGCACAGATGCTGAGCTTATGGGCTTTGCTGATGCACCCAACATTGATGGGGGTTTTGGGGATTGAAACTCAATTCCTTACCCTTGGGAGGCAAGTGCTCTGCCTATCCCTGCAGCTTTGTCTCAGGTGTTTGATGATAACCTAGAGCCTTTCTGAGGATTTATGAGGACAGTGTCATCTTGATGGGACAGTTTAGAAACACAGCTTTGTCTTTTTTCATTTTTTAAAATCTGTACCATCAGTTTGAGGCTAATCATTCAGAATTCAAAGAAAAAGTGACACAGCGAGCATAGACATGAGGACTTTAAAGCAGGGGGCACAGCAAATATTCAAAACAGAGAACTGAGGAGAGGTAAACATCTTACAGGCTTTGATTTCTAAAAGCCTAGTCTCTCCATAGCCCACAGAAGCCAGAGCCTTGAAGCCCTTCCCAACCATGTCATGACAGGTCCTATTGTGACCTCATGAGGAGCGACTGTGAGGAGGTCCAGCCAACAGATGTTAAGCTGTAGCCAGGCCTGGATTTCTTTGAGTGCTTTGAGAGGAGGTGTGGAGTGGAGCCCTCTGTGACTTGGTTGTATCTAGTGAGCTGTGTGTGGTTGTATCGGATTTTACTGTACTGTGTATATGTGTATGTGTCTATGTGTGTAGGATGATGTGTGTTGACAGATTTGCTTGTGTGTGACTTGTGTACACTTTCGCCCGTGTTTGTCAGTATATGTAGGAGTGTGTGAGTTTACAGGTTTGTTTGTGTGTATGTGTTTGTATGTGTGTACGTTTTCTTGTGCATGTGTGTGTCCCTGTGTGTATGTTTGTGTGTGTCTGTGATGTGCGTTTTTATTGGTGTGCTTGTGTGTAAGTATGTGTGTACCTGTTCATATGTGATTGGGTTTTGTGTGAATCTGGGTGTTTGTAAGAGTTTGTCTGTGTGTGTATAAGTACACTTTTGTGTATTTCTGTGTGTGCTTCTGTGTGTGCCTGTGTGTGTGTGTGTGTGTGTGTGTGTGTGTGTGTGTACACACGTTCCCATCCCCTTTTGCCCCTTCTTGTATCTATATTACCTTCACCTCAGTGCAAGCGAGTGTAGAGGCCAGAAGTCAGCCCGGGCTCCTGTTCCTAAGGTAGGTCATCAACCTCATTTTCAAGACAGGCTCTCTTACTGGCCTGGAGCTGCCCAAGTACCTGTGTTGGCTGACCAGTGGCTCCCAGGATTTTGATATGCCAACCCCATAATATCAGATTAAAGGCCTACATAGACGGCTGCCTGCTCATTTATGGTTTGATTTTTTTTCTGTGTTTAAGAGATAGAATTAGGCCATATATTCTCAAGACCACTGGCTATTTCCTTATTGTGGTTTTGATTTTTCTTTCTTTCTATCTTTCTTCATTATGGATTGCTGGTTTCATTTTTTGGTGGTGGTTTTTATGTTCTCACATGCTATATTACTGCTTTGATTATATACATTTTTGCAGTCGGATGATTCACTCTATCTCCATTTTCAATGTCCTGCGGTTTCATCCTTTTACATTATTCCTGTTTCTCTATTTATTGAGTACAAGCAATCATTGGCTTAGTCTTGATACAAATTTGCCCTTTGTGACACTTTGACTCTTCGGCCTTTGTTTAAGGTTTACTGTTCACTGATATTTAACTGCCTTATTCCTTGTGGTTGGTTAATTTTAATTTTCAGTATTTTGCTCTGGAGAGTTGTGGAGTTTTGTGGATCACTAGGTCCTGAAATTCAATGGAGTTTCCGTTAAGTGTTGGCTTTTTACATTTCTTTGTTTTGTCTTATACTAATTGTTTCTCCTCTCGTTTCTTTCATCTGACCTTTTTCTTCAAACTACATCCATTCACAGTATTGATCAGCTTTGGCTGCCCAATCCTATTGTAGTATGACGATTTTTATTTTCATCATTGCATTTAGTATGTGTGTGCTCTTGGCTTTCTCTTTTGGGGTTGGTTATTTGGGTGGCTTTTACTTATGATTCTTCATATTTTCCCCCCTTTCATAATTTTATTCTATTTTTCCAGTCTAGTCTTTTCTTTGTTTTTATTTTTTTTCTTTTTGTTTCGTTTGTTTCTTTTAGGTTCCACATGTGTAATTTTAGTTCCTGAATTGCTCCATCTTTTTCATTATTTGATTCCATTTTTTTGTTATTTTTAGGTAGCATTAGTACTGATAAAATGCCTACAGAGATTGAGGAGTTACCCCCTCCTAGGCCCGATCCCAGTATCTCTCAGGAGGGAACCTTTCATTCCCAATATAAAGTACTGAAGACTATTGGAAAAGGAAGCCATGCCAAGGTCCTCCTGGCCCACCACCAGCTCACAGGAACCCGAGTGGCGGTCAAAGTTCTCTGAAAGAACAAGCAGTGGTTCCAGCCAGCCATGACAGAAGCAAACATAATGAGAAAGATCAACCACCCCAACATTGTTTCTCTCTTACAAGTCATTGAAAACAAAACTAGAATATACCTCATAATGGAGCTGGTGGAAGGCCAACAACTCTACCAGTACATCAGAGAGTCAGGGCACATAGAGGAGGATGAGGCCCAGCAAATATTTGAACAGATATTGTCAGCAGTGAGCTACTGCCATGGAAAGGGGATTGTTCACCGAGACCTGAAAGTGGACAATATAATGATCAATAAAAACAAAAAGGTCAAAGTCATCGACTTTCAGCTTAGCACCGAAACACAACCTGGACATATGCTAAACCAGCACTGCGGTGCGTACTCTTTTGGTTCCCCGGAACTCTTCCTTGGACTTCTGTACGATGGGATGAAGAATGACATGTGGACAATAGGAGTGGTCTTGTATTATATGGTAGTGGGAAAGCTTCCATTTGATTCAGTGATCATCCAAGAATTACAAATACAAGTTGTTGCAGGGGTGTATCCTACCCCCTGTGGGGTTTCAGAAGAACTGGAGAACCTCCTTACTCAATTACTAACAGTAAATCCAATGTATAGACCAACAGCCAGTGAGGTGATGAAACATGCCTGGTTCAAAGAACACGGGAAGGGGTTCACAGGTCGTTGTGAAGAACTGCTTCCCCTTAGGCCAGACCCTGAAATTTTGGGTGCGATGAAATGCATGGGATTTCAAGCCTCTGTAATAAAATACTCCCTAATAAAAAGAAAATATAATGAGGAAATGGCAACTTATTACTTCCTACAACAGCAGGCCCTCCCGGGGTATGGCTGCACAGCCCAGGCACAGCAAGTGCGTCCCATTGCAGCCCCATTTCCTAGCCTTGATCCTGCAGGTGCTTTTAGATTACAAAGAAAGAGGAGTGGAAGCCTGCCAGTCCTTGGCACCTTGCAGGTGTCATTCTCCCACAGTCAAGTATCTCAGTATGGCCAGAAGGCTCATCCAAAAGGAGGAAGAAGGTCAACTGTGCCTGGTCCTCTCAGGGTACTACCACTATCACAAATGTGCCATGAGTGTCCCATGCATTCAAACAACAAGCATCTTCAGTGAGAAGAGTAGCAACAAGGAAATAAAAGAAGATAATCTACTCTCCCACAGAGCCCCATTAGAGGATAAGCCCATCTCCAGCAGGGTCCGGCACAGAGGTTTTAAGGTGTGGACCATGAATATAGCAAATGCCCTGATTAATCTTTGTTGCTGCTTGCCAAGGAGAAAGAAACCTCGCCTGGGGCAGAACAGCATCTCACCCAAGAAATGAGCCACAGGGAGAGTCCAGAGAACAAACAGCAGGCATAGCCCAGGTATCTTTGTGCTTTGTCCTTTCCAGTTTGCTCTATGCTCCTCCTTCCTCTGTCTCTGGTTTCCATTTTCCCCACAATTCTTACCTTGTATCTTCTCTAAGTTCTTTATGAGGTTTCCCCAACACCAAGCCTCCTGCCTCTTCTTGATTTCTCCTCTTCCCAGCAGGGACCCAATAGGATTGATGAGTTCCCCACTCTACAGAGTTGTCTTGTTGACCCATCCCTTCAGATGGACTCCAGCTCCCCCTTAGGCCAATAGCTCCCACAGGGTGAGGACTAGAGGTTCATGGGATCTTGGACACTTCCATGGGCTACTGGTCCTAGCACATGTGGTCATCAATTCCAAGTGCTGCAGAACAGAGTCTTATCTTTTCAAATGTGACGTCCCATTCCATTAAGCCTTAAAATTAATAACAAGGTTTGTCATTGAATAAGTATCAACAACCTAGTTTGTGGGTTATTGTTGATGGTCAGAATCCTGGATGCATGCATAGTTTTTTGCATACTGATTTTTTTGTTCCTAAGGCCTACTGATTGGTAACATTTCTAAATGATTTCTTTCAAAAATCTTAACTGAGAAGTAGAAGAGAAGAAGTAATAAAATAATAAAGCAATCAAAGCTCCAAATGGTAATCTAAGTATTCTACCTCATTTTTTTTTGCTTAGAATAAATTCTTTTTTTCTTTCACAGTGCCATCTTGAAATTCTGTCATATCCTGTGTGTAAACAGGTGGTGATTTCAGACACATGGCCAATGAAAAGACACCAGAAGAAGCTACAGCACCAACAGGAGTAACAGCAATAGCACCAGCAGCATTAGCAGTAGCAGAAGGAGGAAGAGGAGGAAGAGGAGGAGGAGGAGGAGTAGGCAGAGCAGGAGGAGGAGGCAGAGCAGGAGGAGGAGGAGAAAAATCTGGAGGAGAAGGAATAGGAGAAGTGGAATAGGAGGAGAAGAAGGAGGAGGAGAAGGAGGAGGAGGGGTAGGAGGAGGAAGAAGAGGAGGAGGACTTTGCTTCCCTGTCCTGGGATAATTGCTGAATGACTTCTTTTGGAGACAGATACTATGCTGAGCAATGTTTATGAAACAAATTATCAGAATATTAACCATTCATAGAAGACATGTCAATATTCCTGAAGAGGATCACCCCTGGAAGACAGAGTTAGATGGCAGTGCAAGCTGTGCGGAAAGTCCTTAATGAGGACGACTTTCTCAAAGCTGATGATGTAATAGTTCTGAAGGAGCATTTTGTGGGAGTCAGGGTCCCATCTACCTCTGTCTGGGCACACAGAGCTCCTGGCCTTGCATCCTGCCTGAGAGGTGACCTGGATTATTGGCTTCCCTGGTCCACACAGGGTCCTGGATTGCTTGGTTGCCCCTCATTCCTGGTCTACCCTGTGCCCCATGGTGTTTGCAGCTTCTATGGGCTGAATTTAATCAGTGATTCACTGGAGCTGGATCTGAACCCAAACCACAGGGAAGCCCTGGGCACTGAGGACAATAAGAGCAACAGACAACATCTCCTCCACTGCTTCTCTCTCTGCTCCACAAGGCAAGGCAGCTCTCACACAGGAGGCATCCAGCCTAACTCCCAGCAGGGAGAGTGTGAGATGTCTGTGGATGAGCCCACATTACAGTACGATTCTGTGGGAAGACATCTGGTAGCTTCTGGTGCAGCTGCAGCAGTCAGGATACATGAACTACAGTGGAGGTGAGCTATAGGACCAGGTAGCAAAGAGTCTGATCTGGCCAATGCTGATCTGAATCCCTGGGTGCTCAGGGCTACAAAGAATGCCAGTCATGGGCATGCAATGTGTCACTAACACTGTGTGTGACCACATTCTGAAAGTCTTGTCCAGAAAAAAACAAGTGGTCTTGAGCACTGAGTTTCAGTCCCGACTCATGGGGTACAGGATAGCAGATTGACCTGAGTATGAAATCGCATGAATATGCCCTCTGGCTGCTCCCTGGGCTCAGGATAGATGGGCCATGAGAAGGCACCATTCATGGGTCCGCAGGAGTAGGGGAGAGCTTGGCATTCATGAGGCGCTCCTAACCCTTACTTGAGCCACTCTGGGGAGGAGATGGCATCATTTGTGAGATGGGCTTATGTGGGACACTATGCTTCGATGTATGGCACAGACAGCTCCTGTCTTTCTTGCTGACAGTTCAGACCCACAGCTGGCCTCATCTCAGACAGTCCCATGAGGAGTGGTGTTTGGTTCCTGCTTCACAGTTAGGGCAGGAAAACACCTAGGATACGATGGGCCACTGCAGTGAGTACGGGCCACGTGCCTGTCTTGTCCTTGCTTACTTGTTTTTTCCTCTTCCTCCTCCTCCTCCCCCTCCTTCTTCTCTTCCTCTTCTTCTTCCTCCTTCTCCTTCTCCTTCTCCTCCTCCTTCTCCTCCTCTTCCTCCACCTAATTTCACAAACCACCCAGAGACCTTCACAGGAGTGTAGTTCATGCTAATCAGAATGCAGGGCTGGCGATCAAATTCTGCGTAAGGTCTCCATCCAGCCCTGGTTGCTCCCCCACACACCCTGCCTACCCGAGATTTCCAAATTGTGTTCTCAGGGTCGTGGAGAATCCTCTACAGTTAGCCCTGCCGATACAGCCAGTTTCTTGGGAACACTGGGTTTAGCAGGAGTCCTCTCCATCAGGCTCAGAACCTTAGAGTGAGTGAGAGGGCTTGCTGAGTGGCACACTAGGACTAGAAAGGTGTAGAGCCCTCCAGTGGTAGTCATGAAGTACTGCAGGAGTTTATTTCCTGATTTCTTCACCTCTACCTTGTTCTAAAGCCTTTTCAGGGACACCTAGGGACCTAAGAAACTTGACTTTGGACCCCCATAGCGCAACAGAGAGACTAAAGCAGCAGCCCTGTGAAACTTCTGCAGAGGACAGTGTGGGCTCTGTGTTGTAGAGTGGCTGTGGAGTGGCATGAAGGCTGACTGACCAGCCAGTCACAGAGAGCTAGGGACAGTTAGATTCTTGGAGGAGGGAGCATGAGGGGCAGACACAGCAGAGTTGAGGCCTTCAGAGGAGCCAGCTCATTTAATAGAGAAGCATATGCCCTCCCAAAAGCCTGACAGCTTAAGACACTGCACTGAAGACCTGACCCAGTAACATGCCTCATTTACACATCACCTACCTGTGCCTTGTGTAGGGTCCTCAGGTTAGATCCTAAAGTCCATCATGGCTGAAAGGCAGAAGTTTGCACATCACTGCAATGTGGAGGCTACTCTCAGATGATGGGACCCACACAGTCTGTGGACAAGTTTGCTTAAGTGAAAGTTGGCCGTCCTTGAACTCTCGGGTCTTCCAGGGTAGTGTGTGTTGACCATATGCAGTCATTCCTAAAGATATAAGTGCCAAAATTCAACAATAGGGAGAGAATCCTATACTGGATGGAATCACTCGGCTCAGTGTGGACACAAAGATATCCTATGCCATGGCATGGAGGCTCCCAAGAACTTCTAGGATGAATGTGAGGCACACAAGAGCCCACAGTGCAGCCTGGGAGAACATTAAAGTATCTGGAATTATCAGGGACCCTAAGGTATGTTGGGCAGGATATGGAGCTGATGCATGCTGGGATGCTTGGAGGAGACAGCCTGAGGTAAAATAGAGGGCAGTGTGTCATGAAAGCTAAGACAGAGCAACCAACAGTATGGCTTATCTGGCCCATGACAGATCGACTCTGCCAGAATTAGATGGTCTATGTAGACGTGCAGTCCTGGGATTGTAGGAGCATAGAAAGTGCCAAAAGTCAGGGTGCGGACTACCTCCATGTTTTCTATCTCCCTGTAGGTTGAAGAGGCAGAGAACAACCGCAGAGGTGCCCAGTATGTCCTCAGCCTGGACAACAAGTGTCTGCTCAATCATACAGACAGCTCAGGACTCTCTCACCCAGCGAAACCTGAGACTGCACACTGGTGGACCAGCTGGTTCCTCAAGAGGTTAGCTCTCTCAATGGCATGAAGTTCAGGTGCTACCTCTTCCTATACTGGCCTGGTGAAGATAGAACCCTGGAGGACATTGTGGTCTGGGCAAGAGATATCCAGCAGCCCTTTCTGTGCCAGCCAGCCTTGAAGGTTGCTTGAGATCATTCCAGCATGACCAGTCTCCAGCCTTTTCCAAGCAAGTCAGTTGTTGGCCCTTACCACTTCTGCCCACCACATCAGTCGCCTTTCCCTGCCCACTTGTAGGAGATGGGACTAGCTCTGACTTAATCATAGGGCTTTGGATGGGCTCTATTTTTCCTGTTTCTGGTTGTAAGCTACTAGGATTCTCAGGAGCGTAAGTGTATGAGAGAAACAAGTGTCTTGTTAGCCCTGAAGCAGCCTGGACTCTGGTCTTATCTGCTAGAGAAGGTGTCATGAAGGGACATGGGCAGTAGAGGGAGGTCTATGACTGCAAAGCCTGCCTAGGCTCCAATAATCCAAACTGGGTACTGCAGAATTTCCGAGATCACAGCTCTGCAGTTACCCTTCTCATGTCCTGGTTTTAACTACTGCACCCAACACAAAGCCTCCCTTGCAATATGTCTCAGATCCATTTGAGACTCTGCAAACCAGACATCTTTGTACGGAATGGAAAAGAACCCTTACTGCACATCTCAGGTTGTGGAGGCTGGTCCATCCTGTCTGACAGTGTTTCTGAGTCACTGGTATAGGGCTGTTTGGGGTCTCCTCTCCTCACCTTAGCCAAGGAGGTCCAGGGTCATCAAGCAGGTACAGTCCATGGGCTCTGATATGGTTCATGGTATGTTATCTACTCATGGAGCCCTCAAGATTTCTTTACTGCCCAGGGTCCAAAGAAGTATTTGATGTCCCTCTACTTGGATGAGAGGAGACTTGAATGTCACTGCTGCTCACAGGTTCTTGGTAGTTGAGCCCAATAGTGGATGCATTTTTGTGAGTCATATCTGCACCTCCTCCTAACATCTGTTAGAGTAGATGAAGTCTGTCTGGCTGGGTGGGGCAGTACCTCCTCATCTAGGCCTTCTTGTGTGCATCTTGACCTCAGCCAGAACATGTGGAGTTGGGACAACCATTCTGGATGTCAGCTGATGCAATGCCTCACACAGAGGTGCTGGCAGAACTGAGGGTTCTATTCCCTGGACATTGTGACACGAAACAGACTGGGAACAGTGGGAAGAGGAGGGTCCACAAGGCTAGCTCAGACTCCAATCTCTAAAGATCAGATTTCATCTTTCGTACAAAATCTGGTGAACTAGCCCTGTACAAGACTCATATTACCTTCCATTAGAAAACCTTTGGGAACAAAAACCCTAGTGTAAAGTGGGGTCTGTGCCAACTGTGAGTGCCTGGCATCGGTCAGGTCTGGTGTCAGGATAGGCCCATCCACAGACATACACAGGCACACACACACACACACACACACACACACACACACACACAAACACATCATTTCATGCAAGCCTACACCGCCCCCCCCCATCACCTGCTATCTTGGGATGTGTCCAGGTTGCCTCAACTTAGCTTCTTCCCACCACATATGTCCCTAAATTGTGTGAACCAGGGGTGGTCACTCCCCTTGCTGGGTTCCCTATTCCTCAAGTTCAGGTGAGGTCACTCTGCTCCTCCTGATCCTTTCCTGGTCTAGAGCTTGTCACCTGACCCTGTGGTTCACAAGTGCTCCCAAGGAAGAAATAATCCATGTCTCCATGTTTACGTGGTTGCCCATACTGCTGATTCCTGGCAGGAGTCATGTGTGGATGGGTACTTGACAGGGTCTTGGTCCTTAGTTTGTCAGTGTCTCCATGAACACAGCATTCCTGTGAGACCAAAGCACTCCAGACACAGCTTGGGATATGCTGAGTGGCATGGCAGAGTATGCCCCTGAAGAGCAGGCAGGCCCAGCATGGCCACAGTACAGCCTTGGATGTGCCTGTCTGCCTTTCCCACCAGAGCATGACCTGCTGTAGCAGGTGCTTGTGATTATCTTGGGGAACACAGCAGTGAGAACCCTGCTGGGGTTTCTGGTCTCCAGGGAGCAGGCAGGGGCCTTGTGCTCACTTGTCCCTCACTAGTCCCCTTGGCCCAGGGATTGTGGTTTTCAGGACTCCCAGAAGCATCAGAGGCCAGCACAAGTCATCCTTAGTGTGTGCAGCAGCTACAGGTGCATGCAGGTCAGGACCTGTGCCCTGTGTCTTCAGAGACAAGAAGGAGCCAAGAGCATTGGCTGACCCTGAGAAGCCACTTGGGTCTCATAAAGATTCTATTTATGTCCTTCCTCTGGGCCTGTGGAGACATTGTAGGGAACTATACCAATTTCCTTGGATGCCAGGCTGTGCAGAACTGCAGACTGTGGTCACAATCCATAGGGAATGGACAGGACAATTACAGGCCACGCTCTGCCATGCCTCTGCCTAAAAGTGTGCAATGGGGTCAGGGTATGGGCATAAGGAGGAGCCCATGCAGATCCCAGAGTCTCCTTCCAATATTCATCTGTGGGATGGGTAAAGAAAGCCAGCACAAAATCACAGTAACTTTATATGATTGTCTTTTAAAAGAAACATCAAAGATAACAGGTGTAAATCATGAAAATGGCATCTGTGTGTGCGTAGACAGCTGTTTGCATGGAGAGTGTGTACCCACACTCCAAGCACAGACTACAGGCATGGGGAGTGTCTGTCTACACTTGGAGCAGAGCATACATGCTATCAAACACACAATAAAGGCCATCATGCCCAGGCCTGGGTCTATAAGCCACTGAAAGCCTCTCACTCCTCAGTGGGGTCTGATGTCCAATACCTTAGAGACATCTGCAGACTGTGCTGCCAGAACATGAAGAGCCATGAGAGTCTCCCCCGGAAACTCTGTAGTCTTGCTGGAAATGCAAGAGGAAAGCCCAGCCTCTAGGCCAACGTGTAGCATAGTTCATACAAGTATCACTGACACACAAACATGTTGAAGACAACATGGCAGGGCCTGGCAGAAATGTAACTTGGCCAAAGGTGGAGTGGCTGGGACAAATGAACAATCATGGCTGTGGTAGCTCCCTAAAGCCTGGATTTCTGCCCCCTCTATTATTGGGTCTCTGGAGAAGACAAACGGATGGACTCCTAGAGCATCCTGTTGATTAGCTTGCTGTTCAGATGTGGGATGTGGTCACAGTGCTCTGACAAGGCCACAAGAACATCCATGGGAGTGGAAACTAGCCTAGGTGTGTCCTACTGTGCCCAGGGATCTGCACTCTGGCTTATGGTGTGGAGGCCCAGGGTGCAATGGGGTCAAGGTGTGGCATAAGGAGGAGCCCACGCAGCATAGCATGTGAGTCCTTGAACTCACTGCATTTAAGTCCTGGGGTGAGTCTCATGTGGTCAAACTCTGCATGACTCAGGTGACTGACATCTTACCTGCTGTGATTGACATCACCGGCTTTTACAATGTGGGTGTAGCCTTAAGAGCCATGTTATATACTTGTCAACTGGAAAACAGAACTTGTGTTTCACTTAGGATGGATGTGTGTCCTTCCAAAGTGTGAGTGTACCATACTTTTGTTTTCTTCCCTCCCTCTCCACTTCCAAAATCTGGAAGGCCTCCTTGATGTGGGCTGTAGACCGCCAACGCTCACTGCAATGATCACTTGGGTTTGCCATGAATGAACTTCTGTACTGGGAACTGACCTGGCACAGGGCTAGGCTTCCCTTCCGTGCTGACCGAGCAGAAACCTGTGACAATCAAGTGACACCTGAAAGAGTTCCTGTGCACCAAGTTGGGGTGCAGTTCTCTGAGTTGCATGCCTCTGTGGATGAGTCCCACAAACGCCAAGGCACTGGTGACAGGCTTGGAAAAGGACAGCATAAGTCACAGGAGACCCCATGTTGATCTGGCAAGGGATAAGCACTCTTTGCTATGATTAACCTTATCTTGCTCATGGACAGACAATTCTCATGTGAACCAAGTGTGCTAAGTTTAAGAAAATGGGCTGGGGCTGGAGAGCAGGCTCAGTGGTTCAGAGCCTGGCTGCACTTTCAAAGGTCCTGAGTTTGATTCCAGTCACCATATTATGGATACTAACTAACTATAATCAGATCTGATGCCCTCTTTGGACACACAGATGTACATGCAGATAGACCACTCAAATAATTGAATCTTAAAAGAAAGGAACAAAGGAATGAAAGAAGGAAGAAAAGAAAGTTAAAGAATGAAAGAAAGGAAGGAAAGTATGAAAGAACGAACGAAAGAAAGAACGAAAAATCAAGAAAGGCAGAGAGAGAGAGAGAGAGAAAGGAAGGAAGAATGAAAGAAAGAGAGAGATAGAAAGGAGAAGAAAAGAAAGGAGGAAGCAAGCAAGCTGGTCAGCTGTAGAGAAATGGGCCTGTAATACCAGACAATCAAGACACACAGTAGGAAGGGGGATCAGAAGTTCAAGGCTAGCCTGGTCTACAGCATGAGTTCAAGGTCACCATGGACAACTTAGTCACACCCTTTTTCTAAAGGTGAGGAGGGCTAAGGCTACTAACTCAATGGTAGAGCACTCGTGGGGAAAGCAGACTGCTGTCCATTGATACCTCTCCTTCCTTGCTCTGAAATACACAATGGTATTAGAAGAGTCAAAGGTTCTTGGCCTAGTATCCACTATTCTATTTGCTACATCGTTAAGGGTGCAGTTTTTGGTATTTTGGTCAGGGATCAAATCTATGAAATAAAACTTAAGCAATACTCTTATTGCTGTCAGAGTGGCAGGTGGATGATAAATGCTTGCCCACCTGCATCAGTACAAAGCTGGTTCCTTGGACTCCCTGCAAATACATCACTGCTAACTGTATGCCCTGTGTAGGCTTTTCCAGCACTGTACATAGCTTGAAAACCTTCCCTGCTATGGACCCTTGAGTGGGCATCCTGCCTTTCTCAGTCTCAGAATGGAGCACCTGGTCACCTCTAGGCTCACAGGTCAGGGACCTCTTCCATCCCATGGTGACCAAGACTGGCACGGCTGCACACACCTTGAAAAAAGAATATTTTGGCAACCCTTAATGAAAAAGATGGTTCTTACTTTCCATTATGGCATTCTATAAAATACGGGTATTTCCTGGTACAATTACACATGTCATTGATTGTGTGTGTGCATATGTTTTTGGAGGTTGGAGGGGGATAATTCATTTCTCTAAGCCCCTTCCTCAATGCGAGGCGAAAAACATTGACTCTCATACAGACTTTTAATAATTACACAGTTATTTATATATTTTTAAGATTTGTTTATTTTTCCAACTTTTTTAGCGCTCTCTCTCTCTCTCTCTCTCTCTCTCTCTCTCTCTCTCTCTGTGTGGGTATGTGTGTGTAATTAGATATAATACTCAGGGTCAGTACATCCTACACTTGAGCTACCCTATAACTTTTTATGTTTTAAACAGCTTTATTATGATATCTTTGACATATAAAGCTGATATGTGCTAGAGGTGAGCATATTGATGTTCTTAAAGACATGTTCTTTCTCAGATACAGAACGCAAGCTGGCTAAAATCCTTGCTGGTCTTGCAGATTAACCTTGTCATGCACTGAAGCAATGGGGCGCATACTAAGCACACTCCCTGAGATGCCTCCTAGGTCTGTAGCACTGGCTCCATCCCAGGCACAGCTGGAGTGGGCAGCTGTAAGGTTGAGGACCTGCATTTAGGACACTGGGCCCCAGGAGCACCTTACCTGCAGGTCATCCTTTGTACCTCTGAATGTCACTCCTGGGTTCTCACTGCCTGGCACTTAACCATAGACACCACTGTAGAACTGTCTAAGGCCAGAAGGGCAAAAACATTGTTGTTATAAATTTCTACTATGTAAACGTCAAATGTTGAGCTTCTTGAACAGTATTCTGAAATGAACCTGGGAGAAACACAAGAAATATGGTCTGAAGTCTCTTCTGGAACTGCCACTCCAGCATATTCTTCCACAGGCAGTCACTCTCCTCTGCACTACCGCCCCCCTTGTTTTGCAGCTCATGGATCTCCTTGCTTAGCATATCCACAAGGTGCATTTGCTGTTGCTTCTCCAGCTTCTCCCTGGCATCTTGTTTCCATGGGTCTGGAGACAGACTCCCCAGAGGACAACTCCTCTTTACTGATAGTTATGAACTGCAGATCCCTGTGCTCAATAGTGGGGGGCTGCTGCGGGGACTACAACACCAGAATGACTGTTTCTTGGGGCCTCTGCAGTGTGGAAGGTTTTCCTGGTTTGGTCGGTGTGGTCAAAGAAGAGAAGGAAGCAGGTTCAGGGAATGAGAGTGCATCTGTCACCCATTCCTCTCCTGCTCCCTGTGCTTCCTCTCTGCTTCCTTGTCCAGGCAGGCCTTCTATATCTCAGACCACCGCTGCTGCTCCTCACTCTTTTTTGCTAGCCAGCATCCACCTGAACAGACTGGGATCCTGCCTTGTTTGCAGAAGGTGGTGGGAGGGGCAAATCCACTAAAATGCCGCCAAAATCTGGTGTAGTGGACCTGTGGTAGAGGAGGTGGTGGAGGGAGGTCTGTTCATATGGGCTGGGAGACAGTGACAGTGGTGGGCAGCACCTCTGCTGGGGTTTCCCAATGGCCAGGAACACTCTTAGTCAGAGTGGAAGCAGGGGTAACTGACTTGGAGGAAGGGTTCAGGTGCTCCTGTCTGGATGTCATAGATTCCAATGAGGAGCTCTGGATCCACATATTACTGTCACACTAGAGACCCTTGCCAGCCTCTACTCAGTGGAGCTCAAGTAGGTAAAACTCTTCCTGAAGTTCTTCCTTGGAAGAGGTAAGAGGCTGAGAAAAGAAAAGAGGAAGCTCTACTACTTCAGGGACTCACCAGAGATGTTAGCAAAATTTCATGCATGTTTCTTCCTCACAGAGGAGGTAACAAAAACTGGGGAATGGGTGAATAACCAGACCTGACACTGCTTTATGGCTCACCCGCCAAGTAGCCAGCTGTTCCTGTGTCTATGAAGGAATAAAAAGATTTTTCTATACACTGATGCATGCTGTTTGTGGCACTGTCACTCCTGCAATTTAGCTCCTAACCAGGTCTAGGTTGAGGGGTCTGTTCTTGTGAAATGTAAAGAAATAAACAATCAGATGCTTAAACCTGCATAAAAGGCGTACTTTTTCCTCAGGGATCTGTTTTACAGTCTTTTAAAAAGCATTCAATTGGGTTGAAACCCCGAAAGGAGCTTTGCCATTTCAGGAAAGGGCGATGGAGGGAAGATTTGTATGGTGGGTTACTGGGAAGACAGGAAGGGCTAATATTGGATTATAAAGGAAATAAATAAACGGTTTTCTAAAAAGCATGTATTTTAAATGCTGTGCTAAAAATGTAATGTTGACCCTATGCTTTCAATAAAAAACATTTCACATTTTCTTATTTACTCATTTACACAAATTCTCATTTTCCAGATTCATTAATTTAGTATTAGTTTACTTGAGTAGCGTAATAAAAATAAAACTTCAGTGAACAAAATTCAGGAATGATAGTTAATGTAATTTGTTGAGAACTGTATCAAAGAAGTCAGATATTTCACAAGTAAGAAAGTGTTCCAGCTCATCTCAGACCTCAGTGCAGAGGTCTCCAGTGGAGACAGATGTTAGCTGCTGTTCTAGTGGTATATGCACACTTCTCTCTAGGAATAGGAGGCTGATCTATTAGAAATAGTGTTAAAAACCCAAGTGTCACATTAAATGACAAGTAAAATAAACATAACAACGTTCCTTTAAATGCAGGAGCCATGTCATACCCATCATACACTGAGGGCAGGATGTTTAGCACTGAGCCAGAGACAAAGATGTACCAGAAGTCGGCTTCACGCACCCCTACAAGTCTCCTGTCGCCACAGACCAGGATAAGGACTTTCTCCAGGACCAGATGAGATCTGTGCTAGAGACATGAGAGTAAATACGTGAAGCCTTTTGGAGGTTCAAGCCTTTTGGAGGTTGGGGTCTCTATTCAGTATACTCCATCCTCACTACTTTGTTAGCAACTCTTTTAAGTGTAAAAATGATCTCCACTCCCTTGGAGACCTGACACTTTTTTGAAGACACATTTACAGTGCATTTTGATCTATAAGGTCAAGGGTTTTTCAAGTAAAATCCTAATTTTGGACTAATTTGAGACCTTTATGAAAACAACAATGATCAAAGTACAATGTGCCTCACTGGCTTCTGGGTTACAAGGTGACTTAAGAGAGTGCCTCCTCTTGTCACATTGGGGCTGAAAAGGTGATCTGCTCTGTTTTTCATCAGCCTGTCTTTACCAGGCAGTTTCCTTGGATCACTGTGCTCTGTCCAAGGCTTTTGAGGACTCTTTGGGGAGCCGTTTTGAGCTGAATTATTATAGAGCTCAAAACCTTTACTCTTCCACCTATCGATGCTGGACAATGCCATCGTCTGCTACACATGTGGCTGGAGCCATGGATCCCTCCATGTGTACTCATTAGTTGATAGTTTGCTACCTGGTAGTTCTGTTGGGTTGTGGTTGGTTGATATTGTTGTTCTTCCTGTGGGGTTGCAAACCCCTTCAGCACCTTCAGTCCTTTCTCTAACTCCTCCATTGGGGTCCCCCTATTCAGTGCAATGGTTACATGCAAGCATCCTTATTCCAGAGCACTGAGATGGGAATGGGTGGGTGGGAGCGGGAGCATCCACATAGAAGCAGAGGCAGGGGGTTGGGAGAGCATGGGAGGGGATAACGTTTGAAATGTGAATACATAAAATATCCAAGAAAAATAAAACTTACAAAAACTTCACTCTGTGCTCTGGGTTTACCTGAGCCATAATGATCTGAAACTGAAACCAAAGCCAATTCATTCATTCTCTCCCTCTCACTGGTTCTAAGACTTGAAGAGCTTCAAAGTATGCATCTAAAATTCTTATATTTAATAACTGCTCTTGGTACAATAGGGTGATCTTTATATACATTCTTTGACTAGCGTAAAAATGCAAAACCAACCAAGCAATCAGAAGAAACCATAGCCCAGGGTCTCACTATATATTTGAGGCTCAGACAGGGGCACCGGAAACTAACAGAAATCTGCCTCTTTCTGCATTCTTAGAGCTGGCATTAAATGCACATGCCACCACAAGTAGCTTTATATGAACATTTTCAAAAGCTTTTACATATATTGTGTCTAGAAAAACATTTCATTTAATTAGTAAGTATCTATGGGGGAAACAACTTATTTTTTCTCAACACCTGAATTGTAATTTGTAAATAACAAAGTAACCTTTTTTAGATTATTTTTTAAAAAGCACTCAACTTCTCTTCTCTCACCTGATAACACACATATTATTATCCATCAGAATGACAGCATCACATGGTGCTGTCACCTGGTGTCATTATCCACACCTGTTCACAGTTTAGTCTTCCTGTCTGCTCACCTGGGACTCATTCGTTACCCACGTCCCTCTTTGTGTTTGTAAATGGTGTTCTGCTTTAACATGCCAACACATGGTCTAGCCAGGATTGTTTCCTGTTCTACGCTTTAGTAAAGAGGATTCTAGGCTGTCAGATGCTGATACTGTTGTTGATACTCTAGCTACAAAGGTCAGGGCTAGGGTGTGCAGGTTCCACAGCTGAGTCAGGGTCAGAAGAGGGTTCACAATACTGCACCTAACAGACTGTGAATATATCTAGGAAACTGTACCATCCGATCTGATCTGAATCATGATCCAGAAGTATTTCTCAGCATCATGCACTCAGTCTCAACTAACTTCTTCCTTGAAGAGCTGAGCAAGAGCTGTGGTAGGAGCTACTACATGGGACTTTTAGGGCCTCTCTTTATAAAAATAATTTATGTGTATGAGTGTTTGCCCAGCATGTGTGCACATGAATGTTTGACTGGTGTCCAAAGAACTTAGAAGAAGGTTTCAAATCCCCTGAAATTAGGGGCAATTGTGAGCTAACACTGGTGTTGTAAAATACTGAACCATCTTTCTAGTCCCAGATTTTGATAACTTTTAGGAGGAGCCATATCTCAATACAGGATTACTATATGTTGGCTAACCTGGCTTGAGTCACTAGCTCTTACCTCTCTGCACCATGGAGGACAATGTCTGGGTAAGAAAGGTGGACAGGAAGTGAGAGAGGATGCCTTGATTTGCAACTTCCAGGGTAACCATGGAACTGGTACTAGTCATGAGTTCAGCTGCCTTAGGTAGAAAAGAAACAGCGGTCACTGTCACAGTAGAGTCTATGTTCAGAATACTTGTGCTTAGGTTCCTCAACCCGGTTGCTGTGTGGGAAATAAACTAGGCTTTCAGAAGATTATGTCCTGTCCACATCACTTATGATAATTAATTATAAAACAGGTAAATATATTCTATTCTATAACATTAACATTAAGATATTTAAACATTTTACAAGCTCTAAGTATATGTGTACATATTTATATAATTATTTAAGGAAATACTCTAAAGAATATACATTCTTATGAGTGAACACAAATGAGATTCATGTGCTCTAACAACTAGGATTATAGGGGAAGATGAGTAAACACAAAGAGCTTTTACATCACTTCTTTTTGAATTCAAATTTCAAAATAAAAAGCAAAATATCACTTCAATACAGTAAGACTAACCAATCAGCTTTAAAGTAACCAATTAGTCATACCTTTCCTGAGAAAGTCCAACCAGACTAAATCCATCCAAAATGACGAGTTGGTCATGGGCACCTAGTTGTCCAACCTGAGCCACCAGAAGGATGCAGGAGTAGGGAGAAAAGAAAAAAGGCAGCGTCAATGCACATCAGCATTCCTCACACCATACAGCCAGTACACAGCAGCATTCCTCACACCACACAGTCAGTGCACAGCAGCATTCCTCACACCCTTGCTGATTTCCCTCTAGGACTAAATAGGAATAGAAGTGAACACAACTTAGACACATTGTTCTCCTCATCTTCCAATGGCCTAGTGTCTCCCTATGATCATAAGGCTAGTCACAGAAGAAGCAGAAGTACCATTGGGCATGCCCATCTTTTCAGGACACTCCCGACAACACCCACAGTGAACAAAGCATACATACACTCCAGAAGTATCCTGTATCTTCACTCAACAATCAGCCACACTTAGAAGAGCTGTAGCAACGAGAAAACAGAGGACGACCTACTTTCCTGCTGTCTCTCAGCAGAGAGCAGGACATCCCCAGCTAGGGATTTCCCAGAGGCATTAAAGGAAGAACCAATTCCAATGGGGAAATTTACTGATGAAGTTGTGTTGCTGCTTTCCTTCAAGAATGAAACCTTACAAGGGGGTGGGGGAAGAGTTTTCTCCCAGAAATGAGGACCAAGGAGATTGTCCAGAGAACACGCAGATGGCAAAACCCAAGTGCCTTTGTACTTTGTCCTTCCCAGTTTGCTCTGTGCTCATTCTTCCTCTGGCTCTGTTTTCCAGTTCCCCATAATTCTTACCTTCTTATATCCTCTAAGTATTTTATGATTCTTCCCCCAACCCAAGCCTTCTCCCTCTTCTGGATTTCTTCTCTTCCCAGCAAGGACTCAATATGACTGCTGTGTAGCCCACACTAGAGCGTGGTGCAGCTGACTGCATCCATTCACCTGAAGTTTATCACACTCTAAAAACACCAGCTTCCACAAAGTGAGGTGGAAAGTGGTATGAGCTTATGAAGGCTTCCATAGGTTACTGGTCCTAGCACACACGGCATTTATCACAAGAGCTATAGAACAAATTCTTATGCTTTCAAAAGTAACATCACATTTCATTCAGCCTCAAATCTAATAACCAGCAATGACTTTGAAAAATTGAAATTACAGTTGCTGCAACAGTGCAGATCCTGTGAAGAGGTAGGTCCTGCGACAGTGGAGGCACTGAAATAGTGCCGGTTCTGTGACAGTGAAGGTCCTTTGAAAGTGTAGGCACTGAGATCGTGGCGGTCAATCTACCTACAGGGGAGCTGCTGCACAATTGAAGGTTCTGCTACAGTGGAGGTCCTGCAAAATTGGAATTGATGATACAGGGGTATTCCTGTCACTGTAGAGATCCTGTGGCAGTGAAGTTGAAGCATCATGGGAGATCTTGCTTCAGTTGATGTCCTGAAACACTGTAGTTGCTATGGGTGGTGCTACGACAGTGGAATTCCTGGGATAGTGGAGGTGATAGGACAGTGGGTGTCCTTAGACCGTTGTAGTGCTCCTACAGTGGAAGTCCTGTGACAGTGGAGGTCCCGCAATAGTAGTGTTGCTTGGACAGTCCAGTTCTTGGACAAAGGAGGTCCTGTAACACTGGAGATGCTGAGACTCTTGAGCTCCTGAACAGTAGAAGTGCTGTGATAGTTGAAGTGCTGAGACACTTGTGGTCCTGAAACAGTGGAGTTGACACACAGACAGTGGACTTCCTGAGGTAGTGGTGGTGCTTAAACAGTGGATGTCCTGTGACAGAGGAGTCCTGCAATAGAGGAAGAACAATATATGCTGGCTGATGACCCAGAGCTTCCAGAAAATAGACCACCAACCAATATATATCAGAGGATGGCATTATTTGAAACCAATGGGATGGAAGGCCCTTGGTCCTGTGGAGATGTGATGCTCGAACGTAGGAGGAGGCTGGGGTGGTGGGTTTCGAAAAGTTGGGTGAGTTTAGGAGCAGCATCATAGTGGCACAATGGAGGGAGGAGGGAGGAGATGTAGGAGTGGGCATTTGTGGATTGGCACCTAGAACGTGGGACATCATTTGAGATGTTAAAAACAGTGGAAATGATAAGGTTTACATTGTCTGACCCAAACCTAAGGGATACTACATGAGGAACACAAAAACCTACAGGTGCTCACCAACAATCAGATAAAATTTGGCCTTTGGCGGTATACTCCAAAGAAACTATTCCAAGATCACTGTTTTTTGTTTTTTCAAACAAAGTTTAAAACTCTTAAGTGTACTCTCAAATCTGCCCTAATTCGCATAAATTGGTCAAAACTGTTGGCTTTGTAAATACTTCTATCTTGTCCCAATAGTCACATGCTGGTCATCCCAACAACATGATACTTGTCAAGGTGGGAGACAATCAACATGGGATCCTTGTTCCAACTGGGCCATGCAGACCCTGAGCTCACCTTCAGTTTCTCATACACACCCACCCACCCACACACACACACACACACACACACACACACACAGAGAGAGAGAGAGAGAGAGAGAGAGAGAGAGAGAGAGAAGAGAGTGCTTATCATCTACTTTCTAAGGCATATTGTGTGCTCTTTGCGTTGAGCACAGAGACTTGCACATGTAAACCAGTCTTGTACACCTAGGAACATTTTCTGTTCCGTATTTTCTCTTTTCTATCCAGTTTTTAGGATATCTTTAAAAGCAAGTAGGGCATTGTCCTACCATGAAATCTTGGACGTAAAGGTACATTTTAATACAAAGCTTACATGTCACTTACAGATGACTCTAGTAGGAAGTACATTAAGTTCAGAACCATTCAATCAGAAACCCTTAATGTATATACCCCATTCTAACTGCCTTCACTTAACCTCATGTTTGGACCACTGTTCCTAGCTGGAGATTCCTGTTTATCTCCCAGAATAAAAGGGAGTCTCCGTGCTCAAGTGGAACAGCAGATTCAAGGTGAGACTGTTGGGTGACATTACAGTGAACATCAGGGACTGTCCCACGGAGGGAGGACGTGGCCCTTTCTTTCCTCCTGGGGAAGCAGTATCTACATTGTCCTGAGCAGGGAAGGATCCTCTCATTCTAGCAGATATTCTGGATGACACAAGGAATGTGAATAGATTATGAGATCACTTTTCCACATTTCTTTCTGAGTCAGAGACCCTTGAGACCCTTGGCTCAGGAGTAACAGTTCCAGATAGCAAGGTGAGGTCAGTGTGGGCCCTGTGTTGACCTATGAATAGTTATTTATGTTAATCACCAAATCTTTAAAACTTACAGCATGTGAGAGAAAAGTCTCCCAGGAGTCTCAGCTAAAACTAATCAGTGAGTTTTTAAGAAAAAGAACAAGTAGGAAATTTAAATCCATGTGATTGCTACAAATAAAGCAAGACACTGTCACTAGATCACCTTTGTGTAAGGGCCCTGACGACATACACAACTTAAGATGTGAAGTGCTCAGCTAGCATGCTTCGTGGTATGAACCCAAGACACAGTTTCTCTGTGTCTCATCACCTCTGAAGCATGGTCCACAAACAATGGCAACAAACCTTCTCTTCCTCAGAGTTCAAAGTTACCTTTACTGTTAGTGATAGTTTCCACAGTTAACTAACCTCTACTGGATAGACAGGTTTGACTAACCTTCTCTGAGCTTCTCCAAACCATGTACATGGTACATCCCTCTGCACATGAGGCCTGTTCCTCTCAGGCCTGCTGTTCTCCTTCCCAGATTAGAAACTGGATACCTTTCAAGCCTACATTCTTAAGTCATCTATCAACTTTGGGTACATGATAAGCACAACATGACATTGGGTGCCAAATAACACTTTCATACCTGACAATGAATATGGTCCAGGGGTACCAAACATGGAAACTGGTCAGGTAAGGTCAGGTAACCCCCATACTATCTCCATGTGGAGATGAAGATTGACACACCTTCCCAAGCAGACTTTCTCAGCTGTCTCAGCCCACACAGCAGTCCTTTGCTGAGCTTCCTTACTCCCAGTGACTGATGAGAGTACATGAGAAGATGCCTGATTTCTGGAAAGCCCTGGGCCCCATGACCCACAGTAGCAGCAGCTTCTGATCACAGGTGATTTCAGGAACTGAAAATGCCTAATGTTCCTGCGTTGATTTGAATATGCTCAGCCCAGGGAGTGGGACTATTTGCAGATGAGCCCTCATTGGATAGGTGTAGCCTTGATTGAGGAAGTGTGTCACTGTAGATGTGACCCTTATGTTCCTTGTTATAGCTGCATGAAAATCAGTTTTCTAGTAGCAGCCTTGAGATGATGATGTAGAACACCCATCTCCTCCTGTACCATATCTGCCTAGATGCTGCCATGCTCCCACCTTGATGATAATGAACCAAACTGCTGAACTTGTAAGCCAAACCCAAAGCAGTGTTCTTCTTATAAGATTTGCATTGGTCATGGTGTCTGTCAATAGCAGGAAAACACTAAGTAAGTCACTTTCTACCACAGATTACGAGGTTAATTGAGTGATGTCTTCACCCGAGGAGACATGGCCTCTTATTAAGGTTCTAATCTCCTAAGTAATTGCAGGCTCTCTTCTGGCCTAGGCATTGGCTATAATATTAATCTTCCCAGTGTCTTTTTCTCTGTAAACTATACATTTTGCATTTCTATTTGCCCCATTTGCTCTTTTTCATTGAAGTCCTATAACCTCAGTATAACAGAGGCCATACTGGGCTCTCTTCAAATTTTCATCGAAGAAATTTGTTTATTACTTTTTAATTTAGCCTCAGGTAGGTTTTTACGATGTGGGCTGAAGGAAGCCACATTTTTGTAAAAGCATCATACAGATTATCCCAGACCAGTTACAAGTGTTATTGCCTTCTGAATCCCCTTGTCCTGGGCTTCCACATTCTGGATAGGTCTTGGCACTCCTGACTCCCAAGCTCCTGCCAGTATACCCCATTAAACTCTTCTTAGAGCACTGGGCCACTTCTAGTTCAAAGTTCTGAATTCTTGCATATTTTCCAAAACAAGTAACAAGCACAAAGTGGCATGGTCAGGTATCACAGAGCAAGAGTCCGCTCTATTACATCCCCTTCTGCATTAGTTACCTTTGTATTTCTGTGACAGAAATGCCATGAGCACAGCAAACTATAAAACATGTAGGCGATTAGTGATCCTATTTCACAGACCACCTGTTACCATAGGTTAAGTTCTATGACTACAGGGCAGAGTGGAAGGAGCAGGAAGCAGAGGACTCACATCTGGAATCACAATTACAAAGCAGACAGTGCACAGGGAGTGGTGCAGAGCACTAAAACCTCAAAGCCCAGCCCCACTGGCATTCTTTCTCCAGCAAGGGCACACCTCCTGAGTCTTCCCAAAGAGAGTCACCAACTGGGAAAGGAGTACTCAAATGCCGGAGACAGTGGAGGATAGCTCATGCAAAATGTCATGGTGATTCAGGAATTTGAATAAGTAACAGAGAGACCCTTCACCCTGGGTCAATGTGTGTTGCTGCAAAGCCAGCAAGCTGCTCTCCCTCCTCTTGAACATAAGATGTGGATTATGTAAAAATGTAAACAAGCATCTCCATGGAAAATCAACAGCCCTGTTAATCTGGTAATACTTATAGGATAAGTCCAGAGGTGCTGGATACTGAAATCACAAAAGAAGCCAACACAAACTCAAACCGTTTAGTCTATAGGAATAAAAATACCACAGAAGCCAAAATGGGTAACGATATGGAGCAAACGCTCACTCACTCAGCAGATAAAATTACACCTAGCCCTTACTCACAGACCTATTTCATAAACAGTGTACATTCTGCTGGTACCTACTCAACACAATCCTAAATGCTGCAATCAAACCAAATGGTTTCTTACTTTGTTGAGTATGACTTAAAAACACTAAAGTACTCTGAAGGAGGTTAATGGAAACTTCTCAGGGCCTGGGGAGGTTGGCTAAGGGAGTACAGAATAAGAAAGCAACACAACCCAATTTCCCCACCAGCAAGCAGAAACCGGCCTGATATCAGTTGCCAATTCCTGAGGGTTTAAGAGAAGCCTACAGACTGGAAGGACTGAGGTAGGTGAGATTAAAGTACAGTTACACTGAATGCTCACTTGAGGAATGGGAAGGGTAGCAACTGGAAAGTGCTCTGTGTGTGTGTGTGTGTGTGTGTGTGTGTGTGTGTGTGTGTGTTCCATGCATGTGTTTCTGTGTGAGTGTGGTTGGGTTGTTGCTGTTGTGTGCTTAATTTGAGACAGAGTGTTACCACAAACTGAAGCTGTCCTAAAACTCACCCTGTACACAAGGGTGGTTTGGACAGTAAAGAGACCTTCTCTCTCATGAAAGGGGGATTAATGATGTGTAGCACAAGCTATGTGTGAATGTAAATTTCAAAATCTGAAGATTTTATAAATCTCCTTTGGCTTGCTTTAACAATGCTGGTGATTATAGCAATACATGGTACACTGAGGACAGAACAGAATATATAGTGTGAGCTTTTGAGATGGTTCAGAGGTGAAAGGAATAGCTGATGATCTGAGTTTAGTTCCAGAGGCACTGTTAATAATCAAACACAAATGTAGCCGACTTTTATCCTGTGTAAAAATCAGTCAGGGCATCCAGTCATCTAAAGTCTGGAAGCTGGGGAAGGGAACATGGAAAATGAATATCCTAGTAAGAGCACCATTGGAAGGGGAAGCCCTGGGTCCTGCTAAGACTGAACCCCCAGTGAACTAGATTGTTGGGAGGAGGGCGACAAGGGGGGGAGGATGGGGAGGAGGGAAGGGGATGTTTGCACGGAAACTGGGAAAGGGAATACTGGAAATGTATATAAAAAATACTCAAGTTAATATATATATATATATATATATATATATATATATATATATATATATATACACACACACACACACACACAAACACACACATTGAGGTCAACCCTAGATAGGGCATAGAGCAATCCACACATCATGGGATTCAACGGGGCGTTTTATGAAAGAGCTATTTCCCAGGAGCACACCTGTGTGTCAAGGCCTCCCTTCCAGCTTGGCCTTTGGAATCTCCAGTGCTAAACACTGTCTCTTCCTTTGCAGAAGTGAAACATAATAAAAATTCACACTTCACAGTACAGTGAATAGCAGTAATCGCGAAAGGTGTAAATAGAACCGATGAGTACCAGAGTATGTGGATTGATGTTATATGAAATGTGTTTGGGTGCCGTGCAGTATCCTCTTCCATGTACCTACATACTGAGCAACGACCCTGTACAATTTCTCTCTAGACAGAACCATCTGGAATTCACTCACTGAGGGACTTATGCCCTGGAGTGGCAGCTACAGGTAGGACTTGTGCAACCATGTCACGAAGCGAAGAGACAGAGATGCATGGATTAAATGGAGAGAAGCAGATTGGAATGGTGGAGAGGCTAACCTGCCAACAACTCCAAACCCCCAGTAGGATGACAATGGAGAACAGCGAGCAGTTTCCCAGCCAGCCTCACTCTCCATAGCCAGACTTCTTCCAGTCCTTCCATTTTCCCAAGGAAAGAAAAGTTCAAAAAGCAGGGACAGGGAAAGAAAAACTGCTCTACTCCCAGGAGCCAAGGGCAAACCCCCTGGCACCTCCCTATCTGAGCCCATAAGCAGAGACAGCCCAGTCCTGGGATCATCTCTAGAGGCTCAGGGACCCAGGCAGATGAGCCCTTGAATCACAAAGGGTTCCTCTACAGCATTCTATGGGTGTCAGTCCTGAGTCCCTGAGCCTGAGGTGCTCTGCACAGCTATTCAGAGAAGCCTTCTCCTGATCTCTGTACAAAGATCTCTGTGTTGGATGTCAGAGGAGAGTGTCCACCCAGCATGGGTTGGGGCTCTGGCCCTCTAATCTGTTGGTCCATGTTAACTTCTCCACAGAGAAAGCTTATGAGCTTTGCTGATGCATCCATTAGGCGTTTGGGGGAGTCAAACTCAAGTCTCTGCCTAGTCCTGCAGCTTTGTCTCAGGTGTTTGATGATAACCTAGAGCCTTTCTGAGGACTTATGAGAACAGTGTCCTCTTGATGGGTCAGTTTAGAAACAGCTTTGTCTTTAAAAGAAGAAAACTATACCATCAGTTTGAGGCTAATTCTTCAGAATTCAAAGATAACGTGACACCCTGAGTGTAGACATGAGGACTTTAAAGCAGGATGCAGAGTAAACATTCAAAACAGAGAACTATGGACAGCTAAACATCTTACAGGGTTTTATTTCTAACAGCCTAAAGTCTTTCCATAGCCCATAGAAGCCACGGTCTCAGAGTCCTTCCCAACCATGTCTTGACAGGTCCTATTGTGACCTCATGAGGAGCGATTGTGAGGCGGCCCAGCAAACACATATTAAGCTGTTGCCAGGCCTGGAATTCTTTGAGTGCTTTGAGAGGAGGTGTGGAGTGGAGCCCTCTGCGACTTGGTTGTATCTAGTGAGCTGTGTGTGGTTGTATCGAATTTTACTGTACTGTGTATATGTGTATGTATCAGTGTGTGTAAGAGAGTGTGTGTTGACAGATTGGCCTGTGTGTGAGTGCGTGTACACTTTTGCCTGTGTGTTTGTCAGTATATGTAGGAGTGTGTGAGTTTACAGGTTTGTATGTGTGTATGTGTTTGTATGTGTGTATGTCTTCTTGTGCGTATGTGTATCCCTGTGTGTATGTGTGTATGTGTCTGACGTGTGTTTTTCCAGGTTTGCTTGTGTGTAAGTATGCGTGTTTTGTGTGAATCTGGGTGTTTGTAAGAGTTTGTGTGAGTATAAGTTCACTTCTGTGTATTTCTGTGTGTGTGCCTGTGTGTGTGCCTGTGCCTGTGTGAGTGCCCGTGTGTGTGTGTGTGTGCGTGTGTGTGTGTGTGTGTGTGTCTGTGTGTGCACGTGCCCATCCCCTTTTGCCCCTTGTATCTATATTACCTGCACCTCAGTGCAAGAGAGTGTAGAGGCCAGAAGTCACCCCGGCTGCTGTTCCTGAGGTAGGTTCTCAACCTTATTTTCAAGACAGGCTCTCTCACTGGCCTGCAGCTGCCCAAGTATCTGGGCTGGCTGACCAGTCGCTCCCAGGCATTTGGTATGCCAACCCCATAATATCAGTTTAAAGGCCTATGTAGATGGCTGGCTGCCTATTTCTTGATTGATTGATTGATTTTTGGATGACTTCAAGAGAAAGAATTAGGTCACATATTGCCACGCCACTGGCTATTTCCTTATTGGGGTTTTGTTTTTTGTTTTATTTATTTATTTATTTATTATGGATTGCTGGTTTCATTTTTTGGTGGTTTTTATGTTCTCACATGCTATATTACTGCTTTGATTATTTACGGTTCTGCAGTCGGATGATTAACTCTATCTCCATTTTCAATGTCCTGCGGTTTTATCCTTTTACATTATTCCTGTTTCTCTATTTATTGAGTACAAGCAATCATTGGCTTAGACTTGATACAAATTTGCCCTTTGTGACACTTTGACTCTTTGGCCTTTGTTTAAGGTTTACTATTCACTGATATTTAACTGCCTTATTCCTTGTGGTTGGTTAATTTTAATTTTCAGTATTTTGCTCTGGAGAGTTGTGGATTTTTGTGGATCACTAGGTCCTGAAATTCAATGGAGTTTTCTCTTAAGTGTTGGCTTTTTATATTTGTTTGTTTTGTCTTATACTCAGTCTTTCTCCTCTCATTTCTTTCATCTGTTTTTTTTTTCTTCAATGAACATCTATTCATAGTATTGACCATCTTTGGCCGCCCAATCCTATTGTAGTATGACGATTTTTATTTTCATCATTGCATTTAGTATGTGTGTGCTCTTGGCTTTCTCTTTTGGGGTTGGTTATTTGGGTGGCTTTTACTTATGACTCTTCATATTTTCCCCTTAACTTTTTCATAATTTTGCTCTATTTTTCTAGTCTAGTTTTTACTTTGTCTTTGTTTGTTTTTTTTCTTTTTCTTTTGTTTGTTTCTTTTAGGTACCACAAGTGTAATTTTAGCTCCTATATTGCTCCATCTTTTTCATTATTTGATTCCATTTTTGTTATTTTTAGGTAGCATTAGTACTGATAAAATGCCTACAGAGACTGAGGAGGAGTTACCAACCCCTACACCCGAGCCCAGTATCTCTGAGGAGGGCAACTTCCATTCCCAATACCAAGTATTGGGGACAATTGGGCAAGGGGGCAACGCCAAAGTCCTCCTGGCCCACCACCGGCTCACAGGAACCCCGGTGGCTGTCAAAGTTCTGCGAAAGGACAAGCAGTGGTTCCAGCCAGCCATGATGGAAGCAAACATAATGAGAAAGATCAACCACCCCAACATAGTGTCTCTCATACAAGTTATTGAAAAGGAAACGAGAATATACCTCATAATGGAGCTGGTGGAAGGCCAAGAACTCTACCAGTACATCAGAGAGTCAGGGCACATAGAGGAGGATGAGGCCCGGCAAATATTTGAACAGATATTGTCAGCAGTGAGCTACTGCCATGGAAAGGGGATTGTTCACCGAGACCTCAAACTGGACAATATAATGATTGATAAAAACAAAAAGGTCAAAGTCATCGACTTTGGGCTTAGCACCCAATTTCAACCTGGAAAAATGCTAAACCACCACTGCGGCACGTACTCTTTTGGTTCCCCTGAACTCCTCCTTGGCCATCGGTATGACGGGCCGAAGAATGATATGTGGATTATAGGAGTGGTCTTGTACTGTATGGTAGTGGGAAAGCTCCCATTTGATTCAGTGATCATCCAAGAACTGCAGAGACAAGTAGTGGCAGGGGTATATCCTGCTCCCTGTGGGGTTTCAAAAGAACTGGAGGACCTCCTTAGTAAATTACTGAGGGTAAATCCCAACTTTAGACCAACAGCAAGAAAGGCGATGAAACACCCTTGGTTCAAAGAACACTGGAACGGATTGATAGGTCCCTATGAAGAAATGCTTCCCCTCACACCAGACCCGGCCATTTTGGATGCCATGAAAAGCATTGGATTCCAAGCCTCTGTAGTAAAACACTCTTTAAAACAAAGAAAATATAATGAGGAAATGGCAACTTATTTCTTTCTACAAAAGCAGGCTCTCCAGGGGGATGGCTGCACAGCCCAGGCACAGCAAGTGAGTCCCGTTGTAGCCCCATTTCCTAGCCTTGATCCTGCTGCTGCTTTTAGATTAGAACCAAAGAGGAGTGGAAGCCTGCCAGTCCTTGGCACCTTGCGGGTGTCATCCTCCCATGGTCACGTATCTCACTATGGCCAGAATGCTCATCCAAAAGGAGGCAAAAGATCCACTGTGGCTGGTCGTCTCAGGCCTCTACCGATGACACCTACACAGGACCACTATCACAAATGTGCCGTGAGTGTCCCATGCATTCAAACAACAAGCATCTTCACTGAGAAGAGTAGCAATAAGGAAATCAAAGAAGACAACCCACTCTCCCACAGAGCCCCATTAGAGGATAAGCCCATCCCCAGCAGGGTCCGGCACAGAGGTTTTAAGGGGTGGACCAGGAATATAGCAAATGCCCTGATAAAGCTGTGTTGCTGCATGCCAAGGAGAAAGAAACCTCGCCTGGGGCAGAACAGAATCTCCCCCCAGAAATGAGCCACAGGGAGAGTCCAGAGAACAAGCAGCAGGCATAGCCCAGGTACCTTTGTGCTTTGTCCTTTTCAGTTTGCTCTATGCTGGTCCTTCCTCTGTCTCTGGTTTCCATTTTCCCCACAATTCTTACCTTGTATCTGCTCTAAGTTCTTTATGAGGTTTCCCCAACACCAAGCCTTCTCCCTCTTCTTGATTTCTCCTCTTCCCAGCAGGGACCCAATAGGATTGATGAGTTCCACACTCTACAGAGTTTTCTAGTTGGCCCATCCCTTCAGATGGACTCCAGCTCCCCCTTAGGCCAATAGCTCCCACAAGGTGAGGACAAGAGGTTCATGGGCTCATGGACTCCTCCAGGGGCTACTGATCTTTTCACATGTGGTCATCAATCACAAGTGCTGCAGAACAGAGTCTTATGTTTTCAAATATAACATCCCATTCCATTAAGCCTCAAAACTAATTAACAAGGTTTTTCATTGAATAAGTATCAACAACCTAATTTGTGGGTTATAGTTGATGGTCAGAATCCTGCATGCATGCATATTGTTTTGCATACTGGTTTTTTTTGTTCCTAAGACCTAGTGATCTATTGAATTTTATAGGTAGTAGTTCTAAATGGTTTCTTTCAAAGACCTCAACTGAGAAGTAGAAAAAAGAAGTTATAATATAGTAAGGCAAATCAAAGCCCCAAATGGTAAGCTAAGAATTCTACCTCACTGTCTTTTTTGCTTGGAATAAATTGTCTTGTCTCTTTCACAGTGTCATCTGGAAATTCTTTCATGTCCTCAGTATAAACAGTAGGTGATTTCAGACACATGGCAATGGAAAAGACAACAGCAGAAACTACAGCAGCAACAGGAGTAGCAACAATAGCAGAAGCAGCATTAGGCACAGCAGCAGCAGGAGGAGGAGAACGAGGAGGGTAGGAGGAGGAGGAGGAAGAGGAAGAGAGGAGGAGAAAGAAGAGGAGGAGGAGGAAGAGAAGGAAGAGGAGGAGGAGAAAGAGGAGGATGAACAGCAGGGGGAAGATTTTGATTCCCTGTCCCCGTGAGAATTGCTGATGACTACTTCTGGACACAGATATCATGCTGAGAACTGTTTATCAAAATGATTTAACAGAATATTAATTTTCATAGAAGACATGTCAATGTTCCTGAGGGCATGCAGCCCTGGAAAAGAGAGCCAGATGGCTGAGGCAAGCAGTGTGGAATGTTCTTACTGAGGAAGACCTTCTCAAAGCTGATGATGTAATAGGCATGAAGGAGCATTTCATGGGAGTCACGGTCCCATGCCCCTGTGTCAGGGCACACAGAGCTCCTAGCCTTGCATCCTGCGTGAGAGGGGACCTGGAATATTCCCTGATCCCCACAGGGTCCTGGATTGCTTGGTTCCCCCTCAATCATGGTCCTCCCTGTGCCCCATGGGGTCCGCAGCTTCTACGGGCTGAATTTATATCAGTGATTAACTGGAGCTGGACCACAACCACACCACAGGCAAGCCCTGGGCACTGAGGACATTAAGAGCAGCAGACAACATCTCCTCCGCTGCTTCTGACTCTGCTCCACAAGCCTATGTAGATGTTCCTGAGGTAGGTTCATCAGAGACATCCTATGCCATGGCATGGAGGCTCCCAAGAACTTCTACGATCAATATGAGCCACACAAGAGCCCACAGTCCATCCTGGGAGAACATTAAAGTATCTGGAATTATCAGGGACCCTAAGGTAGGTTCGTCAGGATATGGAGCTGATGTATGGTGGGATGCTTGGAGGATACAGCCTAAGGCAACGTAGAGGAAAGTGTGTTATGAGAGCTAAGACAGAGCAACCACACAGTCTGAGAACAAGTTTGCTTAAGTGAAATTTGGCCGTCCTTGAACTCTCTGTTCTTCCAGGGTAGGATGGCCTATGGGGCCCAGGACAGAGCGACCATGCCAGAATTACAATGGTCTGTAATAGAGATGGAGAAGGTGTCAGGATGGGACTTGGGCAGTGGATGGAGCTCTATGACTGCAAAGCCTGCCTAGGCTCCAAAAACCCAGAGCTGGCTGCTGCAGGAAGTCCTAGATCACAACTCTGCAGTTCCTCTTCCCAGGTCTTGCTTTTAACTACTGGACCCAACACAAAGCCTCCCTTGCAGGCTTACCAGAGCATGAAAATGAAATGGCCACCTCCTGTAACAAGAAACACTTCTAGAAGAGGAAGGAGACATCAATACATTCACAAAATCTTCAACTCGAAATCTGTCTTGCCAATAAGTGTGCAGGGATAAAGGTAAAGCAGATATTGAGGGACCAACCAATCAATGACTGACACAAAGTGAGATCTGTCTCATGTGACAGACACAACCTCTGACGCTATTTATGATATTCTTTCTGATTTACTTGCAGACAGAAAAGTAGCACACCTGTCTCCAGAGGCTTCACTCAGCAGCTGAAAGCCACAGCCAATCCTCAGATGGAGCTTGGGAAGTCTTGTGGAAGAGTGGGGGGAGAGTGACAAGGAAACTGGTTGGGTTAAAACACTACAAGAAGTCCCCTACCGTCAGATACCTTGGACCATGGAGTATGCTAGAGCCTGTGCAACCAACTCCAGAGCCGGGTTAGCTATCTGCCGTTGGTCTCCATGTGGGTCATCTGACAAGTAGATCCAGGACTGTCTCAGTCTGTGTTGCCTGCCATTGGATCTGTTCCCCATACCCGGACTGCCTGATTGTAAATCTGTGGGGCAGAATGTGCTCGGGCCACCTGGGACTAGATGTCCCAGGGTGGTGTGGTACCCAGGGTGTCTCCCCTTGTCCAAAGAGAAGGGAGAGCATTATGGTAGAAAGGATTTGTAAGGTGGGACTGGGAAGGGAAGAGGGAGAGTGACTGGGATCAGGATGTAACCTGAATAAAGAAGAAATTATTGGAAGTAAAAAAGTTAGCCTGGAAAATGGAAAGATTGATAAGTGGCTAAGAGCACTGAATGCTCTTCCAGAGGTCCTGCGTTCAAATCCCAGCAAACACATGGAGGCTCACAAATGTCTCTAATGACATCTGATGCCCTCTCTCGTCTTTCTAAATACAGCTACCCTGTACGTATGTATAACGAATGATTGAATGAATGAATGAATGAATGAATAAATAAATAAATAAATAAATAAATTTTACCCTGTCTTAGTTATCAGGCAATGAATAAAATGTCGAGATTATGTTCAAACCCATGTCATGGATTGCCTGGATCTTTTAGATCTTCAGGAAACATCTCAAGGAAGAACAAGAGAGGCTGGAGAAGAATGGGGAAAGGTTTGATCCCTGAAGTTCCTCAGTGTCCACTAGCACAGCACTTGTCCTTGGGAGATGACATCTTTCACTCTTCCTGACTGTTGCACCAATCAGAATTACAAGCTCTGTGGATGAACCTGTAAAAGAGGACAGTTGCTCTTGGGCCAATATGGAGGTTCCTGACCTCTCAGCAAGCTCACTGCTGACTTTTGAGGTCTCTGGAGGGTGAGCAAAATGAAGACACACAGAGTAGCCTCAGGTTGAGTCAGCCAGGCCCAGGGGGCTCAGTGGTGTCTCTCAGATTCCCAGGCCCTCCCTGAGATTGAACACACTACACAGTGTAAGAGGATTAGGGGATAACCAGGAAATGCAGTTGCTCAGGTGTCTGGCTCTGTAGGAGGGAAGTAAATCACAGTGGGAAGCTTCAGGACAGTCAGGTGACCTGAGCCCTCCACAGAGTCTAAGTCCAGACTCACAGACATTCATCTGTCCACAAGTCTCCTAAACACAGGCCTTGACTGACCTGCAGTCCCGAGTATGTTATTATACAGTGTCGCTTAGAGAGAGGACATACTTTCCAATTAGGCCTTTTCTGTGTCACACTGAGACTGGGTTTATGGTACAGCTGATGCAGATGGGGACTGGCCACAAGTGGCAGTCTATCGCAGATCATGAAATAAATAAATAAATAAATAAATAAATAAATAAATAAATAAATAAATACCCACTTATCTCACTGCCTGCAATCCTCATTGTCACCACAAGGGAGCGCTGCTTTGACCTTCTCAGAAAGAAAAGCTGACTTCCCTCAGGGAAATGGATGGATGGATGGATGGATGGATAGATAGACAGAGAAGTGATTTGACTTAATCAGTTTCTTCCAGTCCTACTTTTCTGAGCTAAACACCTCGGACATGTCTGCTGCAATTGCTTGTTCTTCATTTCTGCTTTCTTCGGCTGTTCATTCAAGGCAGCCCCCCTTAGAATCTGCTCATCTCAATAAAGGCACATCTGTGGAATGTATAGCTTCTCAGTTAGGAGCTGAGGCATTCTTGGAAGGACTTCCCAAAATCCCCTCTGGGGCAGTTGCCAGTGTTCTCTACTTCAGACAGCAGCTGCATGAAGCAAACACACACCCGTCTGAACATTCCAGCTTGGGTGCACGTCACAGTGCACCTGCCCCAGGGTCCCTGCCAGTTGCACATGCCACAGGGCCACTACTACAAGATCCCTTCCCCAGGACTCCTGCCCCATTGCATCTCCCCCAGGATCCCTGCTCTGTTGTAACTGAACCTGGGTCCCTGCCCTGTTGTTCCTGGCTCACGTTTCCTACTCAGTTTTACCTGCCCCAACGACCCTGTCCCACTGCACCAGCCTCAGGGATCCTGTCCCATTGTGCCCACCATGCTGCACCTTCCTGAGAGTACCTACTAACTGTCCCGAGGTGGCATTTTTCAAAATCTAATTCAAAGATCTTGCCAGTCAGAACCCATTGTCTTTGGTAACACCAAGTAGATATTAGCAGGGCTTCCTCACCTACACTTAATCAATCCCTTCTCTCAGTTGTCCATGTGGAAGCAAAGAAACTAGCAGCAGAACATGGAGTAGTCACCCAGGATATCAGCACCCCTAGAATTCTCATGAGATGGGCTGCTGTGACTGTGACACAGGGGTGGCAGGCAGGCTTTGACACTGAACAAGCCCAGAGTGCTGACCCTGCTCACATGTGTGCCAGCACCGTAGCCTAACTCTAGATGTCCTAAACTCTGAGAGGAGGAAGGAGATCTTCCTACATAGAAGCTGTGCTCTGAATCTGTGCTGGCCAAGGTCAAGCCAGAGTGTTTGAACATGCCAGTTCCAGCCCCTGAGGGTTCTCTGCCTGCCTGGTGTTTTGTTGTGCTTTACGTCTGGCACGGTGAAGATGTGGTCCATACTAGGAATATCTTTGAAGGCAGCTGCCCTGGGTTCCCATGCTAAAATTCAATTAGGGACTGACAGGGACCTAAATAACAACAAGACAGTGCCAAGACCATGAGTTCCAAAATCAAGAGCAAATGGGGCCTTGATGGTATCCTGTGCTGATCTGACAGGAGTCAGCACACACAATTCTCCTGCACATCCAATGCCCCTTGGAAAAATCCTCTGTCAAGGGTAAGTGATGCCTCATGAGAATGAACTGTCAGCATAGGACAAGACACTTGGGACTACTGTCCTGAACTCACCAGTCTCAGAAGAATGGACTTTGAAAAGTTTTCAGAACACAGGATAGGGCTGTGTAAGCAAGTGCAGGTAATCCTTGGGAAACACATAGTTCCTGAGGAGGTTCTGAGAGCTGTTGGATCCAATCCTGGAAAAGGCAGCATTGTGTTCAGGGGGTAAGAAAGCAGGAGCCTGCTGCTGTTTTCACAGTATTGCATGGGAACAGTAACAATGCCCTTAGGAGCAGGATGTCCTAGCACTCTCAGATCAAGAAGACAGCCTAGAGCCTATTAGGCCCATATCCCAAGAGAATACCGGTCATGTGTGAAGCTTCTATAGCCAGGAAGCTGGAGCAGGGAACATTGACATTGTCTCAGTTAGGGGTTTACTGCTGAGAACAGACACACCATGACCAATGCAGCTCTTATGAGGACAACATTAATGGACACAGGATTGCAGGTTCAGAGACTCAGACCAGTATCATCAAGCTGGGAGCATGGCAGCATCCAGGCAGTCATGGTGCCAGAGTAAGTGAGAGGTCTACATGTTGATGTGAAGGCTGCTTGGGGAAGATTGGCTTGCATGTGGATAGGAAAAGGGTTTTAAAGCCCATGCCCACAGTGACACACCTACTTTAACAAGACCACGCCTCCTAATATTGCCACTCCCTGAGCTAAGCATATACAAACCATCATAGACATCTTGCAGGAGGGTGGTACTGTTCTATCAGAGAGAAGCCTCTGCTCCCGTTAATATACTGAGGTCAACCCTGGATAGGGCCCAGAGCCCTCCACACATCCTGGGACTCAGGGAGGCATCCTATGAAAGAGCTTTTTCCTAGAAGGACACATGGGTGTTAAGGCCTCCCTTCCAGCCAGGCTATAGGGAGTCTCCAATGCTAAACTCTGTCTCTTTGCAGAAGTGAAACAATAAAAATTCACCATTCACAGTACAGTGAGTAGCAAAAATGGTGAAAGGTGTAAATAGAACCAATTAGTACCTGAGCATGAGGATTGGTTTTATATGAAATGTGGGTGGGTGCAGTGCAGTATCCTCCTGCATGTACCTACATGTTCAGTAACTACCCTGTTCGATGCTGCTTTACACAGAACCATCTGGAATCCATTCACTGAGGGACTCCATCCCTGGACTGGAAGCTACAGGTGGGACATTTGTATCCAGGTCTCCCAGCCCTGGGACAGGGATGCATGGATAAAGTGGAGAGAAGCAGACTGGAATGGTGCAGAGGTTATCCTGCCAACAACCCCAAGCCCCCAGCTGCTTGACAATGTAGAATAGCGAGCAGTTTCCCAGACAGCCTCACTCCCCATAGACAGACTTCTTCCAGTCCCTCCTTATGCCAAGGGAAAGAAAATCAAAAAAAGCAGGAGCACGGAAAGAAAAATTGCACTACTCCCAGGAGCCAAGGACAAGCCCCCTCCCATCCTCTGATCTGACCCCATAACCATCCACAGCCAAGTCCTGGGCTCATCTCTAGAGGCACATGGACCCAGGCAGATGAGCCCTTGAATCACAATCGGCTCCTCAAAAGCATCCTATGGGTGTCAGTCCTGAGTCCATGAATCGGAGGTGCTCTGCACAGCTATTCAGAGAAGCCTTCTCTTGATCACTGTCAAAGATCTCTGTGTTGGATGTCAGAGGAGAGTGTCCACCCAGTATCAGTCCTGGGACTGTGGCCCTCTAATATGTTAGCCCATGTGAACCTCCCCACAGAGCGCCACCTCTCCTTGATCGCCTTCTATAGGAAGATATTTAGAGTCCCTTGCACGAGGCAGGGAAAATGGCACACAGCTGAGGGTGGTAGACAAAGCTGGGAACACATCAAATATTGAGTTGGTGTGAGGCTCCCTAAGCCATGCTTGGGCCGGTCTGTGCCAGCGATCCCATAAGTCCCTTTGATTCTCCCCATGTACACAGCAAGAACCAATTGCCAGGCCTACCCTCTGCCCAGAGCAAAGGGAGATTGGGACTTGGATTCCAACCTTGGCCATTATTGTAATACCTGACCTTGTAACCCTTGCTCCCTTTGGGGCTCAACAGTCCCCCTCAAATGTAGACAACAATGTCTAGATGGTGTTCACAGCTTTTCTTGCCTGAAACTGTGCTTTGTTTGATACTACAAACCAGGAAGTAGGGACTTGAACTTGAGATCACTGACTCAGGCTAGGGAGGACTCCAGGGCACCTGAGCTCAGCTGCAAAGGCAGAAGCTGAACCACAGTGAGCAGAGGTGGCACATTTTGCTGTTTCTTTCCTTTTCTGCTCTCAGGTCTTTCAATGAACTCCACAGATGAGGATCTTTCCTCCCAGGCTGTTGTCTGCAGCCATGAGGGTCCTCTCCAGGGGATTCAAAACCCCAGAAGAGTCTTCAGAAGGAAAGCGCTACACACTGCTCTGCCCCCAGCACTCTGAAAAACAGAGACCCTTTCTGGGCTTGGGCCAGTCAGTGCTCAATAGTTAGCTTCTGGCTGCACTGGCTGCTCACAAATAACTCAGCTGCCTGGGTCCTGTGGCCTGGCTGTCACAGACTGTGATTGAGAATTTATTTCAACTGTGTCAGCACAGCCACTCTGTTCCTTCTGGTCCCAAGTTGCACAGAGCTCCTTGTCCTCATACACGCCTGTTCCATCACTGGACCTTAATATTTAAAGTGAGCCCTACACTCAGGATGGACTTGGTTTTCTATACATCATGCCAACCTCTGTGTGAGAGGAAGTGTCTGCATGTGTATGCATACCCTCTTATGTGCCTAGGTGTCCATGCATACCACTACCCCATGTCCTGTCAGAGGCCATCCTCTGACAGGTCCTCACGCCTGCATGTCAGACTACCTGTCTTCAAGCCCCAACCCCTCCCCACTCCACAGATGCTGAGCTTGTGGGCTTTGCTGATGCATCCAACATTGATGGGGGTTTTGGGGATTCAAACTCAAGTCCTCACCCTTGGGAGGCAAGTGCTCTGCCTATCCCTGCAGCTTTGTCTCAGGTGTCTGATGATAACCTAGAGCCTTTCTGAGGATTTATGAGAACAGTGTCATCTTGATGGGTCAGTTTAGAAACACAGCTTTGCCTTTTTCATTTTTTAAAATCTGTACCATCAGTTTGAGGCTAATCATTCAGAATTCAAAGAAAAAGTGACACAGCGAGCATAGACATGAGGACTTTAAAGCAGGAGGCACAGCAAATATTCAAAACAGAGAACTGAGGAGAGGTAAACATCTTACAGGCTTTGATTTCTAAAAGCCTAAAGTCTCTCCATAGCCCACAGAAGCCAGAGCCTTGAAGCGCTTCCCAACCATGTCATGACAGGTCCTATTGTGACCTCATGAGGAGCGACTGTGAGGAGGTCCAGCCAACAGATGTTAAGCTGTAGCCAGGCCTGGATTTCTTTGGGTGCTTTGAGAGGAGGTGTGGAGTGGAGCCCTCTGCGACTTGGTTGTATCTAGTGAGCTGTGTGTGGTTGTATCGGATTTTACTGTACTGTGTATATGTGTATGTGTCTATGTGTGTAGGATGATGTGTGTTGACAGATTTGCTTGTGTGTGACTGTGTGTACACTTTCGCCCGTGTTTGTCAGTATATGTAGGAGTGTGTGAGTTTACAGGTTTGTTTGTGTGTATGTGTTTGTATGTGTGTACGTTTTCTTGTGCATGTGTGTGTCCCTGTGTGTATGTTTGTGTGTGTCTGTGATGTGCGTTTTTATTGGTGTGCTTGTGTGTAAGTATGTGTGTACCTGTTCATATGTGATTGGGTTTTGTGTGAATCTGGGTGTTTGTAAGAGTTTGTCTGTGTGAGTATAAGTACACTTTTGTGTATTTCTGTGTGTGCTTCTGTGTGTGCCTATGTGTGTGTGTGTGTGTGTGTGTGTGTGTGTGTGTGTGTGTGTACACACGTTCCCATCCCCTTTTGCCCCTTCTTGTATCTATATTACCTTCACCTCAGTGCAAGAGAGTGTAGAGGCCAGAAGTCAGCCCGGGCTCCTGTTCCTAAGGTAGGTCATCAACCTCATTTTCAAGACAGGATCTCTCACTGGCCTGCAGCTGCCCAAGTACCTGTGTTGGCTGACCAGTGGCTCCCAGGATTTTGATATGCCAACCCCATAATATCAGGTTAAAGGCCTACGTAGACGGCTGCCTGCTCATTTATGGTTTGATTTTTTTTTTCTGTGTTTAAGAGATAGAATTAGGCCATATATTCTCAAGACCACTGGCTATTTCCTTATTGTGGTTTTGATCTTTCTTTCTTTCTTTCTTTCTTTCTTTCTTTCTTTCTTTCTTTCTTATGGATTGCTGGTTTCATTTTTTGGTGGTGGTTTTTATGTTCTCACATGCTATATTATTGCTTTGATCATATACATTTGTGCAGTCGGATGATTCACTCTATCTCCATTTTCAATGTCCTGCGGTTTCATCCTTTTACATTATTCCTGTTTCTCTATTGAGTACAAGCAATCATTGGCTTAGTCTTTATACAAATTTGCCCTTTGTGACACTTTGACTCTTCGGCCTTTGTTTAAGGTTTACTGTTCACTGATATTTAACAGCCTTATTCCTTGTGGTTGGTTAATTTTAATTTTCAGTATTTTGCTCTGGAGAGTTGTGGATTTTTGTGGATCACTAGGTCCTGAAATTCAATGGAGTTTCCCTTAAGTGGTGGCTTTTTACATTTCTTTGTTTTGTCTTATACTAATTGTTTCTCCTCTCGTTTCTTTCATCTGACCTTTTTCTTCAAACTACATCCATTCACAGTATTGATTTGGCTGCCCAATCCTATTGTAGTATGACGATTTTTATTTTCATCATTGCATTTAGTATGTGTGTGCTCTTGGCTTTCTCTTTTGGGGTTGGTTATTTGGGTGGCTTTTACTTATGATTCTTCATATTTTCCCCCTTTTCATAATTTTATTCTATTTTTCTAGTCTAGTCTTTTCTTTATTTTTATTTTTTTTCTTTTTGTTTTGTTTGTTTCTTTTAGGTTCCACATGTGTAATTTTAGTTCCTGAATTGCTCCATCTTTTTCATTATTTGATTCCATTTTTTTTTTATTTTTAGGTAGCATTAGTACTGATAAAATGCCTACAGAGATTGAGAAGGAGTTAGCCCCTCCTACGCCCGATCCCAGTATCTCTCAGGAGGGAACCTTTCATTCCCAATATAAAGTACTGAAGACTATTGGAAAAGGAAGCCATGCCAAGGTCCTCCTGGCCCACCACCAGCTCACAGGAACCCCAGTGGCGGTCAAAGTTCTCCGAAAGAACAAGCAGTGGTTCCGGCCAGCCATGACAGAAGCAAACATAATGAGAAAGATCAACCACCCCAACATTGTTTCTCTCTTACAAGTCATTGAAAACAAAACTAGAATATACCTCATAATGGAGCTGGTGGAAGGCCAACAACTCCACCAGTACATCAGAGAGTCAGGGCACATAGAGGAGGATGAGGCCCGGCAAATATTTGAACAGAGATTGTCAGCAGTGAGCTACTGCCATGGAAAGGGGATTGTTCACCGAGACCTGAAAGTGGACAATATAATGATCGATAAAAACAAAAAGGTCAAAGTCATCGACTTTCGCCTTAGCACCGAAACACAACCTGGACATATGCTAAACCAGCACTGCGGTGCGTACTCTTTTGGTTCCCCGGAACTCTTCCTTGGACTTCTGTATGACGGGATGAAGAATGACATGTGGACAATAGGAGTGGTCTTGTATTATATGGTAGTGGGAAAGCTCCCATTTGATTCTGTGATCATCCAAGAATTACAAATACAAGTTGTTGCAGGCGTGTATCCTGCCCCCTGTGGGGTTTCAGAAGAACTGAAGAACCTTCTTAGTCAATTACTAACAGTAAATCCAATGTATAGACCAACAGCCAGCCAGGTGATGAAACACGCCTGGTTCAAAGAACACGGGAAGGGGTTCACAGGTCGTTGTGAAGAACTGCTTCCCCTCAGGCCAGACCCTGAAATTTTGGGTGCGATGAAATGCATGGGATTTCAAGCCTCTGTAATAAAATACTCCCTAATAAAAAGAAAATATAATGAGGAAATGGCAACTTATTACTTCCTACAACAGCAGGCCCTCCCGGGGTATGGCTGCACAGCCCAGGCACAGCAAGTGCGTCCCATTGCAGCCCCATTTCCTAGCCTTAATCCTGCAGGTGCTTTTAGATTACAAAGAAAGAGGAGTGGAAGCCTGCCAGTCCTTGGCACCTTGCAGGTGTCATTCTCCCACGGTCAAGTATCTCAGTATGGCCAGAAGGCTCATCCAAAAGGAGGAAGAAGGTCAACTGTGCCTGGTCCTCTCAGGGCACTACCACTATCACAAATGTGCCATGAGTGTCCCATGCATTCAAACAACAAGCCTCTTCAGTGAGAAGAGTAGCAACAAGGAAATAAAAGAAGATAATCTACTCTCCCACAGAGCCCCATTAGAGGATAAGCCCATCTCCAGCAGGGTCCGGCACAGAGGTTTTAAGGTGTGGACCATGAATATAGCAAATGCCCTGATTAATCTTTGTTGCTGCTTGCCAAGGAGAAAGAAACCTCGCCTGGGGCAGAACAGCATCTCACCCGAGAAATGAGCCACAGGGAGAGTCCAGAGAACAAGCAGCAGGCATAGCCCAGGTACCTTTGTGCTTTGTCCTTTCCAGTTTGCTCTATGCTCCTCCTTCCTCTTGTCTCTGGTTTCCATTTTCCCCACAATTCTTACCTTGTATCTTCTCTAAGTTCTTTATGAGGTTTCCCCAACACCAAGCCTCCTGCCTCTTCTTGATTTCTCCTCTTCCCAGCAGGGACCCAATAGGATTGATGAGTTCCCCACTCTACAGAATTGTCTTGTTGACCCATCCCTTCAGATGGACTCCATCCCCCCCTTAGGCCAATAGCTCCCACAGGGTGAGGACTAGAGGTTCATGGGATCTTGGACTCTTCCATGGGCTACTGGTCCTAGCACATGTGGGCATCAATTCCAAGTGCTGCAGAACAGAGTCTTATCTTTTCAAATGTGACGTCCCATTCCATTAAGCCTTAAAATTAATAACAAGGTTTGTCATTGAATAAGTATCAACAACCTGTTTGTGGGTTATTGTTGATGGTCAGAATCCTGGATGCATGCATAGTTTTTTGCATACTGATTTTTTTTGTTCCTAAGGCCTACTGATTGGTAACATTTCTAAATGATTTCTTTCAAAAATCTTAAGTGAGAAGTAGAAGAGAAGAAGTAATAAAATAATAAAGCAATCAAAGCTCCAAATGGTTATCTAAGTATTCTACCTCATATTTTTTTTGCTTAGAATAAATTCTTTTTTTCTTTCACAGTGCCATCTTGAAATTCTGTCATAACCTGTGTATAAACAGGTGGTGATTTCAGACACATGGCCAATGAAAAGACACCAGCAGAAGCTACAGCACCAACAGGAGTAACAGCAATAGCACCAGCAGCATTAGCAGTAGCAGAAGGAGGAAGAGGAGAAGAGGAAGAGGAGGAGGAGGAGGAGGAGGAGGCAGAGCAGGAGGAGGAGGAGAAAAATCTGGAGGAGAAGGAATAGGAGAAGTGGAATAGGAGGAGAAGAAGGAGGAGGAGAAGGAGGAGGAGGGGTAGGAGGAGGAGGAAGAGAAGGAGGACTTTGCTTCCCTGTCCTGGGATAATTGCTGAATGACTTCTTTTGGAGACAGATACTATGCTGAGCAATGTTTATGAAACAAATTATCAGAATATTAACCATTCATAGAAGACATGTCAATATTCCTGAAGAGGATCACCCCTGGAAGACAGAGTTAGATGGCAGTGCAAGCTGTGCGGAAAGTCCTTAATGAGGACGACTTTCTCAAAGCTGATGATGTCATAGGTCTGAAGGAGCGTTTTGTGGGAGTCAGGGTCCCATCTACCTCTGTCAGGGCGCACAGAGCTCCTGGCCTTGCAGCCTGCCAGGGAGGTGACCGGGATTATTGGCTTCCCTGATCCCCACAGGGTCCTGGATTGCTTGGTTGCCCCTCATTCCTGGTCTACCCTGTGCCCCATGGTGTTTGCAGCTTCTTCTTTTTTTTTTTTTTTTATTAACTTGAGTATTTCTTATATACATTTCGAGTGTTATTCCCTTTCCCGTTTTCCGGGCAAACATCCCCCTCCCCCCTCCCCTTCCTTATGGGTGTTCCCCTCCCAACCCTCCCCCCATTGCCGCCCTCCCCCCATAGTATAGTTCACTGGGGGTTCAGTCTTAGCAGGACCCAGGGCTTCCCCTTCCACTGGTGCTCTTACTAGGATATTCATTGCTACCTATGGGGTCAGAGTCCAGGGTCAGTCCATGTATAGTCTTTAGGTAGTGGCTTAGTCCCTGGAAGCTCTGGTTGCTTGGCATTGTTGTACTTTTGGGGTCTCGAGCCCCTTCAAGCTCTTCCAGTTCTTTCTCTGATTCCTTCAATAGGGGACCTATTCTCAGTTCAGTGGTTTGCTGCTGGCATTCGCCTCTGTATTTGCTGTATTCTGGCTGTGTCTCTCAGGAGAGATCTACATCCGGCTCCTGTCGGTCTGCACTTCTTTGCTTCATCCATCTTGTCTAATTAGGTGGCTGTATATGTATGGGCCACATGTGGGGCAGGATCTGAATGGGTGTTCCTTCAGTCTCTGTTTTAATCTTTGCCTCTCCCTTCCCTGCCAAGGGTATTCTTTTTCCTCATTTAAAGAAGGAGTGAAGCATTCACATTTTGATCATCCGTCTTGAGTTTCGTTTGTTCTAGGGATCTAGGGTAATTCAAGCATTTGGGCTAATAGCCACTTATAAATGAGTGCATACCATGTATGTCTTTCTGTGATTGGGTTAGCTCACTCAGGATGATATTTTCCAGTTCCAACCATTTGCCTACGAATTTCATAAACTCGTTGTTTTTCATAGCTGAGTAATATTCCATTGTGTAGATGTACCACATTTTCTGTATCCATTCCTCTGTTGAAGGGCATCTGGGTTCTTTCCATTTTCTGGCTATTATAAATAAGGCTGCGATGAACATAGTGGAGCACGTGTCTCTTTTATATGTTGAGGCATCTTTTGGGTATATGCCCAAGAGAGGTATAGCTGGATCCTAAGGCAGTTCAATGTCCAATTTTCTGAGGAACCTCCAGACTGATTTCCAGAATGGTTTTACCAGTCTGCAATCCCACCAACAATGGAGGAGTGTTCCTCTTTCTCCACATCCTCGCCAGCATCTGCTGTCACCTGAGTTTTTGATCTTAGCCATTCTCACTGGTGTGAGGTGAAATCTCAGGGTTGTTTTGATTTGCATTTCCCTTATGACTAAAGATGTTGAACATTTCTTTAGGTGTTTCTCAGCCATTCGGCATTCCTCAGCTGTGAATTCTTTGTTTAGCTCTGAACCCCATTTTTTAATAGGGTTATTTGTTTCCCTGCGGTCTAACTTCTTGAGTTCTTTGTATATTTTGGATATAAGGCCTCTATCTGTTGTAGGATTGGTAAAGATCTTTTCCCAATCTGTTGGTTGCCGTTTTGTCCTAACCACAGTGTCCTTTGCCTTACAGAAGCTTTGCAGTTTTATGAGATCCCATTTGTCGATTCTTGATCTTAGAGCATAAGCCATTGGTGTTTTGTTCAGGAAATTTTTTCCAGTGCCCATGTGTTCCAGATGCTTCCCTAGTTTTTCTTCTATTAGTTTGAGTGTGTCTGGTTTGATGTGGAGGTCCTTGATCCACTTTATCTTAAGCTTTGTACAGGGTGATAAGCATGGATCGATCTGCATTCTTCTACATGTTGCCCTCCAGTTGAACCAGCACCATTTGCTGAAAATGCTATCTTTTTTCCATTGGATGGTTTTGGCTCCTTTGTCAAAAATCAAGTGACCATAGGTGTGTGGGTTCATTTCTGGGTCTTCAATTCTATTCCATTGGTGTATCTGTCTGTCTCTGTACCAATACCATGCAGTTTTTTATCACTATTGCTCTGTAATACTGCTTGAGTTCAGGGATAGTGATTCCCCCTGAAGTCCTTTTATTGTTGAGGATAGCTTTAGCTATCCTGGGTTTTTTGTTATTTCAGATGAATTTGCAAATTGTTCTGTCTAACTCTTTGAAGAATTGGATTGGTATTTTGATGGGGATTGCATTGAATCTGTAGGTCGCTTTTGGTAAAATGGCCATTTTTACTATATTAATCCTGCCAATCCATGAGCATGGGAGATCTTTCCATCTTCTGAGGTCTTCTTCAATTTCTTTCCTCAGTGTCTTGAAGTTCTTATTGTACAGATCTTTTACTTGCTTGGTTAAAGTCACACCGAGGTACTTTATATTATTTGGGTCTATTATGAAGGGTGTCGTTTCCCTAATTTCTTTCTCGGCTTGTTTCTCTTTTGTATAGAGGAAGGCAACTGATTTATTTGAGTTAATTTTATATCCAGCCACTTTGCTGAAGTTGTTTATCAGCTTTAGTAGTTCTCTGGTGGAACTTTTGGGATCACTTAAATATACTATCATGTCATCTGCAAATAGTGATATTTTGACCTCTTCTTTTCCGATCTGTATCCCCTTGATCTCCTTTTGTTGTCTGATTGCTCTGGCTAGAACTTCAAGAACTATATTGAATAAGTAGGGAGAGAGTGGGCAGCCTTGTCTAGTCCCTGATTTTAGTGGGATTGCTTCAAGTTTCTCTCCATTTAGTTTAATGTTAGCAACTGGTTTGCTGTATATGGCTTTTACTTTTAGGTATGGGCCTTGAATTCCTATTCTTTCCAGGACTTTTATCATGAAAGGGGGTTGAATTTTGTCAAATGCTTTCTCAGCATCTAATGAAATGATCATGTGGTTCTGTTCTTTCAGTTTGTTTATATGATGGATCACGTTGATGGTTTTCCATATATTAAACCATCCCTGCATGCCTGGGGTGAAGCCTACTTGATCATGGTGGATGATTGTTTTGATGTGCTCTTGAATTCGGTTTGCGAGAATTTTATTGAGTATTTTTGCGTCGATATTCATAAGGGAAATTGGTCTGAAGTTCTCTTTCTTTGTTGTGTCTTTGTGTGGTTTAGGTATAAGAGTAATTGTGGCTTCGTAGAAGGAATTCGGTAGGGCTCCATCTGTTTCAATTTTGTGGAATAGTTTGGATAATATTGGTATGAGGTCTTCTATGAAGGTTTGATAGAATTCTGCACTAAACCCGTCTGGACCTGGGCTCTTTTTGGTTGGGAGACCTTTAATGACTGCTTCTATTTCCTTAGGAGTTATGGGGTTGTTTAACTGGTTTATCTGTTCCTGATTTAACTTCGATACCTGGTATCTGTCTAGGAAATTGTCCATTTCCTGAAGATTTTCAAATTTTGTTGAATATAGGTTTTTATAGTAAGATCTGATGATTTTTTGAATTTCCTCTGAATCTGTAGTTATGTCTCCCTTTTCATTTCTGATTTTGTTAATTTGGACGCACTCTCTGTGTCCTCTCATTAGTCTGGCTAAGGGTTTATCTATCTTGTTGATTTTCTCAAAGAACCAACTTTTGGTTCTGTTGATTCTTTCTATGGTCCTTTTTGTTTCTACTTGGTTGATTTCAGCTCTGAGTTTGATTATTTCCTGCCTTCTACTCCTCCTGGGTGTATTTGCTTCTTTTTGTTCTAGAGCTTTTAGGTGTGCTGTCAAGCTGCTGACATATGCTCTTTCCTGTTTCTTTCTGCAGGCACTCAGCGCTATGAGTTTTCCTCATAGCACAGCTTTCATTGTGTCCCATAAGTTTGGGTATGTTGTACTTTCATTTTCATTAAATTCTAAAAAGTTTTTAATTTCTTTCTTTATTTCTTCCTTGACCAGGTTATCATTGAGTAGAGCATTGTTCAATTTCCACGTATATGTGGGCATTCTTCCCTTATTGTTATTGAAGACCAGTTTTAGGCCGTGGTGGTCCGATAGCACGCATGGGATTATTTCTATCTTTCTGTACCTGTTGAGGCCCGTTTTTTGACCAATTATATGGTCAATTTTGGAGAAAGTACCATGAGGAGCTGAGAAGAAGGTATATCCTTTTGCTTTAGGATAGAATGTTCTATAAATATCCGTTAAGTCCATTTGGCTCATGACTTCTCTTAGTCTGTCGACATCACTGTTTAATTTCTGTTTCCATGATCTGTCCATTGATGAGAGTGGTGTGTTGAAATCTCCCACTATTATTGTGTGAGGTGCAATGTGTGTTTTGAGCTTTAGTAAGGTTTCTTTTACGTATGTAGGTGCCCTTGTATTTGGGGCATAGATATTTAGGATTGAGAGTTCATCTTGGTTGATTTTTCCTTTGATGAATATGAAGTGTCCTTCCTTATCTTTTTTGATGACTTTTAGTTGGAAATTGATTTTATTTGATATTAGAATGGCTACTCCAGCTTGCTTCTTCTGACCATTTGCTTGGAAAGTTGTTTTCCAGCCTTTCACTCTGAGGTAGTGTCTGTCTTTGTCTCTGAGTTGTGTTTCCTGTAGGCAGCAGAATGCAGGGTCCTCGTTGCGTATCCAGTTTGTTAATCTATGTCTTTTTATTGGGGAGTTGAGGCCATTGATATTGAGAGATATTAAGGAATAGTGATTATTGTTTCCCTTTATATTCATATTTGGATGTGAGGTTATGTTTGTGTGCTTTCATTCTCTTTGTTTTGTTGCCAAGACGATTAGTTTCTTGCTTCTTCTAGGGTATAGCTTGCCTCCTTATGTTGGGCTTTACCATTTATTATCCTTTGTAGTGCTGGATTTGTAGAAAGATATTTGTAAATTTGGTTTTGTCATGGAATATCTTGGTTTCTCCATCAATGTTAATTGAGAGTTTTGCTGGATACAGTAACCTGGGCTGGCATTTGTGTTCTCTTAGGGTCTGTATGACATCAGTCCAGGATCTTCTGGCCTTCATAGTTTCTGGCGAGAAGTCTGGTGTGATTCTGATAGGTCTCACTTTATATGTTACTTGACCTTTTTCCCTTACTGCTTTTAATATTCTTTCTTTATTTTGTGCATTTGGTGTTTTGACAATTATGTGACGGGAGGTGTTTCTTTTCTGGTCCAATCTATTTGGAGTTCTGTAGGCTTCTTGTATGTCTATGGATATCTCTTTTTTTAGGTTAGGGAAGTTTTCTTCTATGATTTTGTTGAAGATATTTACTGGTCCTTTGAGCTGGGATTCTTCACTCTCTTCTATGCCTATTATCCTTAGGTTTGATCTTCTCATTGAGTCCTGGATTTCCTGTATGTTTTGGACCAGTAGCTTTTTCCGCTTTACATTATCTTTGACAGTTGAGTCAATGATTTCTATGGAATCTTCTGCTCCTGAGATTCTCTCTTCCATCTCTTGTATTCTGTTGGTGAAGCTCGTATCTACAGCTCCTTGTCTCTTCTTTTGGTTTTCTATATCCAGGGTTGTTTCCATGTGTTCTTTCTTGATTGCTTTTATTTCCATTTTTAATTCCTTCAACTGTTTGATTGTGTTTTCCTGGAATTCTTTCAGGGATTTTTGTGTCTCCTCTCTATGGGCTTCTACTTGTTTATTTATGTTTTCCTGGAATTCTTTCAGGGATTTTTGCGATTCTTTCAGGCATTTTTGCGATTCCTCTCTGTAGGCTTCTACTTGTTCTCTAAGGGAGTTCTTCATGTCTTTCTTGAAGTCCTCCAGCATCATGATCAAATATGATTTTGAAACTAGATCTTGCTTTTCTGGTGTGTTTGGATCTTCCGTGTTTGCTTTGGTGGGAGAATTGGGCTCCGATGATGCCATGTAGTCTTGGTTTCTGTTGCTTGTGTTCCTGCGCTTGCCTTTCGCCATCAGATTATCTCTAGTGTTACTTTGTTCTGCTATTTCTGACAGTGGCTAGACTGTCCTATAAGCCTGTGTGTCAGGAGTGCTGTAGACCTGTTTTCCTCTCTTTCAGTCAGTTATGGGGACAGAGTGTTCTGCTTTCGGGCGTGTAGTTTTTCCTCTCTACAGGTCTTTCAGCTGTTCCTGTGGGCCTGTGTCTTGAGTTCACCAGGCAGCTTTCTTGCAGCAGAAAATTTGGTCTTACCTGTGGTCCTGAGGCTCAAGTTCGCTCGTGGGGTGCTGCCCACGGGCTCTCTGCAGCGGCAGCAACCAGGAAGACCTGTGCCTCCCCTTCCGGGAGCTTCAGTGCACCAGGGTTCCAGATGGTCTTTGGTTTTTTCCTCTGGCGTCCGAGATGTGTGTGCAGGGAGCAGTCTCTTCTGGTTTCCCAGGCTTGTCTGCCTCTCTGAAGGTTTAGCTCTCCCTCCCACGGGATTTGGGTGCAGAGAACTGTTTATCTGGTCTGTTTCTTTCAGGTTCCGGCGGTGTCTCAGGCAGGGGTCCTGCCGCTCCTGGGCCCTCCCTCACGGGAGCCCAGAGGCCTTATACAGTTTCCTCTTGGGCCAGGGATGTGGGCAGGGGTGAGCAGTGTTGGTGGTCTCTTCTGCTCTGAAGCCTCAGGAGTGCCGACCTGACCAGGCGGTTGGGTCTCTCTCTCACCGGGTCTGGGAGCAGAGAGCTGCTGCGGTGTTTGCAGCTTCTATGGGCTGAATTAATCAGTGATTCACTGGAGCTGGATCTGAACCCAAACCACAGGGAAGCCCCGGGCACTGAGGACAATAAGAGCAACAGACAACATCTCCTCCACTGCTTCTCTCTCTGCTCCACAAGGCAAGGCAGCTCCCACACAGGAGGCATCCAGCCTAACTCCCAGCAGGGAGAGTGTGAGATGTCTGTGGATGAGCCCACATTACAGTACGATTCTGTGGGAAGACATCTGGTAGCTTCTGGAGCAGCTGCAGCAGTCAGGACACATGGAACTACAGTGGAGGTGAGCTATAGAACCAGGTAGCAAAGAGTCTGATCTGGCCAATGCTGATCTGAATCCCTGGGTGCTCAGGGCTACAATGAATGCCAGTCATGGGCATGCAATGTGTCACTAACACTGTGTGTGACCACATTCTGAAAGTCTTGTCCAGAAAAAAACAAGTGGTCTTGAGCACTGAGGTTCAGTCCCGACTCATGGGGTACAGGATAGCAGATTGACCTGAGTATGAAATCGCATGAATATGCCCTCTGGCTGCTCCCTGGGCTCAGGATTGATGGGCCCTGAGAAGGCACCATTCATGGGTCTGCAGGAGTAGGGGAGAGCTTGGCATTCATGAGGCACTCCTAACCCTTACTTGAGCCACTCTGGGGAGGAGATGGCATCATTTGTGAGACGGGCTTATGTGGGACACTATGCTTTGATGTATGGCACAGACAGCTCCTGTCCTTGCTGACAGTTCAGACCCACAGCTGGCCTCATCTCAGACAGTCCCATGAGGAGTGGTGTTTGGTTCCTGCTTCACAGTTAGGGCAGGAAAACACCTAGGATACGATGGGCCACTGCAGTGAGTACAGGCCATGCGACTGTCTTGTCCTTGCTTACTTGTTTTTTCCTCTTCCTCCTCCTCCTCCCCCTCCTTCTTCTCCTCCTCTTCTTCTTCCTCCTTCTCCTTCTCCTCCTCCTCCTCCTTCTCCTCCTCTTCCTCCACCTAATTTCAGGAACCACCCAGAGACCTTCACAGGAGTGTAGTTCATGCTAATCAGAATGCAGGGCTGGAGATCAAATTCTGGGTAAGGTCTCCATCCAGCCCTGGTTGCTCCCACACACACCCTGCCTACCTGAGATTTCCAAATTGTGTTCTCAGGGTTGTGGAGAATCCTCTACAGTTAGCCCTGCCGATACAGCCAGTTTCTTGGGAACACTGGGTTTAGCAGGAGTCCTCTCCATCAGGCTCAGAACCTTAGAGTGAGTGAGAGGGCTTGCTGAGTGGCACACTAGGACCAGAAAGGTGTAGAGCCCTCCAGTGGTAGTCATGAAGTACTGCAGGAGTTTATTTCCTGATTTCTTCACCTCTACCTTGTTCTAAAGCCTTTTCAGGGACCCCTAGGGACCTAAGAAACTTGACTTTGGACCCCCATAGCGCAACAGAGAGACTAAAGCAGCAGCCCTGTGAAACTTCTGCAGAGGACAGTGTGGGCTTTGTGTTGTAGAGTGGCTGTGGAGTGGCATGAAGGCTGACTGACCAGCCAGTCACAGAGAGCTAGGGACAGTTAGATTCTTGGAGGAGGGAGCATGAGCGGCAGACACAGCAGAGTTGAGGCCTTCAGAGGAGCCAGCTCATTTAATAGAGAAGCATATGCCCTCCCAAAAGCCTGTCAGCTTAAGACACTGCACTGAAGACCTGACCCAGTAACATGCCTCATTTACACATCACCTACTTGTGCCTTGTGTATGGTCCTCAGGTTAGATCCTAAGTCCATCATGACTTAAAAGCAGAAGTTTGCACATCACTGCAATGTGGAGGCTACTCTCAGCTGATGGGACCCACGCAGTCTGTGGACAAGTTTGCTTAAGTGAAAGTTGGCCGTCCTTGAACTCTCGGGTCTTCCAGGGTAGTGTGTGTTGACCACATGCAGAGTCATTCCTAAAGACATAAGTGTCAAAATTCAACAATAGGGAGAGAATCCTGTACTGGATGGAATCACTCGGCTCAGTGTGGACACAAAGATAACCTATGCCATGGCATGGAGGCTCCCAAGAACTTCTAGGATGAATGTGAGGCACACAAGAGCCCACAGTGCAGCCTGGGAGAACATTAAAGTATCTGGAATTATCAGGGACCCTAAGGTATGTTGGGCAGGATATGGAGCTGATGCATGCTGGAGAAGGTGTCATGAAGGGACATGGGCAGTAGAGGGAGGTCTATGACTGCAAGGCCTGCCTAGGCTCCAATAATCCAAACTGGGTACTGCAGAATTTCCGAGATCACAGCTCTGCAGTTACCCTTCTCATGTCCTGGTTTTAACTACTGCACCCAACACAAAGCCTCCCTTGCAGTATGTCTCAGATCCATTTGAGACTCTGCAAACCAGACATCTTTGTACGGAATGGAAAAGAACCCTTACTGCACATCTCAGGTTGTGGAGGCTGGTCCATCCTGTCTGACAGTGTTTCTGAGTCATTGGTATAGGGCTGTTTGGGGTCTCCTCTCCTCACCTTAGCCAAGGAGGTCCAGGGTCATCAAGCAGGTACAGTCCATGGGCTCTGATATGGTTCATGGTATGTTATCTACTCATGGAGCCCTCAAGATTTCTTTACTGCCCAGGGTCCAAAGAAGTATTTGATGTCCCTTTACTTGGATGAGAGGAGACTTGAATGTCACTGCTGCTCACAGGTTCTTGGTAGTTGAGCCCAATAGTGGATGCATTTTTGTGAGTCATATCTGCACCTCCTCCTAACATCTGTTAGAGTAGATAAAGTCTGTCTGGCTGGGTGGGGCAGTACCTCCTCATCTAGGCCTTCTTGTGTGCATCTTGACCTCGGCCAGAACATGTGGAGTTGGGACAACCATTCTGGATGTCAGCTGATGCAATGCCTCACACAGAGGTGCTGGCAGAACTGAGGGTTCTATTCCCTGGACATTGTGACACGAAACAGACTGGGAACAGTGGGAAGAGGAGGGTCCACAAGGCTAGCTCAGACTCCAATCTCTAAAGATCAGATTTCATCTTTCGTACAAAATCTGGTGAACTAGCCCTGTACAAGACTCATATTACCTTCCATTAGAAAACCTTTGGGAACAAAAACCCTATTGTAAAGTGGTGTCTGTGCCAACTGTGGGTGCCTGGCATCGGTCAGGTCTGGTGTCAGGATAGGCCCATCCACAGACATACACAGGCACACACACACACACACACACACACACACACACACACACACACATCATTTCATGCAAGCCTACACCGCCCCCCCCCCCCAATCACCTGCTATCTTGGGATGTGTCCAGGCTGCCTCAACTTAGCTTCTTCCCACCACATATGTCCCTAAATTGTGTGAACCAGGGGTGGTCACTCCCCTTGCTGGGTTCCCTATTCCTCAAGTTCAGGTGAGGTCACTCTGCTCCTCCTGATCCTTTCCTGGTCTAGAGCTTGTCACCTGACCCTCTGGTTCACAAGTGCTCCCAAGGAAGAAATAATCCATGTCTCCATGTTTACGTGGTTGCCCATACTGCTGATTCCTGGCAGGAGTCATGTGTGGATGGGTACTTGACAGGGTCTTGGTCCTTAGTTTGTCAGTGTCTCCATGAACACAGCATTCCTGTGAGACCAAAGCACTCCAGACACAGCTTGGGATATGCTGAGTGGCATGGCAGAGTATGCCCCTGAAGAGCAGGCAGGCCCAGCATGGCCACAGAACAGCCTTGGATGTGCCTGTCTGCCTTTCCCACCAGAGCATGACCTGCTGTAACAGGTGCTTGTGATTATCTTGGGGAACACAGCAGTGAGAACCCTGCTGGGGTTTCTGGTCTCCAGGGAGCAGGCAGGGGCCTTGTGCTCACTTGTCCCTCACTAGTCCCCTTGGCCCAGGGATTGTGGTTTTCAGGACTCCCAGAAGCATCAGAGGCCAGCACAAGTCATCCTTAGTGTGTGCAGCAGCTACAGGTGCATGCAGGTCAGGACCTGTGCCCTGTGTCTTCAGAGACAAGAAGGAGCCAAGAGCATTGGCTGACCCTGAGAAGCCACTTGGGTCTCATAAAGATTCTATTTATGTCCTTCCTCTGGGCCTGTGGAGACATTGTAGGGAACTATACCAATTTCCTTGGATGCCAGGCTGTGCAGAACTGCAGACTGTGGTCACAATCCATAGGGAATGGACAGGACAATTACAGGCCACGCTCTGCCATGCCTCTGCCTAAAAGTGTGCAATGGGGTCAGGGTATGGGCATAAGGAGGAGCCCATGCAGATCCCAGAGTCTCCTTCCAATATTCATCTGTGGGATGGGTAAAGAAAGCCAGCACAAAATCACAGTAACTTTATATGATTGTCTTTTAAAAGAAACATCAAAGATAACAGGTGTAAATCATGAAAATGGCATCTGTGTGTGCGTAGACAGCTGTTTGCATGGAGAGTGTGTACCCACACTCCAAGCACAGACTACAGGCATGGGGAGTGTCTGTCTACACTTGGAGCAGAGCATACATGCTATCAAACACACAATAAAGGCCATCATGCCCAAGCCCTGGGTCTATAAGCCACTGAAAGCCTCTCACTCCTCAGTGGGGTCTGATGTCCAATACCTTAGAGACATCTGCAGACTGTGCTGTCAGAACATGAAGAGCCATGAGAGTCTCCCCCGGGAACTCTGTAGTCTTGCTGGAAATGCAAGAGGAAAGCCCAGCCTCTAGGCCAACGTGTAGCATAGTTCATACAAGTATCACTGACACACAAACATGTTGAAGACAACATGGCAGGGCCTGGCAGAGCTGTAACTTGGCCAAAGGTGGAGTGGCTGGGACAAATGAACAATCGTGGCTGTGGTAACTCCCTAAAGCCTGGATTTCTTCCCCCTCTATTATGGGGTCTCTGAAGAAGACAAACGGATGGACTCCTAGAGCATCCTGTTGATTAGCTTGCTGTTCAGATGTGGGATATGGTCACAGTGCTCTGACAAGGCCACAAGAACATCCATGGGAGTGGAAACTAGCCTAGGTGTGTCCTACTGTGCCCAGGGATCTGCACTCTGGCTTATGGTGTGGAGGCCCAGGGTGCAATGGGGTCAAGGTGTGGCATAAGGAGGAGCCCACACAGCATAGCATGTGAGTCCTTGAACTCAGTGCATTTAAGTCCTGGGGTGAGTCTCATGTGGTCAAACTCTGCATGACTCAGGTGGCTGACATCTTACCTGCTGTGATTGACATCACCGGCTTTTACAATGTGGGTGTAGCCTTAAGAGCCATGTTATATACTTGTCAACTGGAAAACAGAACTTGTGTTTCACTTAGGATGGATGTGTGTCCTTCCAAAGTGTGAGTGTACCATACTTTTGTTTTCTTCCCTCCCTCTCCACTTCCAAAGTCTGGAAGGCCTCCTTGATGTGGGCTCTAGACTGCCAACGCTCACTGCAATGATCACTTGGGTTTGCCATGAATGAACTTCTGTACTGGGAACTGACCTGGCACAGGGCTAGGCTTCCCTTCCTTGCTGACCGAGCAGAAACCTGTGACAATCAAGTGACACCTGAAAGAGTTCCTGTGCACCAAGTTGGGGTGCAGTTCTCTGAGTTGCATGCCTCTGTGGATGAGTCCCACAAACGCCAAGGCACTGATGACAGGCCTGGAAAAGGACAGCATAAGTCACAGGAGACCCCAGGTTGATCTGGCAAGGGATAAGCACTCTTTGCTATGATTAACCTTATCTTGCTCATGGACAGACAATTCTCATGTGAACCAAGTGTGCTAAGTTTAAGAAAATGGGCTGGGGCTGGAGAGCAGGCTCAGTGGTTCAGAGCCTGGCTGCACTTTCAAAGGTTCTGAGTTTGATTCCAGTCACCATATTCTGGATACTAACTAACTATAATCAGATCTGATGCCCTCTTTGGACACACAGACGTACATGCAGATAGACCACTCAAATAATTGAATCTTAAAAGAAAGGAACAAAGGAATGAAAGAAGGAAGAAAAGAAAGTTAAAGAATGAAAGAAAGGAAGGAAAGTATGAAAGAACGAACGAAAGAAAGAACGAAAAATCAAGAAAGGCAGAGAGAGAGAGAGAGAGAGAGAGAGAGAGAGAGAAAGGAAGGAAGAATGAAAGAAAGAGAGAGAGAGATAGAAAGGAGAAGAAAAGAAAGGAGGAAGCAAGCAAGCTGGTCAGCTGTAGAGAAATGGGCCTGTAATACCAGACAATCAAGACACACAGTAGGAAGGGGGATCAGAAGTTCAAGGCTAGCCTGGTCTACAGCATGAGTTCAAGGTCACCATGGACAACTTAGTCACACCCTTTTTCTAAAGGTGAGAAGGGCTAAGGCTACTAACTCAATGGTAGAGCACTCGTGGGGAAAGCAGACTGCTGTCCATTGATACCTCTCCTTCCTTGCTCTGAAATACACAATGGTATTAGAAGAGTCAAAGGTTCTTGGCCTAGTATCCACTATTCTATTTGCTACATCGTTAAGGGTGCAGTTTTTGGTATTTTGGTCAGGGATCAAATCTATGAAATAAAACTTAAGCAATACTCTTATTGCTGTCAGAGTGGCAGGTGGATGATAAATGCTTGCCCACCTGCATCAGTACAAAGCTGGTTCCTTGGACTCCCTGCAAACACATCACTGCTAACTGTATGCCCTGTGTAGGCTTTTCCAGCACTGTACATAGCTTGAAAACCTTCCCTGCTATGGACCCTTGAGTGGGCATCCTGCCTTTCTCAGTCTCAGAATGGAGCACCTGGTCACCTCTAGGCTCACAGGTCAGGGACCTCTTCCATCCCATGGTGAACAAGACTGGCACGGCTGCACACACCTTGAAAAAAGAATATTTTGGCAACCCTTAATGAAAAAGATGGTTCTTACTTTCCATTATGGCATTCTATAAAATACGGGTATTTCCTGGTACAATTACACATGTCATTGATTGTGTGTGTGCATATGTTTTTGGAGGTTGGAGGGGGATAATTCATTTCTCTAAGCCCCTTCCTCAATGCGAGGCGAAAAACATTGACTCTCATACAGACTTTTAAAAATTACACAGTTATTTATATATTTTTAAGATTTGTTTATTTTTCCAACTTTTTTTAGCGCTCTCTCTCTCTCTCTCTCTCTCTCTCTCTGTGTGTGTGTGTGTGTGGGTATGTGTATGTAATTAGATATAATACTCAGGGTCAGTACATCCTACACTTGAGCTACCCTATAACTCTTTATGTTTTAAACAGCTTTATTATGATATCTTTGACATATAAAGCTGATATGTGCTAGAGGTGAGCATATTGATGTTCTTAAAGACATGTTCTTTCTCAGATACAGAACGCAAGCTGGCTAAAATCCTTGCTGGTCTTGCAGATTAACCTTGTCATGCACTGAAGCAATGGGGCACATACTAAGCACACTCCCTGAGATGCCTCCTAGGTCTGTAGCACTGGCTCCATCCCAGGCACAGCTGGAGTGGGCAGCTGTAAGGTTGAGGACCTGCATTTAGGACACTGGGCCCCAGGAGCACCTTACCTGCAGGTCATCCTTTGTACCTCTGAATGTCACTCCTGGGTTCTCACTGCCTGGCACTTAACCATAGACACCACTGTAGAACTGTCTAAGGCCAGAAGGGCAAAAACATTGTTGTTATAAATTTCTACTATGTAAACGTCAAATGTTGAGCTTCTTGAACAGTATTCTGAAATGAACCTGGGAGAAACACAAGAAATATGGTCTGAAGTCTCTTCTGGAACTGCCACTCCAGCATATTCTTCCACAGGCAGTCACTCTCCTCTGCACTACCGCCCCCCTTGTTTTGCAGCTCATGGATCTCCTTGCTTAGCATATCCACAAGGTGCATTTGCTGTTGCTTCTCCAGCTTCTCCCTGGCATCTTGTTTCCATGGGTCTGGAGACAGACTCCCCAGAGGACAACTCCTCTTTACTGATAGTTATGAACTGCAGATCCCTGTGCTCAATAGTGGGGGGCTGCTGCGGGGACTACAACACCAGAATGACTGTTTCTTGGGGCCTCTGCAGTGTGGAAGGTTTTCCTGGTTTGGTCGGTGTGGTCAAAGAAGAGAAGGAAGCAGGTTCAGGGAATGAGAGTGCATCTGTCACCCATTCCTCTCCTGCTCCCTGTGCTTCCTCTCTGCTTCCTTGTCCAGGCAGGCCTTCTATATCTCAGACCACCGCTGCTGCTCCTCACTCTTTTTTGCTAGCCAGCATCCACCTGAACAGACTGGGATCCTGCCTTGTTTGCAGAAGGTGGTGGGAGGGGCAAATCCACTAAAATGCCGCCAAAATCTGGTGTAGTGGACCTGTGGTAGAGGAGGTGGTGGAGGGAGGTCTGTTCATATGGGCTGGGAGACAGTGACAGTGGTGGGCAGCACCTCTGCTGGGGTTTCCCAATGGCCAGGAACACTCTTAGTCAGAGTGGAAGCAGGGGTAACTGACTTGGAGGAAGGGTTCAGGTGCTCCTGTCTGGATGTCATAGATTCCAATGAGGAGCTCTGGATCCACATATTACTGTCACACTAGAGACCCTTGCCAGCCTCTACTCAATGGAGCTCAAGTAGGTAAAACTCTTCCTGAAGTTCTTCCTTGGAAGAGGTAAGAGGCTGAGAAAAGAAAAGAGGAAGCTCTACTACTTCAGGGACTCATCAGAGATGTTAGCAAAATTTCATGCATGTTTCTTCCTCACAGAGGAGGTAACAAAAACTGGGGAATGGGTGAATAACCAGACCTGACACTGCTTTATGGCTCACCCGCCAAGTAGCCAGCTGTTCCTGTGTCTATGAAGGAATAAAAAGATTTTTCTATACACTGATGCATGCTGTTTGTGGCACTGTCACTCCTGCAATTTAACTCCTAACCAGGTCTAGGTTGAGGGGTCTGTTCTTGTGAAATGTAAAGAAATAAACAATCAGATGCTTGAAACTGCATAAAAGGCATACTTTTTCCTCAGGGATCTTTTAAAAAGCATTCAAGGGGGTTGAAACCCCGAAAGGGGCTTTGCCATTTCAGGAAAGGGCGATGGAGGGAAGATTTGTATGGTGGGTTACTGGGAAGACAGGAAGGGCTAATATTGGATTATAAAGGAAATAAATAAACGGTTTTCTAAAAAGCATGTATTTTAAATGCTGTGCTAAAAATGTAGTGTTGACCCTATGCTTTCAATAAAAAACATTTCACATTTTCTTATTTACTCATTTACACTAATTCTCATTTTCCCAGATTCAATAATTTAGTATTAGTTTACTTGAGTAGCGTAATAAAAATAAAACTTCAGTGAACAAAATTCAGGAATGATAGTTAATGTAATTTGTTGAGAACTGTATCAAAGAAGTCAGATATTTCACAAGTAAGAAAGTGTTCCAGCTCATCTCAGACCTCAGTGCAGAGGTCTCCAGTGGAGACAGATGTTAGCTGCTGTTCTAGTGGTATATGCACACTTCTCTCCAGGAATAGGAGGCTGATCTATTAGAAATAGTGTTAAAAACCCAAGTGTCACATTAAATGACAAGTAAAATAAACATAACAATGTTCCTTTAAATGCAGGAGCCATGTCATACCCATCATACACTGAGGGCAGGATGTTTAGCACTGAGCCAGAGACAAAGATGTACCAGAAGTCGGCTTCACGCACCCCTACAAGTCTCCTGACACCACAGACCAGGATAAGGACTTTCTCCAGGACCAGATGAGATCTGTGCTAGAGACATGAGAGTAAATACGTGAAGCCTTTTGGAGGTTGAAGCCTTTTGGAGGTTGGGGTCCCTATTTAGGATACTCCATCCTCACTACTTTGTTAGCCAGCCTTTTAAGTGTAAAAATGATCTCCACTACCTTGGAAACCTGACACTTTTTTGAAGACACATTTACAGTGCATTTTGATCTATAAGGTCAAGGGTTTTTCAAGTAAAATCCTAATTTTGGACTAATTTGAGACCTCTATGAAAACAACAATGATCGAAGTACAATGTGCCTCACTGGCTTCTGGGTTACAAGGTGACTTAGAGAGTGCCTCCTCTTGTCACATTGGGGCTGAAAAGGTGATCTGCTCTGTTTTTCATCAGCCTGTCTTTACCAGGCAGTTTCGTTGGATCACTGTGCTCTGTCCAAGGCTTTTGAGGACTCTCTGGGGAGCCGTTTTGAGCTGAATTATTATAGAGCTCAAAACCTTTACTCTTCCACCTATCGATGATGGACAATGCCATCGTCTGCTACACATGTGGCTGGAGCCATGGATCCCTCCATGTGTACTCATTAGTTGATAGTTTGCTACCTGGTAGTTCTGGTGGGTTGTGGTTGGTTGATATTGTTGTTCTTCCTGTGGGGTTGCAAACCCCTTCAGCACCTTCAGTCCTTTCTCTAACTCCTCCATTGGGGTCCCCCTATTCAGTGCAATGGTTACATGCAAGCATCCTTATTCCAGAGCACTGAGATGGGAATGGGTGTGTGGGAGCGGGAGCATCCACATAGAAGCAGAGGCAGGGGGTTGGGAGAGCATGGGAAGGGGATAACGTTTGAAATGTGAATACATAAAATATCCAAGAAAAATAAAACTCATAAAAACTTCACTCTGTGCTCTGGGTTTACCTGAGCCATAACGATCTGAAACTGAAACCAAAGCCAATTCATTCATTCTCTCCCTCTTACTGGTTCTAAGACTTGAAGAGCTTCAAAGTATGCGTCTAAAATTCTTATATTTAATAACTGCTCTTGGTACAATAGGGTGATCTTTATATACATTCTTTGACTAGCGTAAAAATGCAAAACCAACCAAGCAATCAGAAGAAACCATAGCCTAGGGTCTCACTATATATTTGAGGCTGGCCTGGAATTCACTACACAGACAGGGGCACCGGAAACTAACAGAAATCTGCCTCTTTCTGCATTCTTAGAGCTGGCATTAAAGGTACATGCCACCACAAATAGCTTTATATGAACATTTTCAAAAGCTTTTACATATATTGTGTCTAGAAAAACATTTCATTTACTTAATAAGTATCTATGGGGGAAACTGACCTTATTTTTTTTCTCAACACCTGAATTGTAATTTGTAAATAACAAAGTAACCTTTTTTAGAGTATTTTTTAAAAAGCACTCAACTTCTCTTCTCTCACCTGATAACACACATATTATTATCCATCAGAATGACAGCATCACATGGTGCTGTCACCTGGTGTGATTATCCACACCTGTTCACAGTTTAGTCTTCCTGTCTGCTCACCTGGGACTCATTTGTTACCCACGTCCCTCTTTGAGTTAGTAAATGGTGTTCTGCTTTAACATGCCAACACATGGTCTAGCCAGGATTGTTTCCTGTCCTACGCTTTAGTAAACAGGATTCTAGGCTGTCAGATGCTGATACTGTTGTTGATACTCCAGCTACAAAGGTCAGGGCTAGGGTGTGCAGGTTCCACAGCTGAGTCAGGGTCAGAAGAGAGTTCACAATACTGCACTTAACAGACTGTGAATGTATCTAGGAAACTGTACCATCAGATCTGATCTGGATCATGATCCAGAAGTATTTCTCAGCATCATGCACTCAGTCTCAACTAACTTCTTCCTTGAAGAGCTGAGCAAGAGCTGTGGTAGGAGCTACTACATGGGACTTTTAGGGCCTCTCTTTATAAATATAATTTATGTGTATGAGTGTTTGCCCAGCATGTGTGCACATGAATGTTTGACTGGTGTCCAAAGAACTTAGAAGAAGGTTTCAAATCCCCTGAAATTAGGGGCAATTGTGAGCTAACACTGGTGTTGTAAAATACTGAACCATCTTTCCAGCCCCAGATTTTGATAACTTTTAGGAGGAGCCATATCTCAATACAGGATTACTATATATTGGCTAACCTGGCTTGAGTCACTAGCTCTTACCTCTCTGCACCATGGAGGACAATGGGTGGGTAAGAAAGGTGGACAGGCAGTGAGAGAGGATGTCTTGATTTGCAACTTCCAGGGTAACCGTGGAACTGGTACTAGTCATGAGTTCAGCTGCCTTAGGTAGAAAAGAAACAGCGGTCACTGTCACAGTAGAGTCTATGTTCAGAATACTTGTGCTTAGGTTCCTCAACCCGGTTGCTGTGTGGGAAATAAACTAGGCTTTCAGAAGATTATGTCCTGTCCACATCACTTATGATAATTAATTATAAAACAGGTAAATATATTCTATTCTATAACATTAACATTAAGATATTTAAACATTTTACAAGCTCTAAGTATAAGTGTACATATTTATGTAATTATTTAAGGAAATACTCTAAAGAATATACATTCTTATGAGTGAACACAAATGAGATTCATGTGCTCTAACAACTAGGATTATAGGGGAAGATGAGTAAACACAAAGAGCTTTTACATCACTTCTTTTTGAATTCAAATTTCAAAATAAAAAGCAAAATATCACTTCAATACAGTAAGACTAACCAATCAGCTTTAAAGTAACCAATTAGTCATACCTTTCCTGAGAAAGTCCAACCAGACTAAATCCATCCACAATGAGGAGTTGGTCATGGGCACCTAGTTGTCCAACCTGAGCCACCAGAAGGATGCAGGTGTAGGGAGAAAAGAAAAAAGGCAGCTTCAATGCACCACAGCATTCCTCACAGCACACAGTCAGTGCACAGCAGCATTCCTCACAGCACACAGTCAGTGCACAGCAGCATTCCTCACAGCACACAGTCAGTGCACAGCAGCATTCCTCACAGCACACAGTCAGTGCACAGCAGCATTCCTCACAGCACACAGTCAGTGCACAGCAGCATTCCTCACAGCACACAGTCAGTGCACAGCAGCATTCCTCACAGCACACAGTCAGTGCACAGCAGCATTCCTCACAGCACACAGTCAGTGCACAGCAGCATTCCTCACACCCTTGCTGATTTCCCTCTAGGACTAAATAGGAATAGAAGTGAACACAACTTAGACACATTGCTCTCCTCATCTTCCAATGGCCTAGTGTCTCCCTATGATCATAAGGCTAGTCAAAGAGGAAGCAGAAGTGCCATTGGGCATGCCCTTCTTTTCAGGACACTCCCGACAACACCCACAGTGAACAAAGCATACCTACACACCAGAAGTATCCTGTGTCTTCACTCAACAATCAGCCATACTTAGAAGAGCTGTAGCAACGAGAAAACAGAGGACGACCTACTTTCCTGCTGTCTCTCAGCAGAGAGCAGGACATTCCCCAGCTGGGTATTTCCCAGAGGCATTAAAGGATGAACCAATTCCAATGGGGAAATTCACTGATGAAGTTGTGTTGCTGCTTTCCTTCAAGAATGAAACCTTACAAGGGGGTGGGGGAAGAGTTTTCTCCCAGAAATGTGGCCCAGGGAGATTGTCCAGAGAACACGCAGATGGCAAAACCCAAGTGCCTTTGTACTTTGTCCTTCCCAGTTTGCTCTGTGATCATTCTTCCTCTGGCTCTGTTTTCCAGTTCCCCATAATTCTTACCTTCTAATATCCTCTAAGTATTTTATGATTCTTCCCCCAACCCAAGCCTTCTCCCTCTTCTGGATTTCTTCTCTTCCCAGCAAGGACTCAATATGACTGCTGTGTAGCCCACTCTAGAGCGTGGTGCAGCTGACTGCATCCATTCACCTGAAGTTTATCACACTCTAAAAACACCAGCTTCCACAAAGTGAGGTGGAGAGTGGTATGAGCTGATGAAGTCTTCCATAGTTTACTGGTCCTAGCACACACGGCATTTATCACAAGAGGTATAGAACAAATTCTTATGCTTTCAAAAGTAACATCTCATTTCATTCAGCCTGAAATCTAAAAACCAGCAATGACTTTGAAAAATTGAAATTACAGTTGCTGCAACAGTGCAGATCCTGTGAAGAGGTAGGTCCTGCGACAGTGGAGGCAACCCTAGATAGGGCATAGAGCAATCCACACATCATGGGATTCAACGGGGCGTTTTATGAAAGAGCTATTTCCCAGGAGCACACATGTGTGTCAAGGCCTCCCTTCCAGCTAGGCCTTTGGAATCTCCAGTGCTAAACACTGTCTCTTCCTTTGAAGAAGTGAAACATAATAAAAATTCACACTTCACAGTACAGTGAATAGCAGTAATCGCGAAAGGTGTAAATAGAACCGATGAGTACCAGAGTATGTGGATTGATGTTATATGAAATGTGTGTGGGTGCCGTGCAGTATCCTCTTCCATTTTCCTACATACAGAGCAACGACCCTGTACAATTTCTCTCTAGACAGAACCATCTGGAATTCACTCACTGAAGGATTTATGCCCTGGAGTGGCAGCTACAGGTAGGACTTGTGCAACCATGTCACGAAGCGAAGAGACAGAGATGCATGGATTAAATGGAGAGAAGCAGATTGGAATGGTGGAGAGGCTAACCTGCCAACAACTCCAAACCCCCAGCAGGATGACAATGGAGAACCTCGAGCAGTTTCCCAGCCAGCCTCACTCTCCATAGACAGACTTCTTCCAGTCCTTCCATTTTCCCAAGGAAAGAAAAGTTCAAAAAGCAGGGACAGGGAAAGAAAAACTGCTCTACTCCCAGGAGCCAAGGGCAAACCCCCTGGCACCTCCCTGTCTGAGCCCATAAGCAGCCACAGCCCAGTCCTGGGATCATCTCTAGAGGCTCAGGGACCCAGGCAGATGAGCCCTTGAATCACAAAGGGTTCCTCTACAGCATTCTATGGGTGTCAGTCCTGAGTCCCTGAGCCTGAGGTGCTCTGCACAGCTATTCAGAGAAGCCTTCTCCTGATCTCTGTACAAAGATCTCTGTGTTGGATGTCAGAGGAGAGTGTCCACCCAGCATGGGTTGGGGCTCTGGCCCTCTAATCTGTTGGTCCATGTTAACTTCTCCACAGAGAAAGCTTATGAGTTTTGCTGATGCATCCATTAGGCGTTTGGGGGATTCAAACTCAAGTCTCTGCCTAGTCCTGCAGCTTTGTCTCAGGTGTTTGATGATAACCTAGAGCCTTTCTGAGGACTTATGAGAACAGTGTCCTCTTGATGGGTCAGTTTAGAAACAGCTTTGTCTTTAAAAAAAGAAAACTATACCATCAGTTTGAGGCTAATCCTTCAGAATTCAAAGAAAACGTGACACCCTGCACCCTGCATGAGGACTTTAAAGCAGGATGCAGAGTAAACATTCAAAACAGAGAACTATGGACAGCTAAACATCTTAAAGGGTTTTATTTCTAACAGCCTAAAGTCTTTCCATAGCCCATAGAAGCCACAGTCTCAGAGTCCTTCCCAACCATGTCATGACAGGTCCTATTGTGACCTCATGAGGAGCGATTGTGAGGCGGCCCAGCAAACACATATTAAGCTGTTGCCAGGCCTGGAATTCTTTGAGTGCTTTGAGAGGAGGTGTGGAGTGGAGCCCTCTGCGACTTGGTTGTATCTAGTGAGCTGTGTGTGGTTGTGTCGAATTTTACTGTACTGTGTATATGTGTATGTATCAGTGTGTGTAAGAGAGTGTGTGTTGACAGATTGGCCTGTGTGTGAGTGCGTGTACACTTTTGCCTGTGTGTTTGTCAGTATATGTAGGAGTGTGTGAGTTTACAGGTTTGTATGTGTGTATGTGTTTGTATGTGTGTATGTCTTCTTGTGCGTATGTGTATCCCTGTGTGTATGTGTGTATGTGTCTGACGTGTGTTTTTCCAGGTTTCCTTGTGTGTAAGTATGCGTGTTTTGTGTGAATCTGGGTGTTTGTAAGAGTTTGTGTGAGTATAAGTTCACTTCTGTGTATTTCTGTGTGTGTGCCTGTGTGTGTGTCTGTGTGTCTGTGTGTGCACGTGCCCATCCCCTTTTGCTCCTTGTATCTATATTACCTGCACCTCAGTGCAAGAGAGTGTAGAGGCCAGAAGTCACCCCGGCTGCTGTTCCTGAGGTAGGTTCTCCACCTTATTTTCAAGACAGGCTCTCTCACTGGCCTGCAGCTGCCCAAGTATCTGGGCTGGTTGTCCAGTCGCTCCCAGGCATTTGGTATGCCAACCCCATAATATCAGTTTAAAGGCCTATGTAGATGGCTGGCTGCCTATTTCTTGATTGATTGATTTTTGGATGACTTCAAGAGAAAGAATTAGGTCACATATTGCCACGCCATTGGCTATTTCCTTATTGGGGTTTTGTTTTTTGTTTTATTTATTTATTTATTTATTATGGATTGCTGGTTTCATTTTTTGGTGGTTTTTATGTTCTCACATGCTATATTACTGCTTTGATTATTTACGGTTCTGCAGTCGGATGATTAACTCTATCTCCATTTTCAATGTCCTGCGGTTTTATCCTTTTACATTATTCCTGTTTCTCTATTTATTGAGTACAAGCAATCATTGGCTTAGACTTGATACAAATTTGCCCTTTGTGACACTTTGACTCTTCGGCCTTTGTTTAAGGTTTACTATTCACTGATATTTAACTGCCTTATTCCTTGTGGTTGGTTAATTTTAATTTTAAGTATTTTGCTCTGGAGAGTTGTGGATTTTTGTGGATCACTAGGTCCTGAAATTCAATGGAGTTTTCCCTTAAGTGTTGGCTTTTTATATTTGTTTGTTTTGTCTTATACTCAGTCTTTCTCCTCTCATTTCTTTCATCTGTTTTTTTTTTCTTCAATGAACATCTATTCATAGTATTGACCATCTTTGGCCGCCCAATCCTATTGTAGTATGACGATTTTTATTTTCATCATTGCATTTAGTATGTGTGTGCTCTTGGCTTTCTCTTTTGGGGTTGGTTATTTGGGTGGCTTTTACTTATGACTCTTCATATTTTCCCCTTAACTTTTTCATAATTTTGCTCTATTTTTCTAGTCTAGTTTTTACTTTGTCTTTGTTTGTTTTTTTTCTTTTTCTTTTGTTTGTTTCTTTTAGGTACCACAAGTGTAATTTTAGCTCCTATATTGCTCCATCTTTTTCATTATTTGATTCCATTTTTGTTATTTTTAGGTAGCATTAGTACTGATAAAATGCCTACAGAGACTGAGGAGGAGTTACCAACCCCTACACCCGAGCCCAGTATCTCTGAGGAGGGCAACTTCCATTCCCAATACCAAGTATTGGGGACAATTGGGCAAGGGGGCAACGCCAAAGTCCTCCTGGCCCACCACCGGCTCACAGGAACCCCGGTGGCTGTCAAAGTTCTGCGAAAGGACAAGCAGTGGTTCCAGCCAGCCATGATGGAAGCAAACATAATGAGAAAGATCAACCACCCCAACATAGTGTCTCTCATACAAGTTATTGAAAAGGAAACGAGAATATACCTCATAATGGAGCTGGTGGAAGGCCAAGAACTCTACCAGTACATCAGAGAGTCAGGGCACATAGAGGAGGATGAGGCCCGGCAAATATTTGAACAGATATTGTCAGCAGTGAGCTACTGCCATGGAAAGGGGATTGTTCACCGAGACCTCAAACTGGACAATATAATGATTGATAAAAACAAAAAGGTCAAAGTCATCGACTTTGGGCTTAGCACCCAATTTCAACCTGGAAAAATGCTAAACCACCACTGCGGCACGTACTCTTTTGGTTCCCCTGAACTCCTCCTTGGCCATCGGTATGACGGGCCGAAGAATGATATGTGGATTATAGGAGTGGTCTTGTACTGTATGGTAGTGGGAAAGCTCCCATTTGATTCAGTGATCATCCAAGAACTGCAGAGACAAGTAGTGGCAGGGGTATATCCTGCTCCCTGTGGGGTTTCAAAAGAACTGGAGGACCTCCTTAGTAAATTACTGAGGGTAAATCCCAACTTTAGACCAACAGCAAGAAAGGCGATGAAACACCCTTGGTTCAAAGAACACTGGAACGGATTGATAGGTCCCTATGAAGAAATGCTTCCCCTCACACCAGACCCGGCCATTTTGGATGCCATGAAAAGCATTGGATTCCAAGCCTCTGTAGTAAAACACTCTTTAAAACAAAGAAAATATAATGAGGAAATGGCAACTTATTTCTTTCTACAAAAGCAGGCTCTCCAGGGGGATGGCTGCACAGCCCAGGCACAGCAAGTGAGTCCCGTTGTAGCCCCATTTCCTAGCCTTGATCCTGCTGCTGCTTTTAGATTAGAACCAAAGAGGAGTGGAAGCCTGCCAGTCCTTGGCACCTTGCGGGTGTCATCCTCCCATGGTCACGTATCTCACTATGGCCAGAATGCTCATCCAAAAGGAGGCAAAAGATCCACTGTGGCTGGTCGTCTCAGGCCTCTACCGATGACACCTACACAGGACCACTATCACAAATGTGCCGTGAGTGTCCCATGCATTCAAACAACAAGCATCTTCACTGAGAAGAGTAGCAATAAGGAAATCAAAGAAGACAACCCACTCTCCCACAGAGCCCCATTAGAGGATAAGCCCATCCCCAGCAGGGTCCGGCACAGAGGTTTTAAGGGGTGGACCAGGAATATAGCAAATGCCCTGATAAAGCTGTGTTGCTGCATGCCAAGGAGAAAGAAACCTCGCCTGGGGCAGAACAGAATCTCCCCCCAGAAATGAGCCACAGGGAGAGTCCAGAGAACAAGCAGCAGGCATAGCCCAGGTACCTTTGTGCTTTGTCCTTTTCAGTTTGCTCTATGCTGGTCCTTCCTCTGTCTCTGGTTTCCATTTTCCCCACAATTCTTACCTTGTATCTGCTCTAAGTTCTTTATGAGGTTTCCCCAACACCAAGCCTTCTCCCTCTTCTTGATTTCTCCTCTTCCCAGCAGGGACCCAATAGGATTGATGAGTTCCCCACTCTACAGAGTTTTCTAGTTGGCCCAACGCTTCAGATGGACTCCAGCTACCCCTTAGGCCAATAGCTCCCACAAGGTGAGGACAAGAGGTTCATGGGCTCATGGACTCCTCCAGGGGCTACTGATATTTTCACATGTGGTCATCAATCACAAGTGCCTCAGAACAGAGTCTTATGTTTTCAAATGTAACATCCAATTCCATTAAGCCTCAAAACTAATTAACAAGGTTTTTCATTGAATAAGTATCAACAACCTAGTTTGTGGGTTATAGTTGATGGTCAGAATCCTGCATGCATGCATATTGTTTTGCATACTGGTTTTTTTTTGTTCCTAAGACCTATTGATCTATTGAATTTTATAGGTAGTAGTTCTAATCGGTTTCTTTCAAAAACCTCAACTGAGAAGTAGAAAAAAGAAGTTATAATATAGTAAGGCAAATAAAAGCCCCAAATGGTAAGCTAAGAATTCTACCTCACTGTCTTTTTTGCTTGGCATAAATTGTCTTGTCTATTTCACAGTGTCATCTGGAAATTCTTTCATGTCCTCAGTATAAACAGTAGGTGATTTCAGACACATGGCAATGGAAAAGACACCAGCAGAAACTACAGCAGCAACAGGAGTAGCAACAATAGCAGAAGCAGCATTAGGCACAGCAGCAGCAGGAGGAGGAGAGCGAGGAGGGTAGGAGGAGGAGGAGGAGGAAGATGAAGAGAGGAGGAGAAAGAAGAGGAGGAGGAGGAAGAGAAGGAAGAGGAGGAGAAAGAGGAGGATGAAGAGCAGGGGGAATATTTTGATTCCCTGTCCCCGTGAGAATTGCTGATGACTACTTCTGGACACAGATATCATGCTGAGAACTGTTTATCAAAATGATTTAACAGAATATTAATTTTCATAGAAGACATGTCAATGTTCCTGAGGGCATGCAGCCCTGGAAAAGAGAGCCAGATGGCAGAGGCAAGCAGTGTGGAATGTTCTTACTGAGGAAGACCTTCTCAAAGCTGATGATGTAATAGGTATGAAGGAGCATTTCATGGGAGTCACGGTCCCATGCCCCTGTGTCAGGGCACACAGAGCTCCTAGCCTTGCATCCTGCGTGAGAGGGGACCTGGAATATTCCCTGATCCCAACAGGGTCCTGGATTGCATGGTTCTCCCTCAGTCATGGTCCTCCCTGTGCCTCATGGGGTCCGCAGCTTCTACGGGCTGAATTTATATCAGTGATTAACTGGAGCTGGACCACAACCACACCACAGGCAAGCCCTGGGCCCTGAGGACATTAAGAGCAGCAGACAACATCTCCTCCACTGCTTCTGACTCTGCTCCACAAGCCAAGGCAGCTCCCACACAGCAGGCATCCAGCCTAACTCCCAGCAGGGAGAGTGTGAGATGTCTGTGGATGAGCCCACAGGGACTACAGGATTCTGTGGGAAGACATCTGGTAGCTTCTGGAGCAGCTGCAGCAGCCAGGACACATGAACTACAGTGGAGGTGAGCTATAGGAACAGGTAGCAAAGAGCCTGATCTGGCCAATGCTGATCTGAATCCCTGAGGGCAGGCTGGAATGGTCACTCAGGGTATTAGTGTGAAGGCCAGCCAAGGGCATACAATGTGTCACTAACATTCTCAAAGTCTTGTCCAGGAAATAAACCACTGGCCTTGACCACTAAAGTTGAGTCCAGACTCATGGGCTACAGGATAGCAGATTGAACTGAGTCTGAATTCCCATGAGTATGACCTCTGGCTGCTCCCTAGGCTCAGTATAGATGAGCATGAGAAGGCACCATTGCTGTATTTGCAGGAGTAGCAGAGAGCTCGGAATACATGACCCACTCCTAACCCAGACTGGAGCCACTCTGGGGAGGAGATGGCATCATTTGAGAGATGGGCTTATGCGGGACACTGTGCTCTGGTCTGTGGCACATACAGCTCCTGTCTTTCTTGCTGAGGGTTCAGATCCTCAGCTGGCCTCATCACGGACAGTCCCATGAGGAGTGGGTGTTTGGTTCCTGCTTCACAGTTAGGGCAGGAACAAGCCCAGACGCAGTGAGTAAGGACAGTGCTTCTGTCTTGACCCAGCTTCCTTGTCCTCCCCCCTCCCCCAACTCATCAGGAGCCACCCAGAGACCTTCATAGGAGTGTGGGTCATGTTAATCGGAATGCCCAGCTGGAGATCAAATTCTGGGTAAGGTCTCCATACAGCCCTGGTGGCTCCCACACCCTGCCTACCTAAGTTTTCCCAATTGGGTCCTCAGGGTCGTGGAGAATCTTCTACAGGCTGCCATGAAGATACAGCCAGTTTCTTGGTAACATTGTGTTTAGCAGAGGTTCTCTGCTTCAGGCACAGAGCCTTCCAGTGAGAGGGTTTGCTGAGTAGCACACCAGGACCAGAAAAGTGTAGAGCCCTCCAGTGGTAGACATGAAGTACTGCAGGAGTTTATTTCCTGATTTCTTCACATCTACCTTGTTCTAAAGGCTTTTTGTCAGACACATAGGGACCTAAGAAACTTGAGTTTGCACCCCCATAGGGAACCCAGGACACTAAACCAGCAGCCCTGTTAAACGTCGGCAGAGGACAGTCTGGGCTCTGTGTTTATAGAATGGCTCTAGACTGGTATGAAGACTGATTGACCAGCCAGTCAAGGAGAGTTAGGGACAGTTAGAGACTTGGAGGAGAGCATGAGCGGCAGACACAGCAGAGTCCAGGCCAACAGTGGAACCAGTTCATTTAATAGAGAAGCATATGCCCTCCCAAAAGGCTGTCAGCTTAAGGCACTGCACTGAAGACCTGACCCAATAACATGCCCAATTTACACATCACCCACCTGTGGCTTGTGGAGGGTCCTCAGGGTAGATCCTAAAGTCCATCATGGCTGAAAGGCAGAAGTTTGCACATCATTGCAATGTGGAGGCTACTCTCTGCTGATGGGACCCACACAGTCTGTGAAAAAGTTTGCTTAAGTGAAAGTTGGCCGACCTTGAACTCTCTGGTCTTCCAGGGTAGTGTGTGTTGACCACATGCAGAGCCATTCCTGAAAAACGTAAGAGCCAAAATTCAACAATAGGGAGAGAATCCTGTGCCAGATGGAATCCCTCAGGCCAGTGCGGATTCAGAGACATCCTATGCCATGGCATGGAGGATCCCAAGAACTTCTAGGATCAATGTGAGCCACACCAGAGGCCACAGTCTATCCTGGGAGAACATTAAAGTATCTGGAATTATCAGGGATCCTAAGGTAGGTTCGTCAGGATATGGAGCTGATGCATGGTGGGATGCTTGGAGGATACAGCCTAAGGCAACGTAGAGGGAAGTGTGTTATGAGAGCTAAGACAGAGCAACCACACAGTCTGAGAACAAGTTTGCTTAAGTGAAATTTGGCCGTCCTTGAACTCTCTGTTCTTCCAGGGTAGGATGGCCTATCGGGCCCAGGACAGAGCGACTATGCCAGAATTACAATGGTCTGTAATAGAGATGGAGAAGGTGTCAGGATGGGACTTGGGCAGTGGATGGAGCTCTATGACTGCAAAGCCTGCCTAGGCTCCCAGGACCCAGAGCTGGCTGATGCAGGAAGTCCTAGATCACAACTCTGCCGTTCCTCTTCCCAGGTCTTGCTTTTAACTACTGGACCCAACACAAAGCCTCCCTTGCAGGCTTACCAGAGCATGAAAACGAAATGGCCACCTCCTGTAACAAGAAACACTTCTAGAAGAGGAAGGAGACATCAATACATTCACAAAACCTTCAACTCGAAATCTGTCTTGCCAATAAGTGTGCAGGGATAAAGGTAAAGCAGATATTGAGGGACCAACCAGTCAATGACTGACACAAAGTGAGATCTGTCTCATGTGACAGACACAACCTCTGACGCTATTTATGATATTCTTTCTGATTTACTTGCAGACAGAAAAGTAGCACACCTGTCTCCAGAGGCTTCAGTCAGCGGCTGAAAGCCACAGCCAATCCTCAGATGGAGCTCGGGAAGTCTTGTGGAAGAGTGGGGGGAGAGTGACAAGGAAACTGGTTGGGTTAAAACACTACAAGAAGTCCCCTACCGTCAGATACCTTGGACCATGGAGTATGCTAGAGCCTGTGCAACCAACCCCAGAGCCAGGTTAGCTATCTGCAGTTGGTCTCCATGTGGGTCATCTGACAAGTAGATCCAAGACTGTCTCAGTCTGTGTTGCCTGCCATTGGATCTGTTCCCCATACCCGGACTGCCTGATTGTAAATCTGTGGGGCAGAATGTGCTCGGGCCACCTGGGACTAGATGTCCCGGGGTGGTGTGGTACCCAGGGACTCTCCCCTTGTCCAAAGAGAAGGGAGAGCATTATGGTAGAAAGGATTTGTAAGGTGGGACTGGGAAGGGAAGAGGGAGAGTGACTGGGATCAGGATGTAACCTGAATAAAGAAGACATTATTGGAAGTAAAAAAGTTAGCCTGGAAAATGGAAAGATTGATAAGTGGCTAAGAGCACTGAATGCTCTTTCAGAGGTCCTGAGTTCAAATCCCAGCAAACACATGGAGGCTCACAAATGTCTCTAATGACATCTGATGCCCTCTCTGGTCTTTCTAAATACAGCTACCCTGTATGTATGCATAACGAATGATTGATTGAATGAATGAATGAATGAATAAATAAATAAATAAATAAATTTTACCTAGTCTTAGTTATCAGGCAATGAATAAAATGTCGAGATTATGTTCAAACTATGTCATGGATTGCTTGGATCTTTTAGATCTGCAGGAAACATCTCAACGAAGAACAAGAGAGGCTGGAGAAGAATGGGGAAGGGTTTGATCCCTGAAGTTCCTCAGTGTCCACTAGCACAGCACTTGTCCTTGGGAGATGACATCTTTCACTCTTCCTGACTGTTGCACCAATCAGAATTACAAGCTCTGTGGATGAACCTGTAAAAGAGGACAGTTGCTCTTGGGCCAATATGGAGGTTCCTGACCTCTCAGCAAGCTCACTGCGGACTTTTGAGGTCTCTGGAGGGTGAGCAAAATGAAGACACACAGAGTAGCCTCAGGTTGAGTCAGCCAGGCCCAGAGGGCTCAGTGGTGTCTCTCAGATTCCCAGGCCCTCCCTGAGATTGAACACACTACACAGTGTAAGAGGATTAGGGGATAACCAGGAAATGCAGTTGCTCAGGTGTCTGGCTCTGTAGGAGGGAAATAAATCACAGTGGGAAGCTTCAGGACAGTCAGGTGACCTGAGCCCTCCACAGAGTCTAAGTCCAGACTCACAGACATTCATCTGTCCACAAGTCTCCTAAACACAGGCCTTGACTGACCTGCAGTCCAGAGTATGTTATTATACAGTGTCGCTTAGAGAGAGGACATACTTTCCATTTAGGCCTTTTCTGTGTCACACTGAGACTGGGTTTATGGTACAGCTGATGCAGATGGGGACTGGCCACAAGTGGCAGTCTATCGCAGATGAAATCAATCAATCAATCAATCAATCAATCAATCAATCAATCAATAAATACCAACTTATCTCACTGCCTGCAATCCTCATTGTCACCACAAGGGAGCGCTGCTTCGACATTCTCAGAAAGAAAAGCTGACTTCCCTCAGGGAAATGGATGGTCGGATGGATGGATGGATGGATGGATGGATGGATGGATGGGTGGGTGGGTGGATGGATGGATGGATGGATGGATGGATGGATGGATGGATAGACAGAGAAGTGATTTGACTTAATCAGTTTCTTCCTTTCCTACTTTTCTGGTCGAAAACACACGAACATGTCTGCTGCAATTGCTTGTTCTTCATTTCTGCTTTCTTTGGCTGTTCATTCAAGGCAGCTCCCTTAGAATCTGCTCATCTCAATAAAGGTCCATCTGTGGAATGTATAGCTTCTCAGTTAGGAGCTAAGGGATTCTTGGAAGGAGTTCCCAAAATCCCCTCTGGGGCAGTTGCCAGTGTTCTCTACTTCAGACAGCAGCTGCATGAAGCAAACACACACCTGTCTGAACATTCCAGCTTGGGTGCACGTCACAGTGCACCTGCCCCAGGGTCCCTGCCAGTTGCACATGCCACAGGGCCACAACTACAAGATCCCTTCCCCAGGAATCATGCCCCCTTGCATCTCCCCCAGGATTCCTGCTCTGTTGTAACTGAACCAGGGTCCCTGCCCGGTTGTTCCTGGCTCACGTTTCCTACTCAGTTTTACCTGCCCCAACGACCCTGTCCCACTGCACCAGCCTCAGGGATCCTGTCCCATTGTGCCCACCATGCTGCACCTTCCTGAGAGTACCTACTAACTGTTCCTAGGTGGCATTTTTCAAAATCTAATTCAAAGATCTTGCCAGTCAGAACCCATTGTCTTTATTAACACCAAGTAGATATTTGCAGGGCTTCCTCACCTACACTTAATCAATCTCTTCTCTCAGTTGTCCATGTGGAAGCAAAGAAACTAGCAGCAGAACATGGATTATTCATCCAGGATATCAGCAGCCCTAGAATTCTCATGAGATGGGCTGCTGTGACTGTGATACAGGGGTGGCAGGGAGGCTTTGACACTGAACAAGCCCAGAGTGCTGCCTCTGCTCACATTGTGCCAGCACCTTAGCCTACCTCTAGATGTCCTAAACTCTGAGAGGAGGAAGGAGATCTTCCTACATAGAAGATGTTCTCTGAATCTGTGCTGGCCAAGGTCAAGCCAGAGTGTTTGAACATGCCAGTTCCAGCCCCTGAGGGCTCTCTGCCTGCCTGGTGTTTTGTTGTGCTTTATGTCTGGCAAGGTGAAGATGTGGCCCATACTAGGAATATCTTTGTAGACAACTGCCCTGGGTTCCCATGCTAAAATTCAATTAGGGACTGACAGGGACCTAAATAACAACAAGACAGTGCCAAGACCATGAGTTCCAAAATCAAGAGCAAATGGGGCCTTGATGGTATCCTGTGCTGATCTGACAGGAGTCAGCACACACAATTCTCCTGCACATCCAATGCCCCTTGGAAAAATCCTCTGTCAAGGGTAAGTGATGCCTCATGAGAATGAACTGTCAGCGTAGGACAAGACACTTGGGACTACTGTCCTGAACTCACCAGTCTCAGATGAATGGGCTTTGAAAAGTTTTCAGGACACAGAATAGGGGTGTGTAAGCAAGTGCAGGTAATCCTTGGGTAACACATAGTTCCTGAGGAGGTTCTGAGAGCTGTTGGATCCACTCCTGGAAAAGGCAGCATTGTGTTCAGGGGGGTAAGAAAGCAGGAGCCTGCTGATGTTTTCACAGTATTGCATGGGAACAGTAACAATGCCCTTAGGAGCAGGATGTCCTAACACTCTCAGATCAAGCAGACAGCCTAGAGCCTATTAGGCCCATATCCCAAGAGAATGCTGCTCATGTGTGAAGCTTCTATAGCCAGGAAGCTGGAGCAGGGAACATTGACATTGTCTCAGTTAGGGGTTTACTGCTGAGAACAGACACACCATGACCAATGCAGCTCTTATGAGGACAACATTAATGGACACAGGATTGCAGGTTCAGAGACTCAGACCAGTATCATCAAGCTGGGAGCATGGCAGCATCCAGGCAGTCATGGTGCCAGAGTAAGTGAGAGGTCTACATCTTCATCTGAAGGCTGCTTGGGGAAGATTGGCTTGCATGTGGATAGGAAAAGGGTTTCAAAGCCCATGCCCACAGTGACACACCTACTTTAACAAGACCACGCCTCCTAATATTGCCACTCCCTGAGCTAAGCATATACAAACCATCATAGACATCTTGCAGGAGGGTGGTACTGTTCTATCAGAGAGAAGCCTCTGCTCCCGTTAATATACTGAGGTGAACCCTGGGTAGGGCACAGAGCCCTCCACACATCCTGGGACGCAGGGAGGCATCCTATGAAAGAGCTTTTTCCTAGAAGGACACATGGGTGTAGGCCTCCCTTCCAGCCAGGCTGTAGGGAGTCTCCAATGCTAAACTCTGTCTTTTTGCAGAAGTGAAACAATGAAAATTCACCCTTAACAGTACAGTGAATAGCAAAAATGGTGAAAGGTATAAAAAGAACCAATTAGTACCAGAGCATGAGGATTGGTTTTATATGAAATGTGGGTGGGTGCAGTGCAGTATCCTCCTCCATGTACCCACATGTTCAGTAACTACCCTGTTTGATGCAGCTTTACACAGAACCATCTGGAATCCATTCACTGAGGGACTCCATCCCTGGACTGGAAGCTACAGGTGGGACTTTTGTATCCAGGTCTCCCAGCCCTGGGACAGGGATGCATGGATAAAGTGGAGAGAAGCAGACTGGAATGGTGCAGAGGTTATCCTGCCAACAACCCCAAGCCCCCAGCTGCATGACAATGTAGAACAGCGAGCAGTTTCCCAGCCAGCCTCACTCCCCATAGACAGACTTCTTCCAGTCCCTCCTTATGCCAAGGAAAGAAAAGCAAAAAAAGTAGGGGCAGGGAAAGAAAAATTGCTCTACTCCCAGGAGCCAAGGACAAGCCCCCTCCCATCCTCTGATCTGATCCCATAACCAGCCACAGCCAAGTCCTGGGCTCATCTCTAGAGGCACATGGACCCAGGCAGATGAGCCCTTGAATCACAATCGGCTCCTCAAAAGCATCCTATGGGTGTCAGTCCTAAGTCCATGAATCAGAGGTGCTCTGCACAGCTATTCAGAGAAGCCTTCTCTTGATCTCTGTGAAGATCTCTCTGTTGGATGTCAGAGGAGGGTGTCCATCCAGCATCAATCCAGGGACTGTGGCCCTCTAATGTGTTAGCCCATGTGAACCTCCCCACAGAGCCCCACCTGTCCTTGTGCAACTCCTCCTTGATCGCCTTTTATAGGAAGATATTTAGGGTCCCTTGCAGGAGGCAGGGAAAATGGCACACAGCTGAGGATGGTAGACAAAACTGGGAACACATCAAATATTGAGTTGGTGTGAGGCTCCCTAAGCCATGCTTGGGCAGGTCTGTGCCAGCGATCCCATAAGACCCTTTGATTCTCCCCATGTACACAGCAGGAACCAATTGCCAGGCCTACCCTCTGCCCAGAGCAAAGGGAGATTGGAACTTGGATTCCAACCCTGGCCATTCCTATAATACCTGACCTTGTAACCCTTGCTCCCTTTGGGGCTCAACAGTCCCCCTCAAATGTAGACAGCAATGTCTAGATGGTGTTCACAGCTTTTCTTGCCTGAAACTGTGCTTTGTTTGATACTACAAACCAGGAAGTAGGGACTTAAACTTGAGATCACTGACTCAGGCTAGGGAGGACTCCAGGGCACCTGAGCTCAGCTGCAAAGGCAGAAGCTGAACCACAGTGAGCAGAGGTGGCACATTTTGCTGTTTCTTTCCTTTTCTGCTCTCAGGCCTTTCAGTGAATTCTACAGATGAGGATCTTTCCTCCCAGGCTTAGTGTCTGCAGCCATGAGAGTCCTCTACAGGGGACTCCAAACCCCAGAAGAGTCTTCAGAAGGAAAGCGCTACACACTGCACTGCCCCCAGCACTCTGAGAAACAGAGACCCTTTCTGGGCTTGGGCCAGTCAGTGCTCAATAGTTAGCTTCTGGCTGCACTGGCTGCTCACAAATAACACAGCAGACTGGGTCCTGTGACCTGGCTGTCACAGACTGTGATTGAGAATTCATTTCAACTGTGTCAGCATAGCCACTCTGTTCCTTCTGGCCCCAGGTTGCACAGAGCTCCTTGTCCTCATACATGCCTCTTCCATCACTGGACCTTAATATTTAAAGTGAGCCCTACACTCAGGATGGACTTGGTTTTCTATACATCATGCCAACCTCTGTGTGAGAGGAAGTGTCTGCCTGTGTATGCATACCCCCTTATGTGCCTAGGTGTCCATGCATACCACTACCCCATGTCCTGTCAGAGGCCATCCTCTGACAGGTCCTCACGCCTGCATGTCAGACCACCTGTCTTCAAGCCCCAACCCCTCCCCACTGCACAGATGCTGAGCTTGTGGGCTTTGCTGATGCACCCAACATTGATGGGGGTTTTGGGGATTGAAACTCAATTCCTTACCCTTGGGAGGCAAGTGCTCTGCCTATCCCTGCAGCTTTGTCTCAGGTGTTTGATGATAACCTAGAGCCTTTCTGAGGATTTATGAAATCAGTGTCATCTTGATGGGTCAGTTTAGAAACACAGCTTTGTTTTTTTTTATTTTTTTTAACAGTGTACCATCAGTTTGAGGCTAATCATTCAGAATTCAATGAAAAAGTGACACCCTGAGTGTAGACATGACGACTTTGAAGCAGGAGGCATAGAAAACATTCAAAACAGAGAACCGAGGAGAGGTAAACATCTTACAGGCTTTGATTTCTAAAAGCCTTAAATCTCTCCATAGCCCACAGAAGCCAGAGCCTTGAAGCCCTTCCCAACCATGTCATGACAGGTCCTATTGTGACCTAATGAGGAGCGACTGTGAGGCGTCCCAGCCAACAGATGTTAAGCTGTTGCCAGGCCTGGATTTCTTTGAGTGCTTTGAGAGGAGGTGTGGAGTGGAGCCCTCTGCGACTTGGTTGTATCTTGTGAGCTGTGTGTGGTTGTATTGGATTTTACTGTACAGGACCACTATCACAAATGTGCCATGAGTGTCCCATACATTCAAACAACAAGCATCTTCAGTGAGAAGAGTAGCAACAAGGAAATAAAAGAAGATAATCTAGTCTCCCACAGAGCCCCATTAGAGGATCAGCCCATCTCTAGCAGGGTCCGGCACAGAGGTTTTAAGGGGTGGACCAGGAATATAGCAAATGCTCTGATAAAGCTTTGTTGCTGCTTGCCAAGGAGAAAGAAACCTCGCCTGGGGCAGAACAGAATCTCACCCCAGAAATGAGCCACAGGGAGAGTCCAGATAACAAGCAGCAGGCACAGCCCAGGTACCTTCGTGCTTTGTCCTTTCTAGTTTGCTCTATGCTGGTCCTTCCTCTGTCTCTGGTTTCCATTTTCCCCACAATTCTTACCTTGTATCTTCTCTAAGTTCTTTTATGAGGTTTCCCCAACACCAAGCCTTCTCCCTCTTCTTGATTTCTCCTCTTCCCAGCAGGGACTCAATATGAATTCCCCACTCTACAGAGTTTTCTTGTTGACCCATCCCTTCAGATGGACTCCAGCTCCCCCTTAGGCCAATAGCTCCCACAGGGTGAGGACTAGAGATTCATGGGCTCATGGACTCATCCATGGGCTACTGGTTCTAGCACATGTGGTCATCAATCACAAGTGCTGCAGAACAGAGTCTTATGTTTTCAAATGTAACATCCCACTCCATTAAGCCTTAAAATTAATAACAAGGTTTGTCACTGAATAAGTATCAACAACCTACTTTGTGGGTTATTGTTGATGGTCAGAATCCTGCATGCATGCATATTGTTTTGCATACTGATTTTTTCATTCCTAAGACCTAGCAACTGATATATTGTTACATATATATATATATATATATATATATGTAACATTTCTAAATGATTTCTTTCAAAAATCTAAATGAGAAGTAGAAGAGAAGATTTAATAAAATAATAAGGCAATCAAAGCTCCAAATGGTAATCTAAGTATTCTACCGCATAAGATTTTTGCTTAGAATAAATTGACTTTTTTTCTCTCACAGTGCCATATTGAAATTCTGTCATGTCCTGAGTATAAACAGGAGGTGATTTCAGACACATGGCCAAGGAAAAGACACCAGCAGAAGCTACAGCACCAACAGGAGAAACAGCAATAGCGCCAGCAGCATTAGCAGCAGAAGGAGGAGGAGGAGGAAGAGGAGGATTCCCCAACACCAAGCCTCCTCCCTCCTCTTGATTTCTCCTCTTCCCAGCAGGGACCCAATATGAATGATGAGTTCCACACTCTACAGAGTTGTCTTGTTGACCCATCCCTTCAGATGGACTCCATCTCCCCCTTAGGCCAATAGCTTCCACAGGCTGAGAACTAGAGGGTCATGGGATCATGGACTCTTCCATGGGCTACTAATCCATAGAGAAACGGGCCTGTAATACCAGACACTCAAAACACACAGTAGGTAGGGGGATCAGAACTTCAAGGCTAGCCTGGTCTACATCATGAGTTTAAGATCAGCTTGGCCAACTTACTGACACCCTTTTCCTAGAGGTGAGGAGGGCTAAGGCTACTAACTCAGTGGTAGAGTACTCGTGGGGAAACAGACTGCTGTCCATTGATACCTCTCCTTCCTTGCTCGGAAATACACAATGGTATTAGAAGAGTCAAAGGTTCCTGGCCTAGCATCCACTATTCTATTTGCTACATCATTAAGGGTGCAGTTTTTGGTATTTTGGTCAGGGATCAAATCTATGAAATAAAACTTAAGCAATACTCTCATTGCTGTCAGAGTGGGAGGTGGATGATAAATGCTTGCCCACCTGCGTCAGTACAAAGCTGGTTTCTTGGACTCCCTGCAAACACATCACTGCTAACTGTGTGCCTTGTATAGGCTTTTCCAGCACTGTCATAGCTTGAAAACCTTCCCTGCTATGGACCCTTGAGTGGGCACCCTGCCTTTCTCAGTCTCAGAATGGAGCAAAGATCCCCTGCTCACCTCTAGGCTCACAGGTCAGGGACCTCTTCCATCCCATAGTGAACAAGACTGGCACAGCTGCACACACCTTGGAAAAAGAATGTATTGGCAACCCTTAACAAAAAAGATGGTTCTTACTTTCTATTATGGCATTCTATAAAATACGGGTATTTCCTGGTATAATTACACATGTCATTGATTGTGTGTGTGCGTATGTTTTTTGAGGTTGGAGAGGGATATTTCATTTCTCTAAGCCCCTTCCTCAATGCTGGGTGATAAACATTGACTCTCATATAGATTTTAATAATTATACATTTATTTATATATTTTTAAGATTCGTTTATTTTTCCAACTTTTGTAGCTCTTTCTGTGTGTGTGTGTGTGTGTGTGTGTGTGTGTGTGTGTGTGTGTGTGTAATTAGATATAATACTCAGGGTCAGTAATCCTACCCTTGAGCTACCTTATAACTTTTTATGTTTTAAACAGCTTTATTATGATATCTTTGATATGTAAAGCTGATATGTGCTAGAGGTGAGCACCTTGATGTTCTTAAAGACATGTTCTTCCTCAGATACAGAACGCGTGCTGGCTAAAATCCTTGCTACTCCTGCAGATTAACCTTGTCATGCAATGAAGCAATGGGGCACATACTAAGCACACTCCCTGAGCTGCTTCCTAGGTTGGTAGCACTGGCTCCATCCCAGGCACAGCTGGAGTGGGCAGCTGTAAGGTTGAGGACCTGCACTCAGGACACTGGGCCCCAGGAGCACCTCACCTGCTGGTCATCCTGTGTACCTCTGAATGTCACTCCTGGGTTCTCACTGCCTGGCACTTAACCATAGACACCACTGTAGAACAGTCTAAGGCCAGAAGGGCAAAAACATTTTGTTATAAATTTCTACTATGGAAACATCAAATGTTGTGCTTCTTGAACAGTTTTATGAAATGAACCTGGGAGAAACGTAAGAAATATGGCCTGAAGTCTCTTCTGGAACTGCCACTCCAGCATAAGCGTCCACAGGCAGTCAGTCTCCTCTGCACTACCGTCCCCCTTGTTTTGCAACTCATGGATCTCCTTGCTTAGCTTATCCACAAGGTGCATTTGCTGTTGCTTCTCCAGCTTCTTCCTGACATCTTATTTTTATGGGTCTGGAGACAGACTCCCCAGAGGACAGCACCTCTTTTCTGATAGTTATGAACTGCAGATCCCTGTGCTCAATAGTGGGGGGCTGCTGCAGGGACTACAACACCAGAATGACTGTTTCTTGGGGCCTCTGCAGTGTGGAAGGTTTTCCTGGTTTGGTCGGTGTGGTCAAAGATGAGAAGGAAGCAAGTTCAGGGAATGAGAGTGCATCTGTCGCCCTTTCCTCTCCTGCTCCCTGTGCTTCCTCTCTGCTTCCTTGTCCAGACAGGCCTTCTATATCTCAGACCACCACTGCTGCTCCTCACTCTTTTTTCCCAGCCACCTGTGCAGACTGGGATGCTGCCTTGTTTGCAGAAGGAGGGGGGAGTGGCAAATCCACTGAAATGCCACCAATATCTGGTGTAGTGGACCTGTGGTAGAAGAGGTGGTGGACGGAGGTCTGTTCATATGGGCTGGGAGACAGTCACAGGGGTGGGCAGCACCTCTGCTGGGGTTTCCCAATGGCCAGGACCACTCTTGGTCAGAGTGGAAGCAGGGGCAACTGACTTGGAGGAAGAGTTCATGTGCTCCTGGCTGCATGTGCTAGATTCCACTGAGGACCTCTGGATCCACATATCACTGTCACACTAGAGACCCTTGCCAGCCTCTACTCAGTGGAGCTCAAGTAGATAAAACTTCCTGAAGCTCTTCCTTGGAAGGGGTAAGAGGCTGAGAAAAGAAAAGAGGAAGCTATACTACTTCAGGGACTCACCAGAGATATTAGCAAAATTTCATGCATGTTTCTTCCTCACAGAGGAGGTAACAAAAACTGGGGAATGGTTATATAACCAGACCTGACACTGCTTTATGGCTCACTGGCCAAGTAGCCAGCTGTTCCTGTGTCTACAAAGGAATAAAAAGATTTTTTCTATACACTGATGCATGCTGTTTGTGGCATTGTCACTCCTGAAATTTAGCTCCTAACTTCTGGTCTAGGTAGAGGGGTCTGTTCTTGTGAAATGTAAAGAAGTAAACAATCAGATGCTTAAAACTGCATAAAAGGCATACTTTTTCCTCAGGTATCTGTTTTACAATCTTTTAAAAAGCATTCATGGGGGTTGACACCCCGAAACAAGCTTTGCCATTTCAGGAAAAGTGTAATGGAGGGAAGAATTGTATGGTGGGTTACTGGGAAGACAGGATTGTAAAGGAAATAAATAAATGGTTTTCTAAAAAGCATGTATTTTAAATGCCCTGCTAAAAACTATAATTTTGACACTATGCTTTCAATAAAAAACATTTCACATTTTCTTATTTACTCATTTAAACTAATTATCATTTTCCCAGATTCATTAATTTAGTATTAATTTACTTGAGAAGCATAATAAAAATAAAACTGAAAAAATAAAAAGTAAAAATAAAAGCTGAGTCAGGGTCAGAAGATGATTCACAATACTGCACCTAACAGAGTGTGAATATATCTAGTAAACCGTACCATCAGATCTGATCTGTATCATGATCCAGAAGTATTTCTCAGCATCATGCACTCTCAACTAACTTCTTCCTTGAAAAGCTGAGCAAGAGCTGTGGTAGGAGCTACTACATGGGACTTTTAGGGTCTCATTTTATAAAAATAATTTATGTGTATGAGTGTTTGCCCAGCATGTGTGCACATGAATGCTTGACTGGTGTCCAAAGAACTTAGAAGAAGGTTTCAAATCCCCTGAAATTAGAGTTTTAGGCAGTTGTGAGCTAACACTGGTGTTGTAAAATACTGAACCATCTTTCCAGCCCCAGATTTTGATAACTTTTAGGAGGAGCCATATCTCAATACAGGATTACTATATGTTGGCTAACCTGGCTTGAGTCACTAGCTCTTACCTCTCTGCACCATGGAGGACAATGGCTGGGTAAGAAAGGTGGACAGGCAGTGAGAGAGGATGCCTTGATTTGCAACTTCCAGTGTAACCATGGAACTGGTTGTAGTCATGAGTTCTGCTGCCCCAGGAAGAAAATATAAAGAAACAGCGCTCACTGTCATAGAGGAGTCTATGTTCAGAATACTTGTGCTTAGGTTCCTCAGCCTGGTTGCTGTTTGGGGAAATAAACCAGACTTTCAGAAGATTATGTCCTGTCCACATCACTTATGATAATTAATTATAAAACAGGTAAATATATTCTATTCTATAACATTAACATTAAGATATTTAAAGATTTTCAAGCTCTAAGTATATGTGTACATATTTATATAATTATTTAATTAAATGTTCTATACTAATATACATTCTTATGAGTGAACCCAAAATGAGATTCATGTGCTCTAAGAACTAGGGTTATAGTGAAGGTGAGTAAACACAAAGAGCTTTTACATCACTTCTTTTTGAACTCAAATTTCAAAATTAAATGCAAACTATCACTTCAGTACACTAAAACTAACCAATTAGTTGACGCGTTTAAGTGACCAATTAGTCATACCTTTCCTGAGAAAGTCCAACCAGACTAAATTCATCCACAATGAGGAGTTGGTCATGGGCACCTAGTTGTCCAACCTGAGTACCAGAAGGGTGTAGGGAGAAAAGAAAAAAGGCAGCGTCACTGGTTGCTGCCGCTGCGGAGAGCTCATAGGCAGCACCCCACGAGCAAACTTGAGCCTCGGGACCACAGGTAAGACCAACTTTTCTGCTGCAAGAGATCTGCCTGGTGAACTCAGGACACAGAGAGGCAAAAATCCTCTAGGACCAGGCACTTCCGGGGTTTACCGAGAGTCCCAAACCCGCGGATCCCGAAACGCAGCAGCTCTCTGCTCCCGAACCCTGTGGGAGAGAGACCTCACCACCTGGTCAGGTGGGCACTCCTGAGGCTGCAGAGCAGAAGAGACCACCAACACTGCCCACCCCAGCCCACATCCCTGGCCCAAGAGGAAACTGTATAAGGCCTCTGGGTTCCTGCAGAGGAGGGCCCAGGAGCAGCAGGACCGCTGTGTCTGAGACACCGCCAGAACCTGAAGGGACAGACCAGATAAACAGTTCTCTGCACCCAAATCCCATGGGAGGGAGAGCTAAACCTTCAGAGAGGCAGACACGCCTGGGAAACCAGAAGAGACTGCACTCTGCACACATCTCTGACGCCAGATGAAAACACCAAACACCATCTGTAACCCTGGTGCACGGAAGCTCCCGGAAAGGGCGGTGCAGATCTTCCTGGTTGCTGCCACCGTGGAGAGCTCATAGGCAGCACCACACGAGCAAACTTGAGCCTCGGGACCACAGGTAAGACCAACTTTTCTGCTGCAAGAGACCTGCCTGGTGAACTCAGGACACAGAGAGGCAAAAAGTCCTCTAGGACTGGGCACTTCCGGGGTTTACCGGGAGTCCCAAACCCGCGGAACCCGGCCCGCAGCAGCTCTCTGCTCCAAAACCCCGTGGGAGAGAGACCTCACTGCCTGGTCAGGTGGGCACTCCTGAGGCTGCAGAGCAGAAGAGACCACCAACACTGCTCACCCCTGCCCACATCCCTGGCCCAAGAGGAAACTGTTTAAGGCCTTTGGGTTCCCGCAGAGGAGGGCCCAGGTGCAGCAGGACCGCTGCATCTGAGATACCACCAGAACCTGAAGGGACAGACGGGATAAACAGTTCTCTGCACCCAAATCCCGTGGGAGGGAGAGCTAAACCTTCAGAGAGGCAGACACGCCTGGGAAACCAGAAGAGACTGCACTCTGCACACATCTCTGACGCCAGAGGAAAACACCAAACTCCATCTGGAACCCTGGTGCACGGAAGCTCCCGGAAAGGGCGGCGCAGATCTTCCTGGTTGCTGCCACCGTGGAGAGCTCATAGGCAGCACCACACGAGCAAACTTGAGCCTCGGGACCACAGGTAAGACCACCTTTTCTGCTGCAAGTGACCTGCCTGGTGAACTCCAGACACAGGCCCACAGGAACAGCTGAAGACCTATAGATAGGAAAAACTACACGCCCGAAGGCAGAACACTCTGTCCCCATAACTGGCTGAAAGAAAACAGGAAAACAGGTATACAGCACTCCTGACACACAGGCTTATAGGACAGTCTAGCCACTGTCAGAAATAGCAGAACAAAGTAACACTAGAGATAAACTGATGGCGAGAGGCAAGCGCAGGAACCCAAGCAACAGAAACCAAGACTACATGGCACCATCGGAGCCCAATTCTCCCATCAAAACAAACATGGAATATCCAAACACACCAGAAAAGCAAGATCTAGTTTCAAAATCATATTTGATCATGATGCTGGAGGACTTCAAGAAAGACGTGAAGAACTCCCTTAGAGAAACACAGGAAAACATTAAAAAACAAGTAGAAGCCTACAGAGAGGAATCGCAAAAATCCCTGAAAGAATTCCAGGAAAACATAAATAAACAAGTAGAAGCCCATAGAGAGGAGTCACAAAAATCCCTGAAAGAATTCCAGGAAAACACAATCAAACAGTTGAAGGAATTAAAAATGGAAATAGAAGCAATCAAAAAGACCACATGGAAACAACCCTGGATATAGAAAACCAAAAGAAGAGACAAGGAGCTGTAGGTACGAGCTTCACCAACAGAATACAAGAGATGGAAGAGAGAATCTCAGGAGCAGAAGATTCCATAGAAATCATTGACTCAACTGTCAAAGATAATGTAAAGCGGAAAAAGCTACTGGTCCAAAACATTGGTCCAGGACTCAATGAGAAGATCAAACCTAAGGACAATAGGTATAGAAGAGAGTGAAGACTCCCAGCACAAAGGACCAGTAAATATCTTCAACAAAATCATAGAAGAAAACTTCCCTAACCTAAACAAAGAGATACCCATAGGCATACAAGAAGCCTACAGAACTCCAAATGGATTGGACTAGAAAAGAAACACCTCCTGTCACATAATAGTCAAAACACCAAACGCACAAAATAAAGAAAGAATATTAAAAGCAGTAAGGGAAAAAGGTCAAGTAACATATAAAGGCAGACCTATCAGAATCACACCAGACTTTTCACCAGAAACTATGAAAGCCAGAAGATCCTGGACAGATGTCATACAGACCCTAAGAGAACACAAATGTCAGCCCAGGTTACTGTATCCTGCAAAACTCCCACTTAACATAGATGGAGAAACCAAGATATTCCAGGAAAAAACAAATTTACACAATATCTTTCTACAAATCCAGCACTACAAAGGATAAGAAATGGTAAAGCCCAACATAAGGAGGCAAGCTATACCCTAGAAGAAGCAAGAAACTAATCGTCTTGGCAACAAAACAAAGAGAAGAATAGCACAAAAACATAACCTCATATCCAAATATAAATATAACAGGAAGCAATAATCACTATTCATTAATATCTATCAACATCAGTGGCCTCAACTCCCCAATAAAAAGGCATAGATTAACAAACTGGATACGCAATGAGGACCCTGCATTCTGCTGCCTACAGGAAACACACCTCAGAGACAAAGACAGACACTACCTCAGAGTGAAAGGCTGGAAAACAACTTTCCAAGCAAATGGTCGGAAGAAGCAAGCTGGCGTAGCCATTCTAATATCACATACAATCAATTTTCAACTAAAAGTCATCAAAAAAGATAAGGAAGGACACTTCATATTCATCAAAGGAAAAATCCACCAAGATGAACTCTCAATCCTAAATATCTGGGCCCCAAATACAATGGCACCTACATACGTAAAAGAAACCTTACTAAAGCTCAAAACACACATTGCACCTCACACAATAATAGGAGATTTCAACACCCCCACTCTCATCAATGGACAGATCATGGAAACAGAAATTAAACAGAGACGTAGACAGACTAAGAGAAGTCATGAGCCAAATGGACTTAACAGATATTTATAGAACATTCTATCCTAAAGCAAAAGGATATACCTTCTTCTCAACTCCTCATGGTACTTTCTCCAAAACTGACCATATAATTGGTCAAAAAACGGGCCTCAACAGGTACAGAAAGATAGAAATAATACCATGCGTGCTATCGGACCACCACGGCCTAAAACTGGTCTTCAATAACAATAAGGGAAGAATGCCCACATATACGTGGAAATTGAACAATGCTCTACTCAATGATAACCTGGTCAAGGAAGAAATAAAGAAAGAAAGTAAAGACTTTTTAGAATTTAATGAAAATGAAGGTACAACATACCCAAACTTATGGGACACAATGAAACCTGTGCTATAGAGGAAAACTCATAGTGCTGAGTGCCTGCAGAAAGAAACAGGAAAGAGCATATGTCAGCAGCTTGACAGCACACCTAAAAGCTCTAGAACAAAAAGAAGCAAAACACCCAGGAGGAGTAGAAGGCAGGAAATAATCAAGCTCAGAGCTGAAATCAGCCAAATAGCAACAAAAAGGACCATAGAAAGAATCATCAGAACCAAAAGTTGGTTCTTTGAGAAAATCAGCAAGATAGATAAACCCTTAGCCAGACTAACGAGAGGACACAGAGAGTGTGTCCAAATTAACAAAATCAGAAATGAAAAGGGAGACATAACTACAGATTCAGAGGAAATTCTAAAAATCATCTGATCTTATTATAAAAGCCTATATTCAACAAAACTTGAAAATCTGCAGGAAATGGACAATTTCCTAGACAGATACCAGGTACCGAAGTTAAATCAGGAACAGATAAACCAGTTAAACAACCCCATAACGCCTAAGGAAATAGAAGCAGTCATTAAAGGTCTCCCAACCAAAAAGAGCCCAGGTCCAGACGGGTTTAGTGCAGAATTCTATCAGACCTTCATAGAAGACCTCATACCAATATTATCCAAAATATTCCACAAAATTGAAACAGATGGATCACTACCGAATTCCTTCTATGAAGCCACAATTACTCTTATACCTAAAGCAGACAAAGTCCCAACAAAGAAAGAGAACTTCAGACCAATTTCCCATATGAATATCGACGCAAAAATACTCAATAAAATTCTGGCAAACCGAATCCAAGAGCACATCAAAACAATCATCCACCATGATCAAGTAGGCTTCATCCCAGGCATGCAGGGATGGTTTAATATACGGAAAACCATCAACGTGATCCATTATATAAACAAACTGAAAGAACAAAACCACATGATCATTTCATTAGATGCTGAGAAAGCATTTGACAAAATTCAACACCCCTTCATGATAAAAGTCCTGGAAAGAGTAGGAATTCAAGGCCCATACCTAAACATAGTAAAAGCCATATGCAGCAAACCAGTTGCTAACATTAAACTAAATGGAGAGAAACTTGAAGCAATCCCACTAAAATCAGGGACTAGACAAGGCTGCCCACTCTCTACCTACTTATTCAATATAGTTCTTGAAGTTCTAGCCAGAGCAATCAGACAACAAAAGGAGGTCAAGGGGATACAGGTCGGAAAAGAAGAAGTCAAAATATCACTATTTGCAGATGATATGATAGTATATTTAAGTGATCCCAAAAGTTCCACCAGAGAACTACTAAAGCTGATAAACAACTTCAGCAAAGTGGCTGGGTATAAAATTAACTCAAATAAATCAGTAGCCTTCCTCTACACAAAAGAGAAACAAGCCGAGAAAGAAATTAGGGAAACACCACCCTTCATAATAGACCCAAATACCAAAGTACCTCGGTGTGACTTTAACCAAGCAAGTAAAAGATTTGTACAATAAGAACTTCAAGACTCTGAAGAAAGAAATTGAAGAAGACCACAGAAGATGGAAAGATCTCCCATGCTCATGGATTGGCAGGATTAATATAGTAAAAATTGCCATTTTACCAAAAGCGATCTACAGATTCAATGCAATGCCCATCAAAATACCAATACAATTCTTCAAAGAGTTAGACAGAACAATTTGCAAATTCATCTGGAATAACAAAAAACCCAGGATAGCTAAAGCTATCCTCAACAATAAAAGGACTTCAGGGGGAATCACTATCCCTGAACTCAAGCAGTATTACAGAGCAATAGTGATAAAAACTGCATGGTATTGGTACAGAGACAGACAGATACACCAATGGAACAGATTTGAAGACCCAGAAAAAAACCCACACACCTATGGGCACTTGATTTTTGACAAGGGAGCCAAAACCATCAAATGGAAAAAAGATAGCATTTCCAGCAAATGGTGCTGGTTCAACTGGAGGTCAACATGTAGAAGAATGCAGATCGATCCATGCTTATCACCCTGTACAAAGCTTAAGTCCAAGTGGATCAAGGACCTCCATATCAAACCAGATACACTCAAACTAATAGAAGAAAAACTAGGGAAGCATCTGGAACACATGGGCACTGGAAAAAATTTCCTGAACAAAACACCAATGGCTTATGCTCTAAGATCAAGAATCGACAAATGGGATCTCATAAAACTGCAAAGCTTCTGTAAGGCAAAGGACACTGTGGTTAGGACAAAACGGCAAACAACAGATTGGGAAAAGATCTTTACCAATCCTACAACAGATAGAGGCCTTATATCCAAAATATACAAAGAACTCAAGAAATTAGACCGCAGGGAGACAAATAACCCTATTAAAAATGGGGTTCAGAGCTAAACAAAGAATTCTTAGTTGAGGAATGCTGAATGGCTGAGAAACACCTAAAGAAATGTTCAACATTTTAGTCATAAGGGAAATGCAAATCAAAACAACCCTGAGATTTCACCTCACACCAGTGAGAATGGCTAAGATCAAAAACTCAGGTGACAGCAGATGCTGGCGAGGATGTGGAGAAAGAGGAACACTCCTCCATTGTTGGTGGGATTGCAGACTGGTACAACCATTCTGGAAATCAGTCTGGAGGTTCCTCAGAAAATTGGACATTGAACTGCCTGAAGATCCAGCTATACCACTCTTGGGCATATACCCCAAAAATGCCCCAACATATAAAAAAGACACGTGCTCCACTATGTTCATCGCAGCCTTTATTTATAAGAGCCAGAAGCTGGAAAGAACCCAGATGCCCTTCAACAGAGGAATGGATACAGAAAATGTGGTACATCTACACAATGGAATATCACTCAGCTATCAAAAACAATGACTTTATGAAATTCGTAGGCAAACGGGTGGAACTGGAAAATATCATCCTGAGTGAGGTAACCCAATCACAGAAAAACACACATGGTATGCACTCACTGATAAGTGGCTATTAGCCCAAATGCTTGAATTACCCTAGATGCCTAGAACAAATGAAACTCAAGACAGATGATCAAAATGTGAATGCTTCACTCCTTCTTTAAAAGGGGAACAAGAATACACTTGACAGGGAATAGAGAGACAAAGATTAAAACAGACACAGAAGGAACACCCATTCAGAGCCTGCCCCACATGTGGCCCATACATATACAGCCATCCAATTAGACAAGATGGATGAAGCAAATAAGTGCAGGCTGACAGCCGGATGTAGATCGCTCCTGAGAGACACAGCCAGAATACAGCAAACACAGAGGCGAATGCCAGCAGCAAACCACTGAACTGAGAATAGGACCCCCGTTGAAGGAATCAGAGAAAGAATTGGAAGAGCTTGAAGTGGCTGGAGACCCCATATGAACAACAATGCCAAGCAACTAGAGCTTCCAGGGACTAAGCCACTACCTAAATACTATACATGGACTGAACCTGGACTCTGACCTCATAGGTAGCAATGAATATCCTAGTAAGAGCACCAGTGGAAGGGGAAGCCCTGGGTCCTGCTAAGACTGAACCCCCAGTGAACTAGATTGTTGGGGGGAGGGTGGCAATGTGGGGAGGATGGGGAGGGGAACAACAATAAAGAAGGGGAGGGGGGAGGGGGATGTTTGCCCGGAAACCGGGAAAGGGAATAACACTCGAAATGTAAATAAGAAATACCCAAGTTAATAAAAAAAAAAAAACAGTGGGGAAAAAAGGCAGCATCAATGCACAGCAGCATTCCTCACACCACACAGTCAGTGCACAGCAGCATCCCTCACACCACACAGTCAGTACACAGCAGCATTCCTCACACCACACAGTCAGTGCACAGCAGCATTCCTCACACCACACAGTCAGTGCACAGCTGCATTCCTCACACCACACAGTCAGTGCACAGCAGCATTCCTCACAGCACACAGTCAGTGCTCAGCAGTATTCCTCACACCACACAGTCAGTGCACAGCAGCATTCCTCACACCACACAGTCAGTACACAGCAGCATTCCTCACACCACACAGTCAGTGCACAGCCGCATTCCTCACACCACATAGTCAGTGCACAGCAGCATTCCTCACACCACACAGTCAGTGCACAGCAGCATTCCTCACACCACACAGTCAGTGCTCAGCAGTATTCCTCACACCACACAGTCGGTGCATAGCAGCATTCCTCACACCACACAGTCAGTGCACAGCAGCATTCCTCACACAACACAGTCAGTGCACAGCAGCATTCCTCACACCATATTCAATGAACTGCAGTGTTCTTCACACCACACAGCATCCACAGCCATGAGCATCTGCACACTTTTTCACAAAGCTCGAGTGCAGAATGCCCTTCACTGATTCCTTTAAAACAAATACTGGCCACATCTGCAACACTGCCTTGGACAACGACTTAACATACATTTCCAGTTTATACCGGCCAGCACCCTATGCAAAAACAAGGTCAGAACAGCACAATGAAATCACACAGCAGGAAATGAGCAAAATCCTACCCACATATACCCTGGATTCTTGACTAGTTAGGAAAATTTCTATTTTATGGTTCCAAACTTCTAAGAAAAATACTCTTGTAAAATGGACAATTGGGTCAGAAAATGCCTATGGACTTGGAATACTCAAAATGATTATTTATAAAGTCTAAAACAGCTACAAATCTAAAGGAATGAGAAACATAACAAGTGACCAGCCCTTACCCACATCAGGACAGAAAACCAGCTTGGTACTAAATAATCCAGCATCTGCCTTCTCTATCTTCCATTTAAACATAATTTATAAATTTTAAAACAAGAAATTAACTTCTTGGAGGAAGCAGTTAACAGCATTTTGTAAGGAAATATTATCCAGAAAGTACTCTACTGGAATTCATACCCTGGAACTGAACAGTCAAATGCACTTACAATAGCATTCTATGGAAAGCTAATGAAATGTTTGAGAAAAATCTTAGGTATGGTATACAATTTCAGGATCATCAATATTCTGCTTAGAGATCATAATATAACAACAAAAGAGTTTTTGGATCACATAGGGAAATATTATACAATGCAGTCATGTGCATGAAGCCTTACCCGGACATTACTGGAATTAGCAAACATTATGTGTATACTTTTGTACTAACAATAAAAATAACTTACCTTAATAACTGTGAGATAGTATATCATATAATAATGTATCATAAAAAGTGACTTCAAGAAATGAAGAAAAATTTCTAAAGAAGGAATCAAGAAGATGTTATTTTATATGCACACCATCTGTATTTCCACCCAGTAGTTAACATTTTAGTTTACCTTTTTCATTGGTGAGACTGGTCCATTTTCTCCCCTGCAGTAGGGAGTAGGGACAAGGCAGCAGTCATCAAGTATGCAGTGTGTTACTGTTTCATAGGCATACAACCTGTGTTTTATTTACATATAAATATGTGGATGTATGTAATAAAATTATGAATAAAATAATAAATTACATTGTACATTACTATATAAATAGAAATTATATATTATAAAAGAGAATTGTCTTATATAGGGTTCTTTAGAGTCACAGAACTTATGGGTAATCTCTGTACAGAGAGACAATTTGTTGATGACTTGAAGTCTGTATTCCAACTCCCCAACCATGATCAGCAGCAGGTATGAATGGGAGTCCAAGGATCTAGCAGTGGCTCAGTCCCACAAGGCAGGCAGACAGGCAGGTGAAAAAGAGAGACTCTTCCTTCTTCCAATGTCCTCATGTAAATCCCCAGCAGAAGGTGTGTCCCAGGTTAAAGGTGCATACAACCACAGCTGGATCTGGGACTTGCTTTGTCCCAGGTGACCGTGAACTCAGAGACCTCCTTGTCTTAAGCTCCTGAGATTCCTAGCCACTTTGCCTCATGATCTCCATGCCAAGATGCAGTTCAGAAACTTGTATCTCCCAGCCTCAACATCAGGATCAAAGGTGAGAGTTACAATTCTGGGTTGTAGTTCATTCCACTTACAGTCAAGTTCACAACCAGGAATAGCCACTACGAGTATATACGATGTGTCATTATACATGCACTATATATATACATATATATATATATATATATATACACATATAAATTTGAAAACACCACAACATTTTATTAGTATATGTTAACCGAGTAAAGTGACAGATGTGGCATTTGTCTGCACATCATGCATGGGTGGGAGAAGAAATTAGAAGCCCTTGCATCAAATGAGGAGCTGCAGTTAACAGCAGCTGATAGAAATTCATTCTTCCTTGGGGGAAGGCCTTTGGTACGACTCCCAGTGAACAGCTGTACACACAGTATGCAAGCCTGACCAGGTCTAACAGGGATTAATGAGATACAAAAAATGTGTTTATGTGTATTTCTGTACACACACACACACACACACACACACACACACACACACACACACACACACACAGAGGGGTGGTTTAGTGGTGCTGACTTTTAACCCAGGATCTGATTCAGGTGGACCTCTGTGAGTTCTAGACTAATCTGATTTACACAGCCAGTCCCAGACTAACCAGTGCTATAGAGTCAAAAGGGGGATTCTGAGAGGAATCTTTTAGAATTTGGAGGAGAGAAGTTAGGGTTGATAAGACCATATTTTACTGTATAGATGTATGGAAATTTAATTAAGTGAGAAAATACATGAAGTAACTGAGAGGAAAAAAGTACACTCAATAATGGCAACTTTTTGAACTGACTTTTGTCCAGTTACTTGGCAAAGCAGAAATAAATATGCCTTTAACTGATTTCATCTATGGCAATGCCACTTTCCTTGAGTCAAAACACTTAACATAGATGATTGGAAATGACCTTGAAATCACAGTTACCCTCAGCATCCATGGGCTACATTGAAAATTTATAGTTCTGATTAAGAAGCTGGAAGATATTTCATAACTTTGTATTATCCACTGCGGATTATTTTATAGATCTATAGAATTCCACAACTCAGCTGTTAATTCATTCAATTCTCCCAGTAAACATCCATGATACAGTAATGATGCCCTAATCTCTTTGAACAGGTGCTCTGGTGCAGAGTTTGCCTGAGATAGCCCAACAGCTGCATCCTCTCTTGTCTCCTTCTAGAGAGCTTCATGACTCTGCTGAACAGAATATAAAGTTGGTTATTTGTTTGGATTTTACTTGGGATTTTTGTTTTTAGCCTTTTCCCTGATATCTTTCCATGATATATATTCTATTTTTCTAACTTTGATTTTAGTTCATTTCAAGCACATTATGCTACATGCAATATTAAAATAACCCAGCACTAAGTCTGGCTAAACACAGGCATCAGAGTTTCACGCAGCCTCCATGGCTACTTCTATGCACTTGTTACTCTGCATCCTAAGGCTCGATTGCTAAGCCGATTGTGAACCAGTTTAACATAAAATACCTTGACTACTCAAGATGAAATTGCTCTTTGTTTGAGCATGTGAAAAGATAGTCTTTTTATGAGCCAAATTTAATAATAACCAATCCTAAGTCTTTGCTCATGCCTTGTGAAGGATGGCATAAGGAATCTTTACCTTTCTTGTTTGGTTCTCTAGAATTTTCTAGTTCTTCAGGGTGGCTCCCTCTGCCCTTTCTGACCCAGAGAACTCTGGAAGGAGTCCAGGGCCTAATTACTTTTCCTATAAGCAGAAACATAAGGTCTTTCTCCCAAACTAGCATGTCCTTTAGCCAGTAACCAGAAAGATTTTTAGCTTGACATCTTTCCCAGAAAAATAGTACAATAACCAGAAAATTCAAAATCACACACATTTTGAAAATTAACTTCTCAACAAAGTAACTAAACCAAACAAGCACAGTAGAAACCTTACTTTCCGGCCTTTTCTAATCTGCCAGGCCAGGATATTGAACCCACTTTTGAGAGAACAGGAGCATCCTGTGAGACACTGAGACTTTCCTAGAGGATTTTATCCTCATCCAATCTCTGTTGTCTGCTTTGCAGGTTGTAGTTTTTCTGTTAGCTCAGCTTCTCCCTGCACAGCAGGAGCTCCCAGATAATCTGGGCCCATTTTCCCTGAGTTAGCTCTGAACCTCAGGAGAAATTCCTCAGGTGACTGAGGCCAAAATTGTGTCCTCTTCTATCCAATTAAACCAAATTAGCAACAATTAACCAAACTTTATTAAAAGCAGGCACCCTTTACTTTCCCTCTCTGCCTGGAGCCATTCATTATACTGATTCTTTTTACAGGAGGAGAACTCAGAGCCTGATATGGGTCTGTCTATCCCTGTGTTTAAGATTCCCATGTGCTGGAGTCCCTTGACTCATCTCTGCTCATTCAGGAATCTAATTCTCTCATCCCTAGGACAAGAATCCTAACTCCCTAGTGGATTGTTGACTACCACACTCGACGTCATCTATTGCATGTAGTTTTAAATTAAACCCATGCTAATTCATTCTATGCTCTGGTATCAGTGGTTAGGTTCACCCTACATGGCTAGTTCTATGCAGCCATCTTGTCTTGGTTCCTGCTGTTAGTTTGCTACTTTAACCAAACAAATTTTAACTGAAGTGCCTGGAGTGCTGTTGCATTTCTCATCCCACCCACACCCTCTGGCTGGCCTGCAGAAGGCTGGGTAAAGTTCCTCTCACAGGACTTGCCTTAGTCATTTGAAATGAAAATACCAGAGGTTTATACTAACCAGATTTACATGGGTAAATCTCCAAACCAAAAACGCCCATGCAAGGAACAGAAAACTCAATAATATAACGACAAAGTGTGCGATTAGATTGGACAAATACACCTCTACAGCACTCTATTGCCCATTTATGAAATCTCTAGCTACTTGTGGCTCCTCCAGGCCACAGGGGTCTGCTCCATTTTCAACCTCTTCCTCCTCCATCTACTTCTTGCCCACATCCTCCATCTCTATTTTTCTTTCTCTCCCTTTTCCAATGCATTCTGCTCTACCTTTTCCTTCCATTGTCCAATCAGAGGAAGTAACCTTTATTTGGCTAATTACTATTTCACCTGACATCATCTGAATATGTGATCTATTGCACTACAGGTCCACCCTGTTGGGAAAGCAAAAATACAAAGAGCAATCCACAAGACATTTTGCTCATTTTGAGTTAACACATATTGTAATTTCACCACATCTTTTTCATCATTTTTATTCTATTCTTATTAAGTTATTTCTAGGGAATATTTGTAGTTTTTAACTACAATGCTTACACATAGTAAGGAGGAGTTACAACACCCTAGACCTGAGCAGAATCTCTGAGGAGGTATACTTCCACTGTCAATACAAAGACTTAAGGACCATGGGACACAGGAGCAACACCAAGGTCCCAATACCACACCATCAGCTCCCTGGCAGCCCCATGACCATCAAACTGCTTCTAAAGAAGCAATGGTGCCAGCCACTCCTGACCAAGGCAGAGACAATGATGATGGTCGACCACCTGAACAGCATCTTATTTCCTCAAGTAAGAGCTCATTGAAGGACAACAGTTTTATGAAAACACCAGAAAATGGGGGTAAGGTAGAGGAGGATAAAGTCAGGCAAATATTTAGGCAAATTAGAGCAACTGTGAGCTAATGCCATGAGCATGGATGGTATAGTACACAGGGAACTCAAACCATATAAGATTATGTTGGACATAAATGGATAAGTTAAAATCGTAGACTTTCTTTCGCATTAGAACACAAGTTGAACCAGGGCAATGCTGAACTGGCACTGTGGTGCTTTGTCTTTTGGAACTCCTGAACTCTTGCCCAGCAAACTTTATGATAGTCCACAAAATGACATTAGGACCTTAGTTTTACATGGTACTTAAAAAGTTAAGATCTTTATTCATACTAGATTTGAAAAGACTTGTTGTGGCAATTGTATTCTGCCACCTGTTGGGTGTTAGAAGAGATGGATAACCTGCTTAGCCTCTTAATGATACTCAACATGAAATATAGGATGACAGTCACTGATGTGATGATGTACCTCTGGTTAAAGGAAGACCGGAAGGCTTTCTCAAATCCATATGAGGACTGAGCTCCATCACACAAGACCCTGTAATTGTGGACGACATGGAACATATTGAGTCCAGAGCCTAAGATATTACAATGTATAATCAACCCATGGGATCATGTTGCTTACTGTCCTGGCAAGTTCTCCAGGTGCAAGGCTGAACAACAGAGGCTCACACATTGAGTTCAGTTATTCCCTACCCTTGATGATAATGATTCATTCCCTTTGGGCTCAAGAGGAGTGGAAGCTACCCCACCCTAAGCACACTGGTCTCATCATCCTCCAATGGCTTTCTGTTTCCCTGCGGCCATAAACTGGTCCATGATTAGGCATAAGAGCCCCTGGTGCTGCCCTTCTCTCTTCAGGCCACTCGAGATGACACCCACACTGGAGAAACATGCATCCATGCCTCCAGTGTCGCCTGAATACACTAAATAATCAGCCTCACTGAGAAGAACAATGGCAATAAGAACACAGAAGCCAATCTACTCTCCTGGAATGCCTCAGTAGGGAGAAAGTCTGTCCTCAGCTAGTGCCAGCCCAGAGGCTTTAGGGACAGACCAAGCAAAAGTGGTGTTCCTGACACAATGAGGTCCATTGTCAATGGAGGTCCTGGGACAGTGGATGTGCTTCAACAGTTGAGGTCCTCAGAATATAGAGTAGAAGCTATGGAGGTCCCAGGACAGGGGAAGTGCCATATCAATGGTGCTTCGACAACTGTGGAGGTGCTGCAACAGTCGAGTTCCTTCAAATTGGAAGACTTGTGACAGTGGAGTGGCTGAGTTTTTGGAGGTACTGCAAGAGTGGAGGTACTGTGACAGTTGAGGTGCTTCATCAGTTGAGGTCCTGTAACAGTGGAGTTCCTAAGACATTTCAGGTCCTTTGACAGTGGAGTAGCAGCTGGGACAGTGGATATGCTGCTACAGTGGAGGTCTTGAAAAACTTCAATTGATGCACGAGTCAGGATCTTTGACCTAGGAGGTGATGGGACAGTACAGGTGTAGGAGAGCCAGTAGAGGTGTGGCGACAATAGAAATGCTATAATAGTGAAAGCCTTGCAGCACTAGAGGTCCTGTGATAGTGGAACTGCTTCGACAGTAGACGTACTGTGACAGAGGAGGTCCTGCCAATTCTAGTTTCAGAGGAAATAGATGTCCAGAAAAGTGGAGATCGTTCAATAGTGGGCTTTATGTGATAGTTGAGGTGCTACCACAGTGAAAGTCCAACATCAGTGGGTGGACACGCTGTGCCAGTTGAGGTAATGGAACTTGGATTTCCTGAGTTATTGGAGGTCCTGTGACTGTGGGGTCCTGGGAGAGTAGAGGTGCTGAGACACTGCTCTGTGACACTGGATGACCTTGTGACAGTTTAGGTGCAGTGACAATGAAAGTCCAGCAACAGTACACATACTGTGACAGTAGATGTCCTGAAAATTGAGGGTCCTGACAATGCAGCCGCTGTTATTGAGAAGGTCCTATGACACTGGAGGTCCAGTGATAGTGGAGGTACTGGGACAGAAGCCACACTGGAACAGTGGATGTCCTGCTACAGTGCACATCAAAGTGCTTGTAATGATGATGATTTTTGACCACTCTAACTTCATTTCACTACGCAAGTAATTGAGTCTGAGACAAGATAATACCTTTTCATGGTGCTACTTGAATGCCACTTGTTTTACAGTTAAGTCTGAAGGTCTAGGCTGTGACAGAGGAGGTCCTTTGACAGTGATGGCCCTGCAAAATTGGACATCCTACAACACTGGAGCTCCTGCAACAGTGGAGGTCTTGAGACTCTAGATTTACATTGACATTGCAGGTCCTGCGGCAGTGGAATTTCTCTGCGAGCTGAGGTCCTGCAACATACTAGTTGCTGAGAGATTCAATTTTCTGCAACAGTGAATGTCCGACAATAGTTCAGGTCCTGAAAAGTTGAGACTCTGTGAGAATAGAAGTACAGGGAAAGTGTATGTCCTGTGCCAGGAGAGGCCCTGCAATTTGGAGGCCCTGAGAATGTGGAGTTGATTTGACAACAGAGTTTCTACCACACTGGTGTTCCTGTGACAGTGTCCAACAAAGTCCTTGTATTAGAGAAGAAATAATGCCAGCCAGCAATGACCATGGAAGTGATGATGATGGCTGATCACCCCAACATCATCTCGATTCTTCAAGTAATATAGACCAAAACAATACATCTCTTCATGGAGCTGGTTGAAGGGCAACAGCTTTACAAATACACCCAAAAGTATGGCTATCTAGAGCAAGGCAAGGCCAGCAAAATATTGTGTAAATAATAGCTGTGATGAGCTACTGCTATGGGCACACAATATTTCACAGGCACCTAAAGCCAAAGAATATTGTGTTGTACATCAATGGGAAAGTCAAAATTACCAACTTTGGCCTTAGTATCCCATTCCAATCAGGGTAAATGATGAACCAGCACTGCAGTACTTATACTTTTTGTGTTCCTGAACTCTTCTTTGGCAAATTTTATGACGTTCCAAAGAACTAAATTTGACGCTTAGGTGGAGTTTTATATTTCATGGCAGTCAGAAAGTTTCCATTTGACTCTCTCTTCATTCTAGAGTTGAGAAGACAGGTTGTAGCAGGAGTGTGTGGTGCCTCTGGTGTGGTGTCAGAAGGACCTACTTAGCCTCCTAATGACAGTCAACCCTAGATATAGGCCAAAAGTCACTGTGGTCATGATGCAACCCTAGTTCAACTAAGGCTAGACGCAGTTCCCAAATCCCTATGAGCAACTGATCCCCCTCAGGCCAGACCCTGTAAGTATAAGAGCAATGGAATATATAGGATTCCAAGTGCTGGAAACTAAGGACACTTCAACTGAACAAAATTATAACCAGACCATGGCATCCTACTTCCTTCTGCAAAGGCAGGAAGTTCACAGGCAAGACAGCACAAAATAGGCTTGGACAGTCAGCACAGTGGAGGTGTGGGGAAAAAGCAGGTGCTAAGACAGTGGATGTCCTGCTACAGTGGCCTCCAAGTCCTTGTGAGGAGGAAGCACTTATGCCATCCAATAATGACCATGGCAATGATGACAATTGTGGTTAACCACTCCAACATCATCTTCAATAATTGAGACGAAAACAAGTAGATACCTTGTCATGGAGCTGTGTGAGGTTCAATGTCTTCATAAATGTATCTGAAAGTATGGCTACATAGTGAAAGACAAGGCATGGGAAATACTTATGCAGATATTAGCAGCCTGGATCTACTGTCAGGGGCACAGAATAAATACAGGACTTCAAAACAAATAAAATGGTGGATAAGAACAATAAAGTCAAAATCATCGACATTGGCCTTAGTACCCAAGACAAACCAGAGCAAATGCTGAACATGTACTACGGTGCTAACACTTTTGATGCCCCTGAACTCTTCCTGGGTTATACTTATGATGGTCCAAAGAACCACATATGAATGTTAGTCTTACATTTTATGGTAGCTGAAAAAGTTACCTCTGTTTTAATATAGGAGCTGAAAAGACAGGTTGTGGCAGGTGTGCATCTTGACCACTGTGGGATGTCAAGAGAGCTAGATGACCTGCTTAGCATTTAATAACAGTCAAACCCAGAAATATCAGTCATAGACATGATAATGCACCCCTGTTTCAAAGAAGATTGGGAGCGTTTCCCAAATCCCTATGAAGAAATGATACCTCTCAGGCCACACCTTGGAATTTTGGAAGTAGTGCAACATGTTCTATTCAAAACACAAGACAAAGATTCTTTACATCAAAGAAAGTCTAAGCGGATCATGGCATCCAACTGCTTACTGGAAGGACAGGCTATTCTGATGCCTGGCTTCATACCCAGGCTCAGACAGTGAGTCTAGTAATGGCTCCATTCCCTACCCTTAATGATTATGCTGCTGTCCCTCTAGGACTGGACTGCAGAGGAGTGGAAACCAACCCACCATTGACACATTGGACTTGTCAACCCCATGGCCTCATTTATGCCTTTGTCCATATTCTAGTCATAGAGCTTTCAGAAGAACCACTGGGACTGGCTTTCTTCTCAGGCCACTACAGATGACCTGGACAAAACATACATGCCAGATTGTCTTCTTCCTTCATTCAACAAGCAGCCTCAGGCTGAACAGAAGCATCAATGAAAACACAGAAGACAACCTATTATCTCTCTGTGCATGAGGAGAGGGCGAGTCTGTCCCCATCAGTGGCTGGCTAAGAGGATTCAAGGGATGGTCCAAGAAATTAGGAATATCCAAATGAAGCAGTGTTCCTGTGCTCAATCAAGCAAGAAAACTCTCCTGGGACAGGACAGTTTCTCTCCTGAGAAATGAGGGCTGGAGACAGCATCCAAAAAATAAGCGGCAGGCAGGCAAGGACAGGTACCTTTGTGCTTTGTTCTACCCAGTTTGCTCTGTGTTGCTTAGCTCTGTCTCTGGTATCCATTTCTGCAAAATCGTTTCTGTCTTAACTTTTTAAGTACTGTATGATTCTTCCGCCAATTCTTCTCCCTCTTCTAGATTTCTCCTCTTCCGAACAAGGACTCAATATGACTGATGTGTACCCCAGACTTCAGAGTTGTCCTGTTACCCCATGCCTTTACCAGGACGGTATCACCACCAAAAGGAAACGGTTCCCACAAGGTGAGGTCTAGAGGCCTATGGATTCATGCAATCTTCTAGGGGCAAATGATCCTTGCACATATGGCAATTAATCACAAGCGGTTTGGAACAAATTCTTATTTTGTCAAAAGTAACATCATTCTCCATTAAGCTTCAAAATAAATAACCAGCAAAGCCTTGTAATAAGTGATAGTGGTGTTGATAAAACAGTGCAGCACCCGTGACATTGTAGGTCCTTCAACAGTGGAGGCACTGAGAGACATTGTAGTTCATGCAACAGTGGAGGCACTGAGATAGCGAAGGTCCTTTTACATTCAAGATCATGCAACAGTGGAGGTCCTGAAAGAGTGGGCGTCCTGAGACATTGGAGATGGGATTGGTACAGTGGAGGTCCTGAGACAATGCAGGTGTTGCAAGAATGGATGTCCTGCAACAGTGGAGTTCTTTGCACAGTAAAGGTCCTGCAATAGGGGTTGTCTTTAGACAGAGGAGGTCCTGCTACAGTGGAATTCCTGTGATAGCTGAAGTTTTGAGACAATGTCAGACCAGGCACAATGGAGATGCTGTGCCAGGAGAGGTTCTACACAAGTCGAGTTGGTGATAGAGTGGATGTTCTAAGACAGTGGAGATCTGGTGACAGTGGAGGTCCTGCACCATTGGAGGTTCTGGAACAATCGAGGTCCTGAGACAGTGCAGTTGCTCGGACATTGGAGTTTATGCACCATTGTAGGTCATGTGAGAGTGGAGGTGCTGGGCCAGTAAAGGTGATGGGACAATGGAGGTCCTGTGACTGTTTTGGTGCTGCGATATTGGAGATCCTTCATCAGTTGAGGTCGTGGCACATTTGAGGTCCTGAAATATTGGATGTCCTGCATTATTGGAGGTCCTCAGTCAGTGGAGATGGGCCTGGGACAGCTGAGATCTGGCAAAAATGGGGGTGTTTCCACACTACAGGTCATGCAACAGTAAATGACCTGATACAATGCAGTTGTTCCAACACTGTAGGTTCTGCAATAGTTGGTTTGCTAGAACAGTGTAAGTGGAGATCCTGCATCAACAGAGGTCCTTTGACAGGGAATGCCCTGCAACAGTGAACATCCTTCAACATTGGAGGTCCTGCAACAGTGGATGTCATGAGTCAGTGCCATTGAACTGACGGTGGAGGTCCAACAACAGAGGAATTACTGTGCCAGTAGAGGTCCTGCAAAAGTCTGGCTGCTAAAAGAGTGCATGTTCTAAATTGGAGGTCCTGCAACAGTTAAGGTACTGCAACAGTCTAAGTATAGATACTGTGCATATCCTGTGCTAGTAGAGGTCTTGCACATTGGTGTTGCTCACCGTGAAGTTGATGAGACACTGAAGGTCCTGCCACAGTGGAGGTCCTTATAACAGTTGAGGTCCTGCAACAGTGGAAAAGCAGTGTCAATGGATAACCTGTGCCAGTAGAGTTCCTGCAGCTTGGAGGTCCTGAGAAAGTGGAAGGGCTGAGACAATGGAGGTCTTTTGACAATGCAGGTCCTTATAACCGTGATATAGGAGGTCTTGCGACAATAGAGGTCCTTGAAACAGTTGAAGTGCTGTGACAGTGGATGTTCAGGGACAGTAGAATTCCTGTGCCAGTAGAGATCTTGCAGTTTGGAGGTACTGAGTCTGTGGAGTTTCCTGACAGCCGAGGTACTACCACAGTGGCTGTCCTGTGACAAGGGAGTTCTTAGGGTAGTGCAGGTTCTGGGACAGTGGAAGTACTGCTACAATGGTTATCAAAATGCATGGAAAGAAGCAGCAAGGATGCCACCCAGACCAGACCATGGCAAATATAATGAAGATATTAATCCACCCCAAATTCATATTGCTTCACCAAGGAATTGAGTCTGAGACACGTCTATACCTTCTCATGGAGCTCTTTGAAGTTCTACAGCTTTACAAATTCATCTGAAAGTCTGTGATAGTGGAGGCCTTAGACAATGTAAGACCAGCCACAATGGAGATCCTGTTCCAGTAGAAGTTCTGCAAAAGTCTAGTTGGTGATAGAGTGGATGTCCTGAGACAGTGGAAGTCTGGTGACAGTGGAGGTCCTGCACCATTAGAGTTTCTGGATCATTCGAGGTCCTGAGACATGCAGGTGCTCAGACAATGGAGTTCCTGCAACAGTGTAGGTCCTGTGAGAGTGGAGGTGCTAGGAAAGTGAAGGTGATGGACAGTGTAGGTCCAGTGTAGGAATATTGTGTTCCTACAACATTGGAGGTCCTGCAACAGTTGAGGCTCTCATACGGTGCAGTTCTTCCAACTTTGGAGGTCATGCAACTGAATAGGTCGTGGGAAAATTGAGGTTCTGGGACAGTAAGGGTGTTGGGACAATGGAGGTGCTATGTCACCTGAGGTCCTGGGACATTTGAGGTCCTGCAATATTGGAGGTCCTAAGACAGTGTAGATGACCTTGGAATAGTTGAAGTCTGGAATAAAGGGAGGCTCTGCACCAGTAAATGTCCTGAGACACTGGAGATCCTGCAGTTTGCCTGGACAGTGAAGGTCCTACAAAAGTGGAGGTCCTGTGACAATGGAGGTCATGAATCGGTGCATTGGCACTGACCATAGAGAGCCAGCAGCAGTGGACTGTCTTTGCCAGTAGAGGTCCTGCAAGATTCTAGCTGTTGTGAAAGTGGATATCCTACAACATTGGAGGGCTGGCATTAGTGAATGCCCTGAGACAATGGAGATCCTGCAGGAGTTGGTTTTCTTGGACAGTGAAGGTGCTACAAAAGTGGAAGTCTTGCGTCAGTGGAGGGGCTTGGCAAAAATGGAGGTGCTGCCACACTACTGGTCCAGCAACAGTGAATATCATGAGACAGTGCATTTGCAGTGACAGTGGAGCTCCAGCAACTGTGGAATTTTTGTACCAGTAGAGGTCCTGCAAATTCTAGCTGCTGAGAGGGTCTATGTCCTGCAACCTTGTTGGTCCTGCAACAGTTGAGGTACTGCAACAGTGTAAGTCCAGCTACAGTGGATATCCTGTTATAGTAGAGGTCCTTTAAATTGACGTTGGTGAGACAGTGGACGTCCTGTGATAGTGGAGGTCCTATGACACTGGAGGGGCTGGAACACTGGAGGTCATGCCAAAATTGCAGTTCTTGTAATGGTTGCGGTGTTGTGTCAGTGGAAATCTAGCGACAGTGGACATTCTGTAGGACAGTAGGGGTCCTACAATATAAAAGTCCTTGGACAGTGGAGGTACTGACGCACTGGAGGTCCTGTGAGAATGGAGGTTCTTATAACAGCTGTGACACTGGAAGTACAGCAAATGTAAATGTCCTCTGATAGGAGAGCTCCAACAAACTGAAGTTGCTGAGAGACAGGAGGTCCTCCAACAGCAGTGGTCCTAAGACAGTAGAGATCCTGTAACAGTGGAGAGGCTGAGACCCTGGAGGTCCTTTGACAGTGGAATACTTTGTAACAATAGACGTGCTATGACAAGGGGGTTGTACAATAGTAGAGGTCCTTGTTATAGTTGAGGTATTCGAACAGTGGAAGTTTATGGACAGTGTCTTCCAGTGCCTGTAAAGGTCTTGCAATTTGGAGGGTCTGAGACAGAGGAGTTGCCTGACCACAGACGCCCTACCACAATATTGGTCCTTTGACTGTGGAGGTCTTGGGATAGTTCAGGTGCTGGGACAGTGGAAGTTCTGCTACAGGGGTTATCAAAGTGCATGCAAAGAAGAAGCAATGGTGCCAGCCAAACATGACCATGGCAAATATAATGAAGTTTTTCATCCACCCCAACATCATCTTGCTTCTCCAATTGAGTCTGAGACAATTCTAATAACTTATCGTGAAACTGGTTGAAATTTTAGAGCTTTACAAATACATCTGAAAATCTTTCCACCGAGAGGAGGAAGGAGCCAAGGAAATATTTAGGCAAATGTTAGCAGGCTTTATCTATGGCTATGGGCACTGTATAAGTTCACAGTGACCCGAAACCAGATTATATTTTGTTAGAGAAGAACGGAAAAGTCAAAAGCATCGACTTTGGCCTTCAACTCAAGACAAACCTGGGCAAATGCTGAACTGGCAGCATGGTGCTTACCCTATTGGTGCACCTGATCTCTTCCTAGGACAACTTTATGATGGTGCAAAAAAAAAAAAAAACAACAACGTATGGATCTTAGGAGTAGGCTTATATTTCACTGTTGTATTTGACTCTGTTGTCATACAACAGTTCAGAAGACAGGTTGTAGCAGGTGTGTACCCTGCTCACTGTGGGGTGTCAGAAGAGGCAGCTTAGCCTCTTAATAAAAGTCAATCTGAACTATGGGCTGACAGTCTCAGAGGTGATGGTGTACCCCTGGTCAATGAAAACTGGAAGAGGTTCACAAATCCTTATGAAGAAGTGATCCCTCCCATGCCAGATTCTCCAAAAGAGGATGAAACGTAATATATTGAGGTTTGAGGTAAAATATTATAGATTCATTGCATCAAAAAGGTATAACCAGAACATGGCATCCTATTGCTTAATGTAACAGCAAGGAATTGCTTCACAACACAGGCTCAGCAGCTTTGTCCAGTTACGGTCCCATTCTCTACCCTTGCTGATTTCCCTCTAGGACTAAATAGGAATAGATGTGAACACAACATAGACACATTGTTCTCATCTTCCAATGGCCTAGTGTATCCCTATGATCATAAGGCTAGTCAAAGAGGAAGCAAAGAGCCATTGTGCATGCCCTTCTTCTTTTCAGGACACTCCCGACAACACCCATAGTGAACAAAGCATACATACACACCAGAAGTGTCCTGTGTCTTCACTCAACAATCAGCCACACTTAGAAGAGCTGTAGCAACGAGAAAACAGAGGACAACCTACTTTCCTGCTGTCTCTCAGCAGAGAGCAGGACATTCCCCAGCTGGGGATTTCCCAGAGGCATTAAAGGATGAACCAATTCCAATGGGGAAATTCACTGATGAAGTTGTGTTGCTGCTTTCCTTCAAGAATGAAACATTACAAGGGGGTGGAGGAAGAGTTTTCTCCCAGAAATGAGGGCAAGGGAGATTGTCCAGAGAACACGCAGATGGCAAAACCCACGTGCCTTTGTACTTTGTCCTTCCCAGTTTGCTCTGTGCTCATTCTTCCTTTGGCTCTGTTTTCCAGTTCCCCATAATTCTTACCATCTTATATCCTCTAAGTATTTTATGATTCTTCCCCCAACCCAACCATCTCCCTCTTCTGGATTTCTTCTCTTCCCAGCAAGGACTCAATATGACTGCTGTGTAGCCCACTCTGGAGCGTGGTGCAGCTGAATGCATCCATTCACCTGAAGTTTATCACACTCTAAAAACACCAGCTTCCACAAAGTGAGGTGGAGAGTGGTATGAGCTCATGAAGTCTTCCATAGGTTACTGGTCCTAGCACACACGGCATTTATCACAAGAGCTAGAGAACAAATTCTTTTTTTTTTTCTTTATCTATTTATTTCTTTTTTTTTTATTAACTTGAGTATTTCTTATATACATTTCGAGTGTTATTCCCTTTCCCGGTTTCCGGGCAAACATCCCCCTCCCCCCTCCCCTTCCTTATGGGTGTTCCCCTCCCAACCCTCCCCCCATTACCGCCCTCCCCCCATAGACTAGTTCACTGGGGGTTCAGTCTTAGCAGGACCCAGGGCTTCCCCTTCCACTGGTGCTCTTACTAGGATATTCATTGCTACCTATGGGGTCAGAGTCCAGGGTCAGTCCATGTATAGTCTTTAGGTAGCGGCTTAGTCTCTGGAAGCTCTGGTTGCTTGGCATTGTTGTACTTTTGGGGACTCGAGCCCCTTCAAGCTCTTCCAATTCTTTCTCTGATTCCTTCAACGGGGGTCCTATTCTCAGTTCAGTGGTTTGCTGCTGGCATTCGCCTCTGTATTTGCTGTATTCTGGCTGTGTCTCTCAGGAGCGATCTACATCCGGCTCCTGTCGGTCTGCACTTCTTTGCTTCACCCATCTTGTCTAATTGGGTGGCTGTATATGTATGGGCCACATGTGGGGCAGGCTCTGAATGGGTGTTCCTTCAGTCTCTGTTTTAATCTTTGCCTCTCCCTTCCCTGCCAAGGGTATTCTTTTTCCTCATTTAAAGAAGGAGTGAAGCATTCACATTTTGATCATCCGTCTTGAATTTCGTTTGTTCTAGGGATCTAGGGTAATTCAAGCATTTGGGCTAATAGCCACTTATCAATGAGTGCATACCATGTATGTCTTTCTGTGATTGGGTTAGCTCACTCAGGATGATATTTTCCAGTTCCAACCATTTGCCTACGAATTTCATAAACTGGTTGTTTTTGATAGCTGAGTAACATTCCATTGTGTAGATGTACCACATTTTCTGTATCCATTCCTCTGTTGAAGGGCATCTGGGTTCTTTCCATTTTCTGGCTATTATAAATAAGGCTGCGATGAACATAGTGGAGCACGTGTCTCTTTTATATGTTGAGGCATCTTTTGGGTATATGCCCAAGAGAGGTATAGCTGGATCCTCAGGCAGTTCAATGTCCAATTTTCTGAGGAACCTCCAGACTGATTTCCAGAATGGTTTTACCAGTCTGCAACCCCACCAACAATGGAGGAGTGTTCCTCTTTCTCCACATCCTCGCCAGCATCTGCTGTCACCTGAGTTTTTGATCTTAGCCAATCGCACTGGTGTGAGGTGAAATCTCAGGGTTGTTTTGATTTGCATTTCCCTTATGACTAAAGATGTTGAACATTTCTTTAGGTGTTTCTCAGCCATTCGGCATTCCTCAGCTGTGAATTCTTTGTTTAGCTCTGAACCCCATTTTTAATAGGGTTATTTGTTTCCCTGCGGTCTAACTTCTTGAGTTCTTTGTATATTTTAGATATAAGGCCTCTATCTGTTGTAGGATTGGTAAAGATCTTTTCCCAATCTGTTGGTTGCCGTTTTGTCCTAACCACAGTGTCCTTTGCCTTACAGAAGCTTTGCAGTTTTATGAGATCCCATTTGTCGATTCTTGATCTTAGAGCATAAGCCATTGGTGTTTTGTTCAGGAAATTTTTTCCAGTGCCCATGTGTTCCAGATGCTTCCCTAGTTTTTCTTCTATTAGTTTGAGTGTGTCTGGTTTGATGTGGAGGTCCTTGATCCACTTGGACTTAAGCTTTGTACAGGGTGATAAGCATGGATCGATCTGCATTCTTCTACATGTTGCCCTCCAGTTGAACCAGCACCATTTGCTGAAAATGCTATCTTTTTTCCATTGGATGGTTTTGGCTCCTTTGTCAAAAATCAAGTGACCATAGGTGTGTGGGTTCATTTCTGGGTCTTCAATTCTATTCCATTGGTCTATCTGTCTGTCTCTGTACCAATACCATGCAGTTTTTATCACTATTGCTCTGTAATACTGCTTGAGTTCAGGGATAGTGATTCCCCCTGAAGTCCTTTTATTGTTGAGGATAGCTTTAGCTATCCTGGGTTTTTTGTTATTCCAGATGAATTTGCAAATTGTTCTGTCTAACTCTTTGAAGAATTGGATTGGTATTTTGATGGGGATTGCATTGAATCTGTAGATTGCTTTTGGTAAAATGGCCATTTTTACTATATTAATCCTGCCAATCCATGAGCATGGGAGATCTTTCCATCTTCTGAGGTCTTCTTCAATTTCTTTCCTCAGTGTCTTGAAGTTCTTATTGTACAGATCTTTTACTTGCTTGGTTAAAGTCACACCGAGGTACTTTATGTTATTTGGGTCTATTATGAAGGGTGTCGTTTCCCTAATTTCTTTCTCGGCTTGTTTCTCTTTTGTATAGAGGAAGGCAACTGATTTATTTGAGTTAATTTTATACCCAGCCACTTTGCTGAAGTTGTTTATCAGCTTTAGTAGTTCTCTGGTGGAACTTTTGGGATCACTTAAATATACAAACATGTCATCTGCAAATAGTGATATTTTGACCTCTTCTTTTCCGATCTGTATCCCTTTGATCTCCTTTTGTTGTCTGATTGCTCTGGCTAGAACTTCAAGAACTATATTGAATAAGTAGGGAGAGAGTGGGCAGCCTTGTCTAGTCCCTGATTTTAGTGGGATTGCTTCAAATTTCTCTCCATTTAGTTTAATGTTAGCAACTGGTTTGCTGTATATGGCTTTTACTATGTTTAGGTATGGGCCTTGAATTCCTATTCTTTCCAGGACTTTTATCATGAAGGGGTGTTGAATTTTGTCAAATGCTTTCTCAGCATCTAATTAAATGATCATGTGGTTCTGTTCTTTCAGTTTGTTTATATAATGGATCACGTTGATGGTTTTCTGTATATTAAACCATCCCTGCATTCCTGGGATGAAGCCTACTTGATCATGGTGGATGATTGTTTTGATGTGCTCTTGGATTCGGTTTGCCAGAATTTTATTGAGTATTTTTGCATCGATATTCATAAGGGAAATTGGTCTGAAGTTCTCTTTCTTTCTTGGGACTTTGTGTGGTTTAGGTATAAGAGTAATTGTGGCTTCATAGAAGGAATTCGGTAGTGATCCATCTGTTTCAATTTTGTGGAATAGTTTGTATAATATTGGTATGAGGTCTTCTATGAAGGTCTGATAGAATTCTGCACTAAACCCATCTGGACCTGGGCTCTTTTTGGTTGGGAGACCTTTAATGACTGCTTCTATTTCCTTAGGAGTTATGGGGTTGTTTAACTGGTTTATCTGTTCCTGATTTAACTTCGATACCTGGTATCTGTCTAGGAAATTGTCCATTTCCTGAAGATTTTCAAATTTTGTTGAATATAGGTTTTTATAGTAAGATCTGATGATTTTTTGAATTTCCTCCGAATCTGTAGTTATGTCTCCCTTTTCATTTCTGATTTTGTTAATTTGGACGCACTCTCTGTGTCCTCTCGTTAGTCTGGCTAAGGGTTTATCTATCTTGTTGATTTTCTCAAAGAAACAACTTTTGGTTCTGTTGATTCTTTCTATGGTCCTTTTTGTTTCTATTTGGTTGATTTCAGCTCTGAGTTTGATTATTTCCTGCCTTCTACTCCTCCTGGGTGTATTTGCTTCTTTTTGTTCTAGAGCTTTTAGGTGTGCTGTCAAGCTGCTGACATATGCTCTTTCCTGTTTCTTTCTGCAGGCACTCAGCGCTATGAGTTTTCCTCTTAGCACAGCTTTCATTGTGTCCCATAAGTTTGAGTATGTTGTATCTTCATTTTCATTAAATTCTAAAAAGTTTTTAATGTCTTTCTTTATTTCTTCCTTGACCAGGTTATCATTGAGTAGAGCATTGTTCAATTTCCACGTATACGTGGCCATTCTTCCCTTATTGTTATTGAAGACCAGTTTTAGGCCGTGGTGGTCCGATAGCACGCATGGGATTATTTCTATCTTTCTGAACCTGTTGAGGCCCGTTTTTTGACCAATTATATGGTCAATTTTGGAGAAAGTACCATGAGGAGCTGAGAAGAAGGTATATCCTTTTGCTTTAGGATAGAATGTTCTATAAATATCCGTTAAGTCCATTTGGCTCATGACTTCTCTTAGTCTGTCGACATCACTGTTTAATTTCTGTTTCCATGATCTGTCCATTGATGAGAGTGGGGTGTTGAAATCTCCCACTATTATTGTGTGAGGTGCAATGTGTGTTTTGAGCTTTAGTAAGGTTTCTTTTACGTATGTAGGTGCCCTTGTATTTGGGGCATAGATATTTAGGATTGAGAGTTCATCTTGGTTGATTTTTCCTTTGATGAATATGAAGTGTCCTTCCTTATCTTTTTTGATGACTTTAATTGAAAATTGATTTTATTTGATATTTGAATGGCTACTCCAGCTTGCTTCTTCTGACCATTTGCTTGGAAAGTTGTTTTCCAGCCTTTCACTCTGAGGTAGTGTCTGTCTTTGTCTCTGAGGTGTGTTTCCTGTAGGCAGCAGAATGCAGGGTCCTCGTTGCGTATCCAGTTTGTTAATCTATGTCTTTTTATTGGGGAGTTGAGGCCATTGATATTGAGAGATATTAAGGAATAGTGATTATTGCTTCTCGTTATATTCATATTTGGATGTGAGGTTATGTTTGTGTGCTTTCATTCTCTTTGTTTTGTTGCCAAGACGATTAGTTTCTTGCTTCTTCTAGGGTATAGCTTGCCTCCTTATGTTGGGCTTTACCATTTATTATCCTTTGTAGTGCTGGATTTGTAGAAAGATATTGTGTAAATTTGGTTTTGTCATGGAATATCTTGGTCTCTCCATCAATGTTAATTGAGAGTTTTGCAGGATACAGTAACCTGGGCTGGCATTTGTGTTCTCTTAGGGTCTGTATGACATCAGTCCAGGATCTTCTGGCCTTCATAGTTTCTGGCGAGAAGTCTGGTGTGATTCTGATAGGTCTCCCTTTATATGTTACTTGACCTTTTTCCCTTACTGCTTTTAATATTCTTTCTTTATTTTGTGCGTTTGGTGTTTTGACAATTATGTGACGGGAGGTGTTTCTTTTCTGGTCCAATCTATTTGGAGTTCTGTAGGCTTCTTGTATGTCTATGGGTATCTCTTTTTTTAGGTTAGGGAAGTTTTCTTCTATGATTTTGTTGAAGATATTTACTGGTCCTTTGAGCTGGGAGTCTTCACTCTCTTCTATACCTATTATCCTTAGGTTTGATCTTCTCATTGAGTCCTGGATTTCCTGTATGTTTTGGACCAGTAGCTTTTTCCGCTTTACATTATCTTTGACAGTTGAGTCAATGATTTCTATGGAATCTTCTGCTCCTGAGATTCTCTCTTCCATCTCTTGTATTCTGTTGGTGAAGCTTGTATCTACAGCTCCTTGTCTCTTCTTTTGGTTTTCTATATCCAGGGTTGTTTCCATGTGTTCTTTCTTGATTGCTTCTATTTCCATTTTTAATTCCTTCAACTGTTTGATTGTGTTTTCCTGGAATTCTTTCAGGGATTTTTGCGATTCCTCTCTGTAGGCTTCTACTTGTTTATTAATGTTTTCCTGTGTTTCCCTAAGTGTGTTCATGTCTTTCTTGAAGTCCTCCAGCATCATGATCAAATATGATTTTGAAACTAGATCTTGCTTTTCTGGTGTGTTTGGATATTCCATGTTTGTTTTGGTGGGAGAATTGGGCTCCGATGATGGCATGTAGTCTTGGTTTCTGTTGCTTGGGTTCCTGCGCTTGCCTCTCGCCATCAGATTATCTCTAGTGTTACTTTGTTCTGCTATTTCTGACAGTGGCTAGACTGTCCTATAAGCCTGTGTGTCAGTAGTGCTGTAGACATGTTTTCCTCTCTTTCAGTCAGTTATGGGGACAGAGTGTTCTGCTTTCGGGCGTGTAGTTTTTCCTCTCTACAGGTCTTCAGCTGTTCCTGTGGGCCTGTGTCTTGAGTTCACCAGGCAGCTTTCTTGCAGCAGAAAATTTGGTCTTACCTGTGGTCCCGAGGCTCAGGTTCGCTCGTGGGGTGCTGCCCAGGGGCTCTCTGCAGCGGCAGCAACCAGGAAGACCTGTGCCGCCCCTTCCGGGAGCTTCAGTGCACCAGGGTTCCAGATGGTCTTTGGCTTTTTCCTCTGGCGTCCGAGATGTGTGTGCAGGGAGCAGTCTCTTCTGGTTTCCCAGGCTTGTCTGCCTCTCTGAAGGTTTAGCTCTCCCTCCCACGGGATTTGGGTGCAGAGAACTGTTTATCCGGTCTGTTTCCTTCAGGGTCCGGCGGTGTCTCTGGCAGGGGTCCTGCCGCTCCTGGGCCCTCCCCCACGGGAGCCCAGAGGCCTTATACAGTTTCCTCTTGGGCCAGGGATGTGGGCAGGGGTGAGCAGTGTTGGTGGTCTCTTCCGATCTGCAGCCTCAGGAGTGCCCACCTGACCAGGCGGTTGGGTCTCTCTCTCACCGGGTCTGGGAGCAGAGAGCTGCTGCGGGCCGGGATCCGCGGGTGTGGGACTTCCGGTAAACACAGAACGTGCCCGGTCCTAGAGAAATTCTGCTTCCGTGTGTCCCAAGCTCACCAGGCAGCTTTCTTGCAGCAGAAAATTTGGTCTTACCTGTAGTCCCGAGGCTCTGGTTCGCTCGTGGGGTGCTGCCCACGGGCTCTCTGCAGCGGCAGCAACCAGGAAGACCCTAGAGAACAAATTCTTATGCAGTCAAAAGTAGCATCACATTTCATTCAGCCTTAAATCTAATAACCAGCAATGACTTTGAAAAATTGAAATTACAGTTGCTGCAACAGTGCAGATCCTGTGAAGAGGTAGGTCCTGCGACAGTGGAGGCACTGAAATAGTGCCGGTTCTGTGACAGTGAAGGTCCTTTGAAAGTGGAGGCACTGAGATCGTGGCGGTCAATCTACTTACAGGGGAGCTGCTGCACAATTGAAGGTTCTGCTACAGTGGAGGTCCTGCAAAATTGGAATTGCTGATACAGGGGTATTCCTGTCACTGTAGAGATCCTGTGGCAGTGAAGTTGCAGAATCATGGGAGATCTTGCTTCAGTTGATGTCCTGAAACACTTTAGTTGCTACGGGTGGTGCTACGACAGTGGAATTCCTGGGATAGTGGAGGTTATAGGACAGTGGGTGTCCTGAGACTGTTGTAGTGCTCCTAGAGTGGAAGTCCTGCAATAGTAGTGTTGCTTGGACAGTCCAGTTCTTGGACAAAGGAGGTCCTGTGACACTTGAGATGCTGAGACTCTTGAGCTCCTGAACAGTAGAAGTGCTGTGATAGTTGAAGTGCTGAGACACTTGTGGTCCTGTAACAGTGGAGTTGACACACAGACAGTGGACTTCCTGAGGTAGTGGTGGTGCTTAAACAGTGGATGTCCTGTGACAGAGGAGGTCCTGCAATAGAGGAAGAACAATATATGCTGGCTGATGACCCAGAGCTTCCAGAAAATAGACCACCAATCAATATATATCAGAGGATGGCATTATTTGAAACCAATGGGATGGAAGGCCCTTGGTCCTGTGGAGATGTGATGCTCGAACATAGGAGGAGGCTGGAGTGGTGGGTTTCGAAAAGTTGGGTGAGTTTAGGAGCAGCATCATAGTGGCAAAATGGAGGGAGGAGGGAGAAGATGTAGGAGTGGGCATTTGTGGATTGGCACCTAGGACGTGGGACATCATTTGAGATGTTAAAAACAGTGGAAATGATAAGGTTTACATTGTCTGACCCAAACCTAAGGGATACTACATAAGGAACACAAAAACCCACAGGTGCTCACCAACATTGAGATAAAATTTGGCCTTTGGCGGTCTACTCCAAAGAAACGCTTCCAAGAACACTGTTTAGTTTTTTCAAACAAAGTTTAAAACTCTTAAGTGTACTCTCAAATCTGCCCTAATTTGTATAAATCGGTCAAAACTGTTGGCTTTGTAAATACTTCTATCTTGTCCCAATAGTCACATGCTGGTCATCCCAACAACAAGATACTTGTCAAGGTGGGAGTCAATCAACATGGGATCCTTTTTCCAACTCGGCATGCAGACCCTCAGCTCACCTTCACACACACACACACACACACACACACACACACACACACACACAGAGAGAGAGAGAGAGAGAGAGAGAGAGAGAAAGAGAGAAAGAGAGAAAGAGAGAGAGAGACACACAGACACACAGACACACAGACACACAGACACAGATTCACAAACACATGCACACACACACACACACACACAGACACACACACCCATGAGAGAGAGATAGATCGAAAGTGAGGTAGAGAGAGAGAGAGAGACAGAGAGAGAGAGAGACAGAGAGAGAGAGAGAGAGAGAAAGAAAGAGAGTTCTTATCATCTACTTTCTAATGCATATTGTGTGCTCTTGGAGTTGAGCACAGAGACTTGCACATGTAAACCAGTCCTGTACACCTAGGAACATTTTCTGATCAGTATTTTCTCTTCTTTATGCAGTTCTTAAATTATCTTTAAGAGAGTGTAGGGCATGGACCTACCATGAAATCTTGGACCTAAAGGTACATTTTAATACAAAGCTTACATATCACTTACAGATGACTCTAGTAGGAAGTACATTAAGTTCAGAATCATTCAATCAGAAACCCTTAATGTATATACCCCATTCTAACTGCCTTCACTTAACCTCATGTTTGGACCACTGTTCCTAGCTGGAGATTCCTGTTTATCTCCCAGAATAAAAGGGAGGCTCCATGCTCAAGTGGAACAGCAGATTCAAGGTGGGACTGTTGGGTGACATTACCGTGAACACCAGGGACTGCCCCACAGAGGCAGGTAGTGGCCCTTTCTTTCCTCCTGGGGAATCATTAGCTACATTGTCCTGAGCAGAGAAGGATCCTCTCATTCTAGCAGATGTTCTGGATGACACAAGGAATGTGAATAGATTATGAAATCACTTTACCACATTTCTTTCTGAGGCAGAGACCCTTGAGACCCTTGGCTCAGGAGTAACAGTTCCAGATAGCAAGGTGAGGTCAGTGTGGGCCCTGTGTTGACCTATGAATAGTTATTTATGTTAATCACCAAATCTTTAAAACTTACAGCATGTGAGAGAAAAGTCTCCCAGGAGTCTCAGCTAAAACTAATCAGTGAGTTTTTAAGAACAAGAACAAGTAGGAAATTTAAATTCATGTGATTGCTACAAATAAAGCAAGACACTGTCACTAGATCACCTTTGTGTAAGGGCCCTGACGACATACACAACTTAAGATGTGAAGTGCTCAGCTAGCAAGCTTCGTGGCATGAACCCAAGACACAGTTTCTCTGTGTCTCATCACCTCTGAAGCATGGTCCACAAACAATGGCAACAAACCTTCTCTTCCTCAGAGTTCAAAGTTACCTTTACTGTTAGTGATAGTTTCACAGTTAACTAACCTCTACTGGATAGACAGCTTTGACTAACCTTCTCTGAGCTTCTCCCAACCATGTACAGATGGTACATCCCTCTGCACATGAGGCCTGTTCCTCTCAGGCCTGCTGTTCTCCTTCCCAGATTAGAAACTGGATACCTTTCAAGCCTACATTCTTAAGTCATCTATCAACTTTGGGTACATGATAAGCACAACATGACATTGGGTGCCAAATAACACTTTCCTACCTGACAATGAATATGATCCAGGGGTACCAAACATGGAAACTGGTCAGGTAAGGTCAGGTAACCCCCATACTATCTCCATGTGGAGATGAAGATTGACACACCTTCCCAAGCAGACTTTCTCAGCTGTCTCAGCCCACACAGCAGTCCTTTGCTGAGCTTCCTTACTCCCAGTGACTGATGAGAGTACATGAGAAGATGCCTGATTTCTGGAAAGCCCTGGGCCCCATGACCCACAGTAGCAGCAGCTTCTGATCACAGGTGATTTCAGGAACTGAAAATGCCTAATGTTCCTGTGTTGATTTGAATATGCTCAGCCCAGGAAGTGGGACTATTTGCAGATGAGCCCTCATTGGATAGGTGTAGCCTTGATTGAGGAAGTGTGTCACTGTTGATGTGACCCTTATGTTTCTTGTCCTAGCTGCATGAAAATCAGTTTTCTAGTAGCGGCCTTCAGATGATGATGTAGAACACCCAGCTCCTCCTGTACCATGTCTGCCTAGATGCTGCCATGCTCCCACCTTGATGATAATGAACCAAACTGCTGAACTTGTAAGCCAAACCCAAAGCAGTGTTCTTCTTATAAGATTTGCATTGGTCATGGTGTCTGTTAATAGCAGGAAAACACTAAGAAAGTCACTTTCTACCACAGATTACGAGGTTAATTGAGTGATGTCATCACCTGAGGAGACATGGCCTCTTATTAAGGTTCTAATCTCCTAAGTAATTGCAGGCTCTCTTCTGGCCTAGGCATTGGCTATTATATTAATCTTCCCAGTGTCTTCTTCTCTGTAAACTATACATTTTGCATTTCTATTTGCCCCATTTGCTCTTTTTCATTGAAGTCCTATAACCTCAGTATAACAGAGGCCATACTGGGCTCTCTTCAAATTTTCATCGAAGAAATTTGTTTATTACTTTTTAATTTAGCCTCAGGTAGGTTTTTACGATGTGGGCTGAAGGAAGCCACATTTTTGTAAAAGCATCATACAAATTATCCCAGGCCAGTTACAAATATTATTGCCTTCTGAATCCCCTTTTCCTGGGCTTCCACATTCTGGATAGGTCTTGGCACTCCTGACTCCCAAGCTCCTGCCAGTATACCCCATTAAACTCTTCTTAGAGCACTGGGCCACTTCTAGTTCAAAGTTCTGAATTCTTGCATATTTTCCAAAACAAGTAACAAGCACAAACTGGCATGGTCAGGTATCACAGAGCAAGAGTCCGCTCTATTACATCCCCTTCTGCATTAGTTACCTTAGTATTTCTGTGACAGAAATGCCATGAGCACAGCAAACTATAAAACATGTAGGCGATTAGTGATCCTATTTCACAGACCACCTGTTACCATAGGTTAAGTTCCATGACTACAGGGCACAGTGGAAGGAGCAGGAAGCAGAGGACTCACATCTGGAATCACAAGTACAAAGCAGAGAGTGCACAGGGAGTGGTGCAGAGCACTAAAACCTCAAAGCCCAGCCCCACTGGCATTCTTTCTCCAGCAAGGGCACACCTCCTGAATCTTCCCAAACAGAGTCAGCAACTGGGAAAGGAGTACTCAAATGCCCGAGACAGTGGAGGATAGCTCATGCAAAATGTCATGATGATTCAGGAATTCGAATCAGTAACAGAGAGAACCTTCACTCTGGGTCAATGTGTGTTGATGCAGAGCCAGCAAGCTGCTCTCCCTCCTCTTGAACATAAGATGTGGATTAAGTACAAATGTAAACAAGCATCTGCATGGAAAATCAACAGCCCTGTTATCTGGTAATACTTATAGGATAAGTCCAGAGGTGCTGGATACTGAAATCACAGAAGAAGCCAACACAAACTCAAACCGTTTAGTCTATAGGAATAAAAATAGCACAGAAGCCAAAATGGGTAACGATATGGAGCAAACGCTCACTCACTCAGCAGATAAAATTACACCTAGCCCTTACTCACAGACCTACTTCATAAACAGTGTACATTCTGCTGGTACCTACTCAACACAATCCTAAATGCTGCAATCAAACCAAATGGTTTCTTACTTTGTTGAGTATGACTTAAAAACACTGAAGTACTCTGAAGGAGGTTAATGGAAAGTTCTCAGGGCCTGGGGAAGTTGGCTGAGGGAGTACAGATTAACAAAGCAACACAACCCAATTTCCCCACCAGCAAGCAGAAACCGGCCTGATGTCAGTTGCCAATTCCTGAGGGTTTAAGAGAAGCCTACAGACTGGAAGGACTGAGGTAGGTGAGATTAAAGTACAGTTACACTGATTGCTCACTTGAAGAATGGGTAGAGTAGCAACTGGAAAGTGCTCTGTGTGTGTGTGTGTGTGTGTGTGTGTGTGTGTGTGTGTGTGTGTATGTGTGTTCCATGAATGTGTTTCTGTGTGAGTGTGGTTGGGTTGTTGCTGTTGTGTGCTTAATTTGAGACAGAGTGTTACCACAAACTGAAGCTGTCCTAAAACTCACCCTGTACACAAGGGTGGTTTGGACAGTAAAGAGACCTTCTCTCTCATCAAAGGGGGATTAATGATGTGTAGCACAAGCTTTGTGTGAATGTAAATTTCAAAATCTGAAGATTTTATAAATCTCCTTTGGCTTGCTTTAACAATGCTGGTGATTATAGCAATACATGGTACACTGAGGACAGAACAGAATATATAGTGTGAGCTTTTGAGATGGTTCAGAGGTGAAAGGAATAGCTGATGATCTGAGTTTAGTTCCAGAGGCACTGTTAATAATCAAACACAAATATAGCCGACTTTTATCCTGTGTAAAAATCAGTCAGGGCATCCAGTCATCTAAAGTCTGGAAGCTTGGGAAGGGAACATAGAAAATGAATATCCTAGTAAGAGCACCATTGGAAGGGGAAGCCCTGGGTCCTGCCTAGACTGAACCCCCAGTGAACTAGATTGTTGGGAGGAGGGCGACAAGGGGGGGAGGATGGGGAGGAGGGAAGGGGATGTTTGCACGGAAACTGGGAAAGGGAATACTGGAAATGTATATAAAAAATACTCAAGTTAATATATATATATATATATATATATACACACACACACACACACACACACACACACTGAGGTCAACCCTAGATAGGGCATAGAGCAATCCACACATCATGGGATTCAACGGGGCGTTTTATGAAAGAGCTATTTCCCAGGAGCACACCTGTGTGTCAAGGCCTCCCTTCCAGCTAGGCCTTTGGAATCTCCAGTGCTAAACACTGTCTCTTCCTTTGCAGAAGTGAAACATAATAAAAATTCACACTTCACAGTACAAGGAATAGCAGTAATCGCAAAAGGTGTAAATAGAACCGATGAGTACCAGAGTATGTGGATTGATGTTATATGAAATGTGTTTGGATGCCGTGCAGTATCCTCTTCCATGTCCCTACATACTGAGCAACGACCCTGTCCAATTTCTCTCTAGACAGAACCATCTGGAATTCACTCACTGAGGGACTTATTCCCTGGAGTGGCAGCTACAGGTAGGACTTGTGCAACCATGTCACGAAGCGAAGAGACAGAGATGCATGGATTAAATGGAGAGAAGCAGATTGGAATGGTGGAGAGGCTAACCTGCCAACAACTCCAAACCCCCAGCAGGATGACAATGGAGAACAGCGAGCAGTTTCCCAGCCAGCCTCACTCTCCATAGCCAGACTTCTTCCAGTCCTTCCATTTTCCCAAGGAAAGAAAAGTTCAAAAAGCAGGGACAGGGAAAGAAAAACTGCTCTACTCCCAGGAGCCAAGGGCAAACCCCCTGGCACCTCCCTGTCTGAGCCCATAAGCAGAGACAGCCCAGTCCTGGGATCATCTCTAGAGGCTCAGGGACCCAGGCAGATGAGCCCTTGAATCACAAAGTGTTCCTCTACAGCATTCTATGGGTGTCAGTCCTGAGTCCCTGAGCCTGAGGTGCTCTGCACAGCTATTCAGAGAAGCCTTCTCCTGATCTCTGTACAAAGATCTCTGTGTTGGATGTCAAAGGAGAGTGTCCACCCAGCATGGGTTGGGGCTCTGGCCCTCTAATCTGTTGGTCCATGTTAACTTCTCCACAGAGAAAGCTTATGAGCTTTGCTGATGCATCCATTAGGCGTTTGGGGGATTCAAACTCAAGTCTCTGACTAGTCCTGCAGCTTTGTCTCAGGTGTTTGATGATAACCTAGAGCCTTTCTGAGGACTTATGAGAACAGTGTCCTCTTGATGGGTCAGTTTAGAAACAGCTTTGTCTTTAAAAAAAGAAAACTATACCATCAGTTTGAGGCTAATCCTTCAGAATTCAAAGATAACGTGACACCCTGAGTGTAGACATGAGGACTTTAAAGCAGGATGCAGAGTAAACATTCAAAACAGAGAACTATGGACAGCTAAACATCTTACAGGGTTTTATTTCTAACAGCCTAAAGTCTTTCCATAGCCCATAGAAGCCACGGTCTCAGAGTCCTTCCCAACCATGTTGACAGGTCCTATTGTGACCTCATGAGGAGCGATTGTGAGGCGGCCCAGCAAACACATATTAAGCTGTTGCCAGGCCTGGAATTCTTTGAGTGCTTTGAGAGGAGGTGTGGAGTGGAGCCCTCTGCGACTTGGTTGTATCTAGTGAGCTGTGTGTGGTTGTGTCGAATTTTACTGTACTGTGTATATGTGTATGTATCAGTGTGTGTAAGAGAGTGTGTGTTGACAGATTGGCCTGTGTGTGAGTGCGTGTACACTTTTGCCTGTGTGTTTGTCAGTATATGTAGGAGTGTGTGAGTTTACAGGTTTGTATATGTGTATGTGTTTGTATGTGTGTATGTCTTCTTGTGCGTATGTGTATCCCTGTGTGTATGTGTGTATGTGTCTGACGTGTGTTTTTCCAGGTTTGCTTGTGTGTAAGTATGCGTGTTTTGTGTGAATCTGGGTGTTTGTAAGAGTTTGTGTGAGTATAAGTTCACTTCTGTGTATTTCTGTGTGTGTGCCTGTGTGTGTGCCTGTGCCTGTGTGAGTGCCTGTGTGTGTGTGTGTGTGTGTGTGTGTGTCTGTGTGTGCACGTGCCCATCCCCTTTTGCCCCTTGTATCTATATTACCTGCACCTCAGTGCAAGAGAGTGTAGAGGCCAGAAGTCACCCCGGCTGCTGTTCCTGAGGTAGGTTCTCAACCTTATTTTCAAGACAGGCTCTCTCACTGGCCTGCAGCTGCCCAAGTATCTGGGCTGGCTGACCAGTCGCTCCCAGGCATTTGGTATGCCAACCCCATAATATCAGTTTAAAGGCCTATGTAGATGGCTGGCTGCCTATTTCTTGATTGATTGATTTTTGGATGACTTCAAGAGAAAGAATTAGGTCACATATTGCCTCGCCACTGGCTATTTCCTTATTGGGGTTTTGTTTTTTGTTTTATTTATTTATTTATTTATTATGGATTGCTGGTTTCATTTTTTAGTGGTTTTTATGTTCTCACATGCTATATTACTGCTTTGATTATTTACGGTTCTGCAGTCGGATGATTAACTCTATCTCCATTTTCAATGTCCTGCGGTTTCATCCTTTTACATTATTCCTGTTTCTCTATTTATTGAGTACAAGCAATCATTGGCTTAGACTTGATACAAATTTGCCCTTTGTGACACTTTGACTCTTCGGCCTTTGTTTAAGGTTTACTATTCACTGATATTTAACTGCCTTATTCCTTGTGGTTGGTTAATTTTAATTTTCAGTATTTTGCTCTGGAGAGTTGTGGATTTTTGTGGATCACTAGGTCCTGAAATTCAATGGAGTTTTCCCTTAAGTGTTGGCTTTTTATATTTGTTTGTTTTGTCTTATACTAATTCTTTCTCCTCTCGTTTCTTTCATCTGTTTTTTTCTTTTTCTTCAATGAACATCTATTCATAGTATTGACCATCTTTGGCCGCCCAATCCTATTGTAGTATGACGATTTTTATTTTCATCATTGCATTTAGTATGTGTGTGCTCTTGGCTTTCTCTTTTGGGGTTGGTTATTTGGGTGGCTTTTACTTATGACTCTTCATATTTTCCCCTTAACTTTTTCATAATTTTGCTCTATTTTTCTAGTCTAGTTTTTACTTTGTCTTTGTTTGTTTTTTTTCTTTTTCTTTTGTTTGTTTCTTTTAGGTACCACAAGTGTAATTTTAGCTCCTATATTGCTCCATCTTTTTCATTATTTGATTCCATTTTTGTTATTTTTAGGTAGCATTAGTACTGATAAAATGCCTACAGAGACTGAGGAGGAGTTACCAACCCCTACACCCGAGCCCAGTATCTCTGAGGAGGGCAACTTCCATTCCCAATACCAAGTATTGGGGACAATTGGGCAAGGGGGCAACGCCAAAGTCCTCCTGGCCCACCACCGGCTCACAGGAACCCCGGTGGCTGTCAAAGTTCTGCGAAAGGACAAGCAGTGGTTCCAGCCAGCCATGATGGAAGCAAACATAATGAGAAAGATCAACCACCCCAACATAGTGTCTCTCATACAAGTTATTGAAAAGGAAACGAGAATATACCTCATAATGGAGCTGGTGGAAGGCCAAGAACTCTACCAGTACATCAGAGAGTCAGGGCACATAGAGGAGGATGAGGCCCGGCAAATATTTGAACAGATATTGTCAGCAGTGAGCTACTGCCATGGAAAGGGGATTGTTCACCGAGACCTCAAACTGGACAATATAATGATTGATAAAAACAAAAAGGTCAAAGTCATCGACTTTGGGCTTAGCACCCAATTTCAACCTGGAAAAATGCTAAACCACCACTGCGGCACGTACTCTTTTGGTTCCCCTGAACTCCTCCTTGGCCATCGGTATGACGGGCCGAAGAATGATATGTGGATTATAGGAGTGGTCTTGTACTGTATGGTAGTGGGAAAGCTCCCATTTGATTCAGTGATCATCCAATAACTGCAGAGACAAGTAGTGGCAGGGGTATATCCTGCTCCCTGTGGGGTTTCAAAAGAACTGGAGGACCTCCTTAGTAAATTACTGAGGGTAAATCCCAACTTTAGACCAACAGCAAGAAAGGCGATGAAACACCCTTGGTTCAAAGAACACTGGAACGGATTGATAGGTCCCTATGAAGAAATGCTTCCCCTCACACCAGACCCGGCCATTTTGGATGCCATGAAAAGCATTGGATTCCAAGCCTCTGTAGTAAAACACTCTTTAAAACAAAGAAAATATAATGAGGAAATGGCAACTTATTTCTTTCTACAAAAGCAGGCTCTCCAGGGGGATGGCTGCACAGCCCAGGCACAGCAAGTGAGTCCCGTTGTAGCCCCATTTCCTAGCCTTGATCCTGCTGCTGCTTTTAGATTAGAACCAAAGAGGAGTGGAAGCCTGCCAGTCCTTGGCACCTTGCGGGTGTCATCCTCCCATGGTCACGTATCTCACTATGGCCAGAATGCTCATCCAAAAGGAGGCAAAAGATCCACTGTGGCTGGTCGTCTCAGGCCTCTACCGATGACACCTACACAGGACCACTATCACAAATGTGCCGTGAGTGTCCCATGCATTCAAACAACAAGCATCTTCACTGAGAAGAGTAGCAATAAGGAAATCAAAGAAGACAACCCACTCTCCCACAGAGCCCCATTAGAGGATAAGCCCATCCCCAGCAGGGTCCGGCACAGAGGTTTTAAGGGGTGGACCAGGAATATAGCAAATGCCCTGATAAAGCTGTGTTGCTGCATGCCAAGGAGAAAGAAACCTCGCCTGGGGCAGAACAGAATCTCCCCCCAGAAATGAGCCACAGGGAGAGTCCAGAGAACAAGCAGCAGGCATAGCCCAGGTACCTTTGTGCTTTGTCCTTTTCAGTTTGCTCTACGCTGGTCCTTCCTCTGTCTCTGGTTTCCATTTTCCCCACAATTCTTACCTTGTATCTGCTCTAAGTTCTTTATGAGGTTTCCCCAACACCAAGCCTTCTCCCTCTTCTTGATTTCTCCTCTTCCCAGCAGGGACCCAATAGGATTGATGAGTTCCACACTCTACAGAGTTTTCTAGTTGGCCCATCCCTTCAGATGGACTCCAGCTCCCCCTTAGGCCAATAGCTCCCACAAGGTGAGGACAAGAGGTTCATGGGCTCATGGACTCCTCCAGGGGCTACTGATCTTTTCACATGTGGTCATCAATCACAAGTGCTGCAGAACAGAGTCTTATGTTTTCAAATATAACATCCCATTCCATTAAGCCTCAAAACTAATTAACAAGGTTTTTCATTGAATAAGTATCAACAACCTAGTTTGTGGGTTATAGTTGATGGTCAGAATCCTGCATGCATGCATATTGTTTTGCATACTGGTTTTTTTTGTTCCTAAGTCCTAGTGATCTATTGAATTTTATAGGTAGTAGTTCTAAATGGTTTCTTTCAAAGACCTCAACTGAGAAGTAGAAAAAAGAAGTTATAATATAGTAAGGCAAATCAAAGCCCCAAATGGTAAGCTAAGAATTCTACCTCACTGTCTTTTTTTCTTGGAATAAATTGTCTTGTCTCTTTCACAGTGTCATCTGGAAATTCTTTCATGTCCTCAGTATAAACAGTAGGTGATTTCAGACACATGGCAATGGAAAAGACACCAGCAGAAACTACAGCAGCAACAGGAGTAGCAACAATAGCAGAAGCAGCATTAGGCACAGCAGCAGCAGGAGGAGGAGAACGAGGAGGGTAGGAGGAGGAGGAGGAAGAGGAAAGAGGAGGAGAAAGAAGAGGAGGAGGAGGAAGAGAAGGAAGAGGAGGAGAAAGAGGAGGATGAAGAGCAGGGGGAATATTTTGATTCCCTGTCCCCGTGAGAATTGCTGATGACTACTTCTGGACACAGATATCATGCTGAGAACTGTTTATCAAAATGATTTAACAGAATATTAATTTTCATAGAAGACATGTCAATGTTCCTGAGGGCATGCAGCCCTGGAAAAGAGAGCCAGATGGCTGAGGCAAGCAGTGTGGAATGTTCTTACTGAGGAAGACCTTCTCAAAGCTGATGATGTAATAGGCATGAAGGAGCATTTCATGGGAGTCACGGTCCCATGCCCCTGTGTCAGGGCACACAGAGCTCCTAGCCTTGCATCCTGCGTGAGAGGGGACCTGGAATATTCCCTGATCCCCACAGGGTCCTGGATTGCTTGGTTCCCCCTCAATCATGGTCCTCCCTGTGCCCCATGGGGTCCGCAGCTTCTACGGGCTGAATTTATATCAGTGATTAACTGGAGCTGGACCACAACCACACCACAGGCAAGCCCTGGGCACTGAGGACATTAAGAGCAGCAGACAACATCTCCTCCGCTGCTTCTGACTCTGCTCCACAAGCCAAGGCAGCTCCCACACAGCAGGCATCCAGCCTAACTCCCAGCAGGGAGAGTGTGAGATGTCTGTGGATGAGCCCACAGGGACTACAGGATTCTGTGGGAAGACATCTGGTAGCTTCTGGAGCAGCTGCAGCAGCCAGGACACATGAACTACAGTGGAGGTGAGCTATAGGACCAGGTAGCAAAGAGCCTGATCTGGCCAATGCTGATCTGAATCCCTGAGGGCAGGCTGGAATGGTCACTCAGGGCTATTAGAGTGAAGGCCAGCCAAGGGCATACAATGTGTCACTAACATTCTCAAAGTCTTGTCCAGGAAATAAACCACTGGCCTTGACCAGTAAAGTTGAGTCCAGACTCATGGGCTACAGGATAGCAGATTGAACTGAGTCTGAATTCCCATGAGTATGACCTCTGGCTGCTCCCTAGGCTCAGTATAGATGAGCATGAGAAGGCACCATTGCTGTGTTTGCAGGAGTAGCAGAGAGCTCGGAATACATGACCCACTCCTAACCCAGACTGGAGCCACTCTGGGGAGGAGATGGCATCATTTGAGAGATGGGCTTATGCGGGACACTGTGCTCTGGTTTGTGGCACATACAGCTCCTGTCTTTCTTGCTGACAGTTCAGATCCTCAGCTGGCCTCATCACGGACAGTCCCATGAGGAGTGGGTGTTTGGTTCCTGCTTCCCAGTTAGGGCAGGAACAAGCCCAGACGCAGTGAGTAAGGACAGTGCTTCTGTCTTGACCCAGCTTCCTTGTCCTCCCCCCTCCCCCAACTCATCAGGAGCCACCCAGAGACCTTCATAGGAGTGTGGGTCATGTTAATCGGAATGCACAGCTGGAGATTAAATTCTGGGTAAGGTCTCCATACAGCCCTGGTGGCTCCCACACCCTGCCTACCTAAGTTTTCCCAATTGGGTCCTCAGGGTCGTGGAGAATCTTCTACAGGCTGCCATGAAGATACAGCCAGTTTCTTGGTAACATTGTGTTTAGCAGAGGTTCTCTGCTTCAGTGAGAGGGTTTGCTGAGTAGCACACCAGGACCAGAAAAGTGTAGAGCCCTCCAGTGGTAGACATGAAGTACTGCAGGAGTTTATTTCCTGATTTCTTCACATCTACCTTGTTCTAAAGGCTTTTTGTCAGACACATAGGGACCTAAGAAACTTGAGTTTGCACCCCCATAGGGAACCCAGGACACTAAACCAGCAGCCCTGTTAAACGTCGGCAGAGGACAGTCTGGGCTCTGTGTTTATAGAACGGCTCTAGACTGGTATGAAGACTGATTGACCAGCCAGTCAAGGAGAGTTAGGGACAGTTAGAGACTTGGAGGAGAGCATGAGCGGCAGACACAGCAGAGTCCAGGCCAACAGTGGAACCAGTTCATTTAATAGAGAAGCATATGCCCTCCCAAAAGGCTGTCAGCTTAAGGCACTGCACTGAAGACCTGACCCAATAACATGCCCAATTTACACATCACCCACCTGTGGCTTGTGGAGGGTCCTCAGTGTAGATCCTAAAGTCCATCATGGCTGAAAGGCAGAAGTTTGCACATCATTGCAATGTGGAGGCTACTCTCTGCTGATGGGACCCACACAGTCTGTGAAAAAGTTTGCTTAAGTGAAAGTTGGCCGTCCTTGAACTCTCTGGTCTTCCAGGGTAGTGTGTGTTGACCACATGCAGAGCCATTCCTGAAAAACGTAAGAGCCAAAATTCAACAATAGGGAGAGAATCCTGTGCCAGATGGAATCCCTCAGGCCAGTGCGGATTCAGAGACATCCTATGCCATGGCATGGAGGATCCCAAGAACTTCTAGGATCAATGTGAGCCACACCAGAGGCCACAGTCTATCCTGGGAGAACATTAAAGTATCTGGAATTATCAGGGACCCTAAGGTAGGTTCGTCAGGATATGGAGCTGATGCATGGTGGGATGCTTGGAGGATACAGCCTAAGGCAACGTAGAGGAAAGTGTGTTATGAGAGCTAAGACAGAGCAACCACACAGTCTGAGAACAAGTTTGCTTAAGTGAAATTTGGCCGTCCTTGAACTCTCTGTTCTTCCAGGGTAGGATGGCCTATCGGGCCCAGGACAGAGCGACTATGCCAGAATTACAATGGTCTGTAATAGAGATGGAGAAGGTGTCAGGATGGGACTTGGGCAGTGGATGGAGCTCTATGACTGCAAAGCCTGCCTAGGCTCCCAGGACCCAGAGCTGGCTGCTGCAGGAAGTCCTAGATCACAACTCTGCCGTTCCTCTTCCCAGGTCTTGCTTTTAACTACTGGACCCAACACAAAGCCTCCCTTGCAGGCTTACCAGAGCATGAAAACGAAATGGCCACCTCCTGTAACAAGAAACACTTCTAGAAGAGGAAGGAGACATCAATACATTCACAAAACTTTCAACTCGAATTCTGTCTTGCCAATAAGTGTGCAGGGATAAAGGTAAAGCAGATATTGAGGGACCAACCAGTCAATGACTGACACAAAGTGAGATCTGTCTCATGTGACAGACACAACCTCTGACGCTATTTATGATATTCTTTCTGATTTACTTGCAGACAGAAAAGTAGCACACCTGTCTCCAGAGGCTTCACTCAGCAGCTGAAAGCCACAGCCAATCCTCAGATAGAGCTCGGGAAGTCTTGTGGAAGAGTGGGGGGAGAGTGACAAGGAAACTGGTTGGGATAAAACACTACAAGAAGTCCCCTACTGTCAGATACCTTGGACCATGGAGTATGCTAGAGCCTGTGCAACCAACCCCAGAGCCAGGTTAGCTATCTGCAGTTGGTCTCCATGTGGGTCATCTGACAAGTAGATCCAGGACTGTCTCAGTCTGTGTTGCCTGCCATTGGATCTGTTCCCCATACCCGGACTGCCTGATTGTAAATCTGTGGGGCAGAATGTGCTCGGGCCACCTGGGACTAGATGTCCCAGGGTGGTGTGGTACCCAGGGACTCTCCCCTTGTCCAAAGAGAAGGGAGAGCATTATGGTAGAAAGGATTTGTAAGGTGGGACTGGGAAGGGAAGAGGGAGAGTGACTGGGATCAGGATGTAACCTGAATAAAGAAGACATTATTGGAAGTAAAAAAGTTAGCCTGGAAAATGGAAAGATTGATAAGTGGCTAAGAGCACTGAATGCTCTTCCAGAGGTCCTGAGTTCAAATCCCAGCAAACACATGGAGGCTCACAAATGTCTCTAATGACATCTGATGCCCTCTCTGGTCTTTCTAAATACAGCTACCCTGTACGTATGCATAACGAATGATTGAATGAATGAATGAATGAATGAATGAATAAATAAATAAATAAATTTTACCTAGTCTTAGTTATCAGGCAATGAATAAAATGTTGAAATTATGTTCAAACCCATGTCATGGATTGCCTGGATCTTTTAGATCTTCAGGAAACATCTCAACGAAGAACAAGAGAGGCTGGAGAAGAATGGGGAAGGGTTTGATCCCTGAAGTTCCTCAGTGTCCACTAGCACAGCACTTGTCCTTGGGAGATGACGTCTTTCACTCTTCCTGACTGTTGCACCAATCAGAATTACAAGCTCTGTGGATGAACCTGTAAAAGAGGACAGTTGCTCTTGGGCCAATATGGAGGTTCCTGACCTCTCAGCAAGCTCACTGCTGACTTTTGAGGTCTCTGGAGGGTGAGCAAAATGAAGACACACAGAGTAGCCTCAGGTTGAGTCAGCCAGGGCCAGGGGGCTCAGTGGTGTCTCTCAGATTCCCAGGCCCTCCCTGAGATTGAACACACTACACAGTGTAAGAGGATTAGGGGATAACCAGGAAATGCAGTTGCTCAGGTGTCTGGCTCTGTAGGAGGGAAATAAATCACAGTGGGAAGCTTCAGGACAGTCAGGTGACCTGAGCCCTCCACAGAGTCTAAGTCCAGACTCACAGACATTCATCTGTCCACAAGTCTCCTAAACACAGGCCTTGACTGACCTGCAGTCCAGAGTATGTTATTATACAGTGTCGCTTAGAGAGAGGACATACTTTCCAATTAGGCCTTTTCTGTGTCACACTGAGACTGGGTTTATGGTACAGCTGATGCAGATGGGGACTGGCCACAAGTGGCAGTCTATCGCAGATCATGAAATAAATAAATAAATAAATAAATAAATAAATAAATAAATAAATACCCACTTATCTCACTGCCTGCAATCCTCATTGTCACCATAAGGGAGCGCTGCTTTGACCTTCTCAGAAATAAAAGCTGACTTCCCTCAGGGAAATGGATGGACGGATGGATGGATGGATGGATGGATGGATGGATGGATGGGTGGGTGGGTGGGTGGGTGGATGGATGGATGGATGGATGGATGGATAGACAGAGAAGTGATTTGACTTAATCAGTTTCTTCCTTTCCTACTTTTCTGGTCGAAAACACACTGAACATGTCTGCTGCAATTGCTTGTTCTTCATTTCTGCTTTCTTTGGCTGTTCATTCAAGGCAGCTCCCTTAGAATCTGCTCATCTCAATAAAGGTCCATCTGTGGAATGTATAGCTTCTCAGTTAGGAGCTAAGGGATTCTTGGAAGGAGTTCCCAAAATCCCCTCTGGGGCAGTTGCCAGTGTTCTCTACTTCAGACAGCAGCTGCATGAAGCAAACACACACCTGTCTGAACATTCCAGCTTGGGTGCACGTCACAGTGCACCTGCCCCAGGGTCCTTGCCAGTTGCACATGCCACAGGGCCACAACTACAAGATCCCTTCCCCAGGAATCATGCCCCCTTGCATCTCCCCCAGGATTCCTGCTCTGTTGTAACTGAACCAGGGTCCCTGCCCGGTTGTTCCTGGCTCACGTTTCCTACTCAGTTTTACCTGCCCCAACGACCCTGTCCCACTGCACCAGCCTCAGGGATCCTGTCCCATTGTGCCCACTATGCTGCACCTTCCTGAGAGTACCTACTAACTGTTCCTAGGTGGCATTTTTCAAAATCTAATTCAAAGATCTTGCCAGTCAGAACCCATTGTCTTTATTAACACCAAGTAGATATTTGCAGGGCTTCCTCACCTACACTTAATCAATCCCTTCTCTCAGTTGTCCATGTGGAAGCAAAGAAACTAGCAGCAGAACATGGATTATTCATCCAGGATATCAGCAGCCCTAGAATTCTCATGAGATGGGCTGCTGTGACTGTGATACAGGGGTGGAAGGGAGGCTTTGACACTGAACAAGCCCAGAGTGCTGCCTCTGCTCACATTGTGCCAGCACCTTAGCCTACCTCTAGATGTCCTAAACTCTGAGAGGAGGAAGGAGATCTTCCTACATAGAAGATGTTCTCTGAATCTGTGCTGGCCCAGGTCAAGCCAGAGTGTTTGCACATGCCAGTTCCAGCCCCTGAGGGTTCTCTGCCTGCCTGGTGTTTTGTTGTGCTTTATGTCTGGCAAGGTGAAGATGTGGCCCATACTAGGAATATCTTTGAAGACAACTGCCCTGGGTTCCCATGCTAAAATTCAATTAGGGACTGACAGGGACCTAAATAACAACAAGACAGTGCCAAGACCATGAGTTCCAAAATCAAGAGCAAATGGGGCCTTGATGGTATCCTGTGCTGATCTGACAGGAGTCAGCACACACAATTCTCCTGCACATCCAATGCCCCTTGGAAAAATCCTCTGTCAAGGGTAAGTGATGCCTCATGAGAATGAACTGTCGGCGTAGGACAAGACACTTGGGACTACTGTCCTGAATTCACCAGTCTCAGATGAATGGGCTTTGAAAAGTTTTCAGGACACAGAATAGGGGTGTGTAAGCAAGTGCAGGTAATCCTTGGGTAACACATAGTTCCTGAGGAGGTTCTGAGAGCTGTTGGATCCACTCCTGGAAAAGGCAGCATTGTGTTCAGGGGGGTAAGAAAGCATGAGCCTGCTGATGTTTTCACAGTATTGCATGGGAACAGTAACAATGCCCTTAGGAGCAGGATGTCCTAACACTCTCAGATCAAGCAGACAGCCTAGAGCCTATTAGGCCCATATCCCAAGAGAATACCGGTCATGTGTGAAGCTTCTATAGCCAGGAAGCTGGAACAGGGAACATTGGCATTGTCTCAGTTAGGGGTTTACTGCTGAGAACAGACACACCATGACCAATGCAGCTCTTATGAGGACAACATTAATGGACACAGGATTGCAGGTTCAGAGACTCAGTCCAGTATCATCAAGCTGGGAGCATGGCAGCATCCAGGCAGTCATGGTGCCAGAGTAAGTGGGAGGTCTACATATTCATCTGAAGGCTGCTTGAGGAAGATTGGCTTGCATGTGGATAGGAAAATGGTTTCAAAGCCCATGCCCACAGTGACACACCTACTTTAACAAGACCACGACTCCTAATATTGCCACTCCCTGAGCTAAGCATATACAAACCATCATAGACATCTTGCAGGAGGGTGGTACTGTTCTATCAGAGAGAAGCCTCTGCTCCCGTTAATATACTGAGGTCAACCCTGGGTAGGGCACAGAGCCCTCCACACATCCTGGGACTCAGGGAGGCATCCTATGAAAGAGCTTTTTCCTAGAAGGAAACATGGGTGTAGGCCTCCCTTCCAGCCAGGCTGTAGGGAGTCTCCAATGCTAAACTCTGTCTTTTTGCAGAAGTGAAACAATGAAAATTCACCCTTAACAGTACAGTGAATAGCAAAAATGGTGAAAGGTATAAAAAGAACCAATTAGTACCAGAGCATGAGGATTGGTTTTATATGAAATGTGGGTGGGTGCAGTGCAGTATCCTCCTCCATGTACCCACATGTTCAGTAACTACCCTGTTCGATGCAGCTTTACACAGAACCATCTGGAATCCATTCACTGAGGGACTCCATCCCTGGACTGGAAGCTACAGGTGGGACTTTTGTATCCAGGTCTCCCAGCCCTGGGACAGGGATGCATGGATAAAGTGGAGAGAAGCAGACTGGAATGGTGCAGAGGTTATCCTGCCAACAACCCCAAGCCCCCAGCTGCATGACAATGTAGAACAGCGAGCAGTTTCCCAGCCAGCCTCACTCCCCATTGACAGACTTCTTCCAGTCCCTCCTTATGCCAAGGAAAGAAAAGCAAAAAAAGTAGGGGCAGGGAAAGAAAAATTGCTCTACTCCCAGGAGCCAAGGACAAGCCCCCTCCCATCCTCTTATCTGACCCCATAACCAGCCACAGCCAAGTCCTGGGCTCATCTCTAGAGGCACATGGACCCAGGCAGATGAGCCCTTGAATCACAATCGGCTCCTCAAAAGCATCCTATGGGTGTCAGTCCTAAGTCCATGAATCGGAGGTGCTCTGCACAGCTATTCAGAGAAGCCTTCTCTTGATCTCTGTGAAGATCTCTCTGTTGGATGTCAGAGGAGGGTGTCCATCCAGCATCAATCCAGGGACTGTGGCCCTCTAATGTGTTAGCCCATGTGAACCTCCCCACCTGTCCTTGTGCAACTCCTCCTTGATCGCCTTTTATAGGAAGATATTTAGGGTCCCTTGCAGGAGGCAGGGAAAATAGCACACAGCTGAGGGTGGTAGACAAAGCTGGGAACACATCAAATATTGAGTTGGTGTGAGGCTCCCTAAGCCATGCTTGGGCAGGTCTGTGCCAGCGATCCCATAAGACCCTTTGATTCTCCCCATGTACACAGCAGGAACCAATTGCCAGGCCTACCCTCTGCCCAGAGCAAAGGGAGATTGGAACTTGGATTCCAACCCTGGCCATTCCTATAATACCTGACCTTGTAACCCTTGCTCCCTTTGGGGCTCAACAGTCCCCCTCAAATGTAGACAGCAATGTCTAGATGGTGTTCACAGCTTTTCTTGCCTGAAACTGTGCTTTGTTTGATACTACAAACCAGGAAGTAGGGACTTAAACTTGAGATCACTGACTCAGGCTAGGGAGGACTCCAGGGCACCTGAGCTCAGCTGCAAAGGCAGAAGCTGAACCACAGTGAGCAGAGGTGGCACATTTTGCTGTTTCTTTCCTTTTCTGCTCTCAGGCCTTTCAGTGAACTCTACAGATGAGGATCTTTCCTCCCAGGCTTAGTGTCTGCAGCCATGAGAGTCCTCTACAGGGGACTCCAAACCCCAGAAGAGTCTTCAGAAGGAAAGCGCTACACACTGCACTGCCCCCAGCACTCTGAGAAACAGAGACCCTTTTTGGGCTTGGGCCAGTCAGTGCTCAATAGTTAGCTTCTGGCTGCACTGGCTGCTCACAAATAACACTGCAGACTGGGTCCTGTGACCTGGCTGTCACAGACTGTGATTGAGAATTCATTTCAACTGTGTCAGCATAGCCACTCTGTTCCTTCTGGCCCGAGGTTGCACAGAGCTCCTTGTCCTCATACATGCCTCTTCCATCACTGGACCTTAATATTTAAAGTGCGCCCTACACTCTGGATGGACTTGGTTTTCTATACATCATGCCAACCTCTGTGTTAGAGGAAGTGTCTGCCTGTGTATGCCTACCCCTTTATGTGCCTAGGTGTCCATGCATACCACTACCCCATGTCCTGTCAGGGGCCATCCTCTGGACAGGTCCTCACGCCTGCATGTCAGACCACCTGTCTTCAATCCCCAACCCCTCCCCACTGCACAGATGCTGAGCTTATGGGCTTTGCTGATGCATCCAACATTGATGGGGGTTTTGGGGATTGAAACTCAATTCCTTAACCTTGGGAGGCAAGTGCTCTGCCTATCCCTGCAGCTTTGTCTCAGGTGTTTGATGATAACCTAGAGCCTTTCTGAGGATTTATGAAATCAGTTTAATCTTGATGGGTCAGGCAAAGAAGTGCAGACCGACAGGAGCCGGATGTAGATCTCTCCTGAGAGACACAGCCAGAATACAGCAAATACAGAGGCGAATGCCAGCAGCAAACCACTGAACTGAGAATAGGTCCCCTATTGAAGGAATCAGAGAAAGAACTGGAAGAGCTTGAAGGGGCTCGAGACCCCAAAAGTACAACAATGCCAAGCAATCAGAGCTTCCAGGGACTAAGCCACTACCTAAAGACTATACATGGACTGACCCTGGACTCTGACCCCATAGGTAGCAATGAATATCCTAGTAAGAGCACCAGTGGAAGGGGAAGCCCTGGGTCCTGCTAAGACTGAACCCCCAGTGAACTAGTCTATGGGGGGAGGGCGGCAATGGGGGGAGGGTTGGGAGGGGAACACCCATGAGGAAGGGGAGGGGGGAGGGGGATGTTTGCCCGGAAACCGGGAAAGGGAATAACACTCGAAATGTATATAAGAAATACTCAAGTTAATAAAAAAAAAAAAAGAAACACAGCTTTGTTTTTTTTTATTTTTTTTAACAGTGTACCATCAGTTTGAGGCTAATCATTCAGAATACAATGAAAAAGTGACACCCTGAGTGTAGACATGACGACTTTGAAGCAGGAGGCATAGAAAACATTCAAAACAGAGAACCGAGGAGAGGTAAACATCTTACAGGCTTTGATTTCTAAAAGCCTTAAATCTCTCCATAGCCCAAGAAGCCAGAGCCTTGAAGCCCTTCCCAACCATGTCATGACAGGTCCTATTGTGACCTAATGAGGAGCGACTGTGAGGCGTCCCAGCTAACAGATGTTAAGCTGTTGCCAGGCCTGGATTTCTTTGAGTGCTTTGAGAGGAGGTGTGGAGTGGAGCCCTCTGCGACTTGTTTGTATCTTGTGAGCTGTGTGTGGTTGCATTGGATTTTACTGTACTGTGTATATGTGTATGTATCAGTGTGTGTAAGAGAGTGTGTGCTGACAGATTTGCCTGTGTGTGAGTGTGTGTACACTTTTGCTTGTGTGTTTGTCAGTATATGTAGGAGTGTGTGAGTATACAGGTTTGTTTGTGTGTATGTTTGTATGTGTGTACCACTTCTTTTGTGTGTGTGTGTGTCCCTGTGTGTGTGTGTGTGTGTGTGTGTGTCTGTGATGTGCATTTTTCCAGGTTTACTTGTGTGTAAGTATGTGTGTGCCTGTTCCTACGTGAGTGTGTTTTGTATGAATCTGGGTGTTTGTCTGTGTGTGTGCCTGTGTGTGTGTGTGTGTGTGTGTGTGTTTGTGTGTGCACGCACGTGCCCATCCCCTTTTGCCCCTTGTATCTATATTACCTGCACCTCAGTGCAAAAGAGTGTAGAGGCTAGAAGTCACCCTGGCTCCTGTTCCTGAGGCAGGTCCTCAACCTCATTTTCAAGACAGGCTCTCTCACTGGCCTGCAGCTGCCCAAGTACCTGTCTTGGCTCTCCAGTGGCTCCCAGGAATTTGATATGCCAACCCAATAATATCAGATTAAAGGCCTACGTAGACTGCTGGCTGCTTATTTATGGATTGATTTTTTTTCTATGTGTTTAAGAGATAGAATTAGGCCATATATTCTCAAGACCACTGGCTATTTCCTTATTGTGGTTTTGTTTTATTTATTTATTTATTTATTTATTTATTTATTTGTTTATTATGGATTGCTGGATTCATTTTGGTGGTGGTTTTTATGTTCTCACATGCTATATTACTGCTTTGATTATTTACGGTTCTGCAGTCGGATGTTTAACTCTATCTCCATTTTCAATGCCCTGCGGTTTCATCCTTTTTCATTATTCCTGTTTCTCTATTTTGAGTACAAGCAATCATTGGCTTAGACTTGATACAAATTTGCCCTTTGTGACACTTTGACTCTTCGACCTTTGTTTAAGGTTTACTATTCACTGATATTTAACTGCCTTATTCCTTGTGGTTGGTTAATTTTAATTTTCAGTATTTTGCTCTGGAGAGTTGTGGATTTTTGTGGATCACTAGGTCCTGAAATTCAATGGAGTTTTCCCTTAAGTGTTGGCTTTTTACATTTGTTTGTTTTGTCTTATACTCAGTCTTTCTCCTCTCATTTCTTTCATCTGACCTTTTTCTTCAAACAATCCATTCACAGTATTGATCAGCTTTGGCTGCCCAATCCTATTGTAGTATGACGATTTTTATTTTCATCATTACGTTTAGTATTTGTGTGCTCTTGGCTTTCTCTTTTGGGGTTGGTTATTTGGGTGGCTTTTACTTATGATTCTTCATATTTCCCCCTGTTCATAATTTTACTCTATTTTTCTAGTCTAGTCTTTTCTTTGTTATTATTTTTTCTTTTTGTTTCATTTGTTTCTTTTAGGTACCACATGTGTAATTTTAGTTCCTGAATTGCTCCATCTTTTTCATTATTTGATTCCATTTGTTTGTTATTTTTAGGTAGCATTAGTACTGATAAAATGCCTACAGAGACTGAGGAGGAGTTACCACCTTCTAGTCCCGATCCCAGTATCTCTCAGGAGGGAACCTCTCATTCCCAATATAAAGTACTGAAGACTATTGGAAAAGGAAGCCATGCCAAGGTCCTCCTGGCCCACCACCAGCTCACAGGAACCCCAGTGGCGGTCAAAGTTCTCCGAAAGAACAAGCAGTGGTTCCGGCCAGCCATGAGAGAAGCAAACATAATGAGAAAGATCAACCACCCCAACATTGTTTCTCTCTTACAAGTCATTGAAAACAAAACTAGAATATACCTCATAATGGAGCTGGTGGAAGGCCAACAACTCTACCAGTACATCAGAGAGTCAGGGCACATAGAGGAGGATGAGGCCCGGCAAATATTTGAACAGATATTGTCAGCAGTGAGCTACTGCCATGGAAAGGGGATTGTTCACCGAGACCTGAAAGTGGACAATATAATGATTGATAAAAACAAAAAGGTCAAAGTCATCGACTTTGGGCTTAGCACCGAAACACAACCTGGACAAATGCTAAACCAGCACTGCGGTGCGTATTCTTTTGGTTCCCCGGAACGCTTCCTTGGACTTCTGTATGGCGGGATGAAGAATGATATGTGGACAATAGGAGAGGTCTTGTATTATATGGTAGTGGGAAAGCTCCCATTTGATTCTGTGATCATCCAAGAATTACAAAAACAAGTTGTTGCAGGGGTGTATCCTGCCCCCTGTGGGGTTTCAGAAGAACTGGAGAACCTCCTTAGTCAATTACTAACAGTAAATCCAATGTATAGACCAACAGCCAGCGAGGTGATGAAACACGCCTGGTTCAAAGAACATGGGAAGGGGTTCACAGTTCCTTGTGAAGAACTGCTTCCCCTCAGGTCAGACCCTGAAATTTTGGGTGCGATGAAATGCATGGGATTTCAAGCCTCTGTAATAAAATACTCCCTAATAAAAAGAAAGTATAATGAGGAAATGGCAACTTATTGCTTCCTACAACAGCAGGCTCTCCCAGGGTATGGCTGCACAGCCCAGGCACAGCAAGTGCGTCCCATTGCAGCCCCATTTCCTAGCCTTGATACTGCTGCTGCTTTTAGATTACAAAGAAAGAGGAGTGGAAGCCTGCCAGTCCTTGGCACCTTGCAGGTGTCATTCTCCCAAGGTCACATATCTCATTATGGCCAGAAGGTTCATACAAAAGGAGGAAGAAGGTCCACTGTGGCTGGTCGTCTCAGGCCACTACCAATAACACCTACACAGGACCACTATCACAAATGTGCCATGAGTGTCCCATACATTCAAACAACAAGCATCTTCAGTGAGAAGAGTAGCAACAAGGAAATAAAAGAAGATAATCTACTCTCCCACAGAGCCCCATTAGAGGATAAGCCCATCTCCAGCAGGGTCCGGCACAGAGGTTTTAAGGGGTGGACCAGGAATATAGCAAATGCCCTGATAAAGCTTTGTTGCTGCTTGCCAAGGAGAAAGAAACCTCGCCTGGGGCAGAACAGAATCTCACCCCAGAAATGAGCCACAGGGAGAGTCCAGATAACAAGCAGCAGGCACAGCCCAGGTACCTTCGTGCTTTGTCCTTTCTAGTTTGCTCTATGCTGGTCCTTCCTCTGTCTCTGGTTTCCATTTTCCCCACAATTCTTACCTTGTATCTTCTCTAAGTTCTTTTATGAGGTTTCCCCAACACCAAGCCTTCTCCCTCTTCTTGATTTCTCCTCTTCCCAGCAGGGACTCAATATGAATTCCCCACTCTACAGAGTTTTCTTGTTGACCCATCCCTTCAGATGGACTCCAGCTCCCCCTTAGGCCAATAGCTCCCACAGGGTGAGGACTAGAGATTCATGGGCTCATGGACTCATCCATGGGCTACTGGTTCTAGCACATGTGGTCATCAATCACAAGTGCTGCAGAACAGAGTCATATGTTTTCAAATGTAACATCCCACTCCATTTAGCCTTAAAATTAATAACAAGGATTGTCACTGAATAAGTATCAACAACCTAGTTTGTTGGTTATTGTTGATGGTCAGAATCCTGCATGCATGCATATTGTTTTGCATACTGATTTTTTCATTCCTAAGACCTAGCAATTGATATATATATATATATATATATATATATATATATATATGTAACATTTCTAAATGATTTCTTTCAAAAATCTTAACTGAGAAGTAGAAGAGAAGATTTGATAAAATAATAAGGCAATCAAAGCTCCAAATGGTAATCTAAGTATTCTACCGCATAAGAGTTTTGCTTAGAATAAATTGACTTTTTTTCTCTCACAGTGCCATCTTGAAATTCTGTCATGTCCTGAGTATAAACAGGAGGTGATTTCAGACACATGGCCAAGGAAAAGACACCAGCAGAAACTACAGCACCAACAGGAGAAAAAGCAATAGCACCAGCAGCATTAGCAGCAGAAGGAGGAGGAGGAGGAGAAAGAGGAGGAAGAGGAGGATTCCCCAACACCAATCTCCTCCCTCCTCTTGATTTCTCCTCTTCCCAGCAGGGACCCAATATGAATGATGAGTTCCCCACTCTACAGAGTTGTCTTGTTGACCCATCCCTTCAGATGGACTCCATCTCCCTCTTAGGCCAATAGCTCCACAGGGTGAGAACTAGAGGGTCATGGGATCATGGACTCTTCCTTGGGCTACTAATCCATAGAGAAACGGGCCTGTAATACCAGACACTCAAGACACACAGTAGGTAGGGGGATCAGAACTTCAAGGCTAGCCTGGTCTACATCATGAGTTTAAGATCAGCTTGGCCAACTTACTGACACCCTTTTCCTAGAGGTGAGGAGGGCTAAGGCTACTAACTCAGTGGTAGAGTACTCGTGGGGAAACAGACTGCTGTCCATTGATACCTCTCCTTCCTTGCTCGGAAATACACAATGGTATTAGAAGAGTCAAAGGTTCCTGGCCTAGCATCCACTATTCTATTTGCTACATCATTAAGGGTGCAGTTTTTGGTATTTTGGTCAGGGATCAAATCTATGAAATAAAACTTAAGCAATACTCTCATTGCTGTCATAGTGGGAGGTGGATGATAAATGCTTGCCCACCTGCATCAGTACAAAGCTGGTTCCTTGGACTCCCTGCAAACACATCACTGCTAACTGTGTGCCTTGTATAGGCTTTTCCAGCACTGTCATAGCTTGAAAACCTTCCCTGCTATGGACCCTTGAGTGGGCATCCTGCCTTTCTCAGTCTCAGAATGGAGCAAAGATCCCCTGCTCACCTCTAGGCTCACAGGTCAGGGACCTCTTCCATCCCATAGTGAACAAGACTGGCACAGCTGCACACACCTTGGAAAAAGAATGTATTGGCAACCCTTAACAAAAAAGATGGTTCTTACTTTCGATTATGGCATTCTATAAAATACGGGTATTTCCTGGTATAATTACACATGTCATTGATTGTGTGTGTGCGTATGTTTTTTGAGGTTGGAGGGGGATAATTCATTTCTCTAAGCCCCTTCCTCAATGCTGGGTGATAAACATTGACTCTCATATAGATTTTAATAATTATACATTTATTTATATATTTTTAAGATTCGTTTATTTTCCCAACTTTTGTAGCTCTTTCTGTGTGTGTGTGTGTGTGTGTGTGTGTGTGTGTGTGTGTGTGTGTGTTTGTGTGTGTGTGTGTGTGTGTGTAATTAGATATAATACTCAGGGTCAGTAATCCTACCCTTGAGCTACCTTATAACTTTTTATGTTTTAAACAGCTTTATTATGATATCTTTGATATATAAAGCTGATATGTGCTAGAGGTGAGCATCTTGATGTTCTTAAAGACATGTTCTTCCTCAGATACAGAACGCGAGCTGGCTAAAATCCTTGCTACTCCTGCAGATTAACCTTGTCATGCACTGAAGCAATGGGGCACATACTAAGCACACTCCCTGAGCTGCTTCCTAGGTTGGTAGCACTGGCTCCATCCCAGGCACAGCTGGAGTGGGCAGCTGTAAGGTTGAGGACCTGCACTCAGGACACTGGGCCCCAGGAGCACCCCACCTGCTGGTCATCCTGTGTACCTCTGAATGTCACTCCTGGGTTCTCACTGCCTGGCACTTAACCATAGACACCACTGTAGAACAGTCTAAGGCCAGAAGGGCAAAAACATTGTTGTTATAAATTTCTACTATGGAAACATCAAATGTTGTGCTTCTTGAACAGTTTTATGAAATGAACCTGGGAGAAACACAAGAAATATGGCCTGAAGTCTCTTCTGCAACTGCCACTCCAGCATAAGCGTCCACAGGCAGTCAGTCTCCTCTGCACTACCGTCCCCCTTGTTTTGCAACTCATGGATCTCCTTGCTTAGCATATGCACAAGGTGCATTTGCTGTTGCTTCTCCAGCTTCTTCCTGACATCTTATTTTTATGGGTCTGGAGACAGACTCCCCAGAGGACAGCACCTCTTTTCTGATAGTTATGAACTGCAGATCCCTGTGCTCAATAGTGGGGGGCTGCTGCAGGGACTACAACACCAGAATGACTGTTTCTTGGGGCCTCTGCAGTGTGGAAGGTTTTCCTGGTTTGGTCGGTGTGGTCAAAGATGAGAAGGAAGCAAGTTCAGGGAATGAGAGTGCATCTGTCGCCCTTTCCTCTCCTTGTCCCTGTGCTTCCTCTCTGCTTCCTTGTCCAGACAGGCCTTCTATATCTCAGACCACCACTGCTGCTCCTCACTCTTTTTACCCAGCCACCTGTGCAGACTGGGATGCTGCCTTGTTTGCAGAAGGAGGGGGGAGTGGCAAATCCACTGAAATGCCACCAATATCTGGTGTAGTGGACCTGTGGTAGAGGAGGTGGTGGAGGGAGGTCTGTTCATATGGGCTGGGAGACAGTCACAGGGGTGGGCAGCACCTCTGCTGGGGTTTCCCAATGGCCAGGACCACTCTTGGTCAGAGTGGAAGCAGGGGCAACTGACTTGGAGGAAGGGTTCAGGTGCTCCTGGCTGCATGTGCTAGATTCCACTGAGGACCTATGGATCCACATATCACTGTCACACTAGAGACCCTTGCCAGCTTCTACTCAGTGGAGCTCAAGTAGGTAAAACTTCCTGAAGCTCTTCCTTGGAAGGGGTAAGAGGCTGAGAAAAGAAAAGAGGAAGCTGTACTACTTCAGGGACTCACCAGAGATATTTGCAAAATTTCATGCATGTTTCTTCCTCACAGAAGAGGTAACAAAAACTGGGGAATGGTTATATAACCAGACCTGACACTGCTTTATGGCTCACTGGCCAAGTAGCCAGCTGTTCCTGTGTCTACAAAGGAATAAAAAGATTTTTTCTATACACTGATGCATGCTGTTTGTGGCATTGTCACTCCTGAAATTTAGCTCCTAACTTCAGGTCTAGGTAGAGGGGTCTGTTCTTGTGAAATGTAAAGAAGTAAACAATCAGATGCTTAAAACTGCATAAAAGGCGTACTTTTTCCTCAGGTATCTGTTTTACAATCTTTTAAAAAGCATTCATGGGGGTTGACACCTCGAAACAAGCTTTGCCATTTCAGGAAAAGTGTGATGGAGGGAAGATTTGTATGGTGGGTTACTGGGAAGACAGGATTGTAAAGGAAATAAATAAATGGTTTTCTAAAAAGCATGTATTTTAAATGCCCTGCTAAAAACTATAATTTTGACACTATGCTTTCAATAAAAAACATTTCACATTTTATTTACTCATTTAAACTAATTCTCATTTTCCCAGATTCATTAATTTAGTATTAATTTACTTGAGTAGCGTAATAAAAATAAAACTGAAAAAATAAAAAGTAAAAATAAAAGCTGAGTCAGGGTCAGAAGAGGATTCACAATACTGCACCTAACAGACTGTGAATATATCTAGTAAACCGTACCATCAGATCTGATCTGTATCATGATCCAGAAGTATTTCTCAGCATCATGCACTCAGTCTCAACTAACTTCTTCCTTGAAAAGCTGAGCAAGAGCTGTGGTAGGAGCTACTACATGGGACTTTTAGGGTCTCACTTTATAAAAATAATTTATGTGTATGAGTGTTTGCCCAGCATGTGTGCACATGAATGCTTGACTGGTGTCCAAAGAACTTAAAAGAAGGTTTCAAATCCCCTGAAATTAGAGTTTTAGGCAGTTGTGAGCTAACACTGGTGTTGTAAAATACTGAACCATCTTTCCAGCCCCAGATTTTGATAACTTTTAGGAGGAGCCATATCTCAATACAGGATTACTATATGTTGGCTAACCTGGCTTGAGTCACTAGCTCTTACCTCTCTGCACCATGGAGGACAATGGCTGGGTAAGACAGGTGGACAGGCAGTGAGAGAGGATGCCTTGATTTGCAACTTCCAGTGTAACCATGGAACTGGTTGTAGTCATGAGTTCTGCTGCCCTAGGAAGAAAATATAAAGAAACAGTGCTCACTGTCATAGAGGAGTCTATGTTCAGAATACTTGTGCTTAGGTTCCTCAGCCTGGTTGCTGTTTGGGGAAATAAACCAGACTTTCAGAAGATTATGTCCTGTCCACATCACTTATGATAATTAATTATAAAACAGGTAAATATATTCTATTCTATAACATAAACATTAAGATATTTAAAGATTTTACAAGCTCTAAGTATATGTGTACATATTTATATAATTATTTAATGAAATGTTCTATACTAATATACATTCTTATGAGTGAACCCAAAATGAGATTCATGTGCTCTAAGAACTAGGGTTATAGTGAATGTGAGTAAACACAAAGAGCTTTTACATCACTTCTTTTTGAATTCAAATTTCAAAATTAAATGCAAACTATCACTTCAGTACACTAAAACTAACCAATTAGTTGACGCGTTTAAGTGACCAATTAGTCATACCTTTCCTGAGAAAGTCCAACCAGACTAAATTCATCCACAATGAGGAGTTGGGCATGGGCACCTAGTTGTCCAACCTGAGCCACCAGAAGGGTGTAGGGAGAAAAGAAAAAAGGCAGGGTCACTGGTTGCTGCCGCTGCGGAGAGCTCATAGGCAGCACCCCACGAGCAAACTTGAGCCTCGGGACCACAGGTAAGACCAACTTTTCTGCTGCAAGAGACCTGCCTGGTGAACTCAGGACACAGAGAGGCAAAAATTCCTCTAGGACTGGGCACTTCCGGGGTTTACCGGGAGTCCCAAACCCGCGGATCCCGGCCCGCAGCAGCTCTCTGCTCCCAAACCCCGTGGGAGAGAGACCTCACTGCCTGGTCAGGTGGGCACACCTGAGGCTGCAGAGCAGAAGAGACCACCAACACTGCTCACCCTTGCCCACATCCCTGGCCCAATAGGAAACTGTTTAAGGCCTCTGGGTTCCCGCAGAGGAGGGCCCAGGTGCAGCACGACCGCTGCGTCTGAGACACGACCAGAACCTGAAGGGACAGACGGGATAAACAGTTCTCTGCACCCAAATCCCGTGGGAGGGAGAGCTAAACCTTCATAGAGGCAGACATTCCTGGGAAACCAGAAGAGACTGCACTCTGCACATATCTCTGACGCCAGAGGAAAACACCAAACTCCATCTGGAACCGTGGTGCACGGAAGCTCCCGGAAAGGGCAGCGCAGATCTTCCTGGTTGCTGCCGCCGCAGAGAGCTCATAAGCAACACCCCACGAGCAAACTTGAGCCCCAGGACCACAGGTAAAACCAACTTTTCTGCTGCAAGTGACCTGCCTGGTGAACTCCAGACAGAGGCCCACAGGAACAGCTGAAGACCTATAGATAGGAAAAACTACACGCCCGAAGGCAGAACACTCTGTCCCCATAACTGGCTGAAAGAAAACAGGAAAACAGGTCTACAGCACTCCTGACACACAGGCTTATAGGACAGTCTAGCTACTGTCAGAAATAGCAGAACAAAGTAACACTAGAGATAATCTGATGGCGAGAGGCAAGCACAGGAACCCAAGCAACAGAAACCAAGACTACATGGCACCATCGGAGCCCAATTCTCCCATCAAAACAAACATGGAATATCCAAACACACCAGAAAAGCAAGATCTAGTTTCAAAATCATATTTGATCATGATGCTGGAGGACTTCAAGAAAGACGTGAAGAACTCCCTTAGAGAAACACAGGAAAACATTAATAAACAAGTAGAAGCCTACAGAGAGGAATCGCAAAAATCCCTGAAAGAATTCCAGGAAAACATAAATAAACAAGTAGAAACCCATAGAGAGGAGTCACAAAAATCCCTGAAAGAATTCTAGGAAAACACAATCAATCAGTTGAAGGAATTAAAAATGGAAATAGACGCAATCAAGAAACAACACATGGAAACAACCCTGGATATAGAAAACCAAAAGAAGAGACAAGGAGCTGTAGATACGAGCTTCACCAACAGAATACAAGAGATGGAAGAGAGAATCTCAGGAGCAGAAGATTCCATAGAAATCATTGACTCAACTGTCAAAGATAATGTAAAGCGGAAAAAGCTACTGGTCCAAAACATTGGTCCAGGACTCAATGAGAAGATCAAACCTAAGGACAATAGGTATAGAAGAGAGTGAAGACTCCCAGCACAAAGGACCAGTAAATATCTTCAACAAAATCATAGAAGAAAACTTCCCTAACCTAAACAAAGAGATACCCATAGGCATACAAGAAGCCTACAGAACTCCAAATGGATTGGACCAGAAAAGAAACACCTCCCGTCACATAATAGTCAAAACACCAAACGCACAAAATAAAGAAAGAATATTAAAAGCAGTAAGGGAAAAAGGTCAAGTAACATATAAAGGCAGACCTATCAGAATCACACCAGACTTTTCACCAGAAACTATGAAAGCCAGAAGATCCTGGACAGATGTCATACAGACCCTAAGAGAACACAAATGTCAGCCCAGGTTACTGTATCCTGCAAAACTCCCACTTAACATAGATGGAGAAACCAAGATATTCCAGGACAAAAACAAATTTACACAATATCTTTCTACAAATCCAGCACTACAAAGGATAAGAAATGGTAAAGCCCAATGTAAGGAGGCAAGCTATACCCTAGAAGAAGCAAGAAACTAATCGTCTTGGCAACAAAACAAAGAGAAGAATAGCACAAAAACATAACCTCATATCCAAATATAAATATAACAGGAAGCAATAATCACTAGTCACTAATATCTCTCAACATCAGTGGCCTCAACTCCCCAATAAAAAGGCATAGATTAACAAACTGGATACGCAACGAGGACCTTGCATTCTGCTGCCTACAGGAAACACACCTCAGAGACAAAGACAGACACTACCTCAGAGTGAAAGGCTGGAAAACAACTTTCCAAGCAAATGGTCAGAAGAAGCAAGCTGGCGTAGCCATTCTAATATCACATACAATCAATTTTCAACTAAAAGTCATCAAAAAAGATAAGGAAGTACACTTCATATTCATCAAAGGAAAAATCCACCAAGATGAACTCTCAATCCTAAATATCTGGGCCCCAAATACAAGGGCACCTACATACGTAAAAGAAACCTTACTAAAGCTCAAAACACACATTGCACCTCACACAATAATAGGAGATTTCAACACCCCCACTCTCATCAATGGACAGATCATGGAAACAGAAATTAAACAGAGACGTAGACAGACTAAGAGAAGTCATGAGCCAAATGGACTTAACAGATATTTATAGAACATTCTATCCTAAAGCAAAAGGATATACCTTCTTCTCAGCTCCTCATGGCACTTCCTCCAAAACTGACCATATAATTGGTCAAAAAACGGGCCTCAAGAGGTACAGAAAGATAGAAATAATACCATGCGTGCTATCGGACCACCACGGCCTAAAACTGGTCTTCAATAACAATAAGGGAAGAATGCCCACATATACGTGGAAATTGAACAATGTTCTACTCAATGATAACCTGGTCAAGGAAGAAATAAAGAAAGAAATTAAAGACTTTTTAGAATTTAATGAAAATGAAGGTACAACATACCCAAACTTATGGGACACAATGAAACCTGTGCTATAGAGGAAACTCATAGTGCTGAGTGCCTGCAGAAAGAAACAGGAAAGAGCATATGTCAGCAGCTTGACAGCACACCTAAAAGCTCTAGAACAAAAAGATGCAAATACACCCAGGAGGAGTAGAAGGCAGGAAATAATCAAGCTCAGAGCTGAAATCAACCAAATAGAAACAAAAAGGACCATAGAAAGAATCATCAGAACCAAAAGTTGGTTCTTTGAGAAAATCAGCAAGATAGATAAACCCTTAGCCAGACTAACGAGAGGACACAGAGAGTGTGTCCAAATTAACAAAATCAGAAATGAAAAGGGAGACATAACTACAGATTCAGAGGAAATTCTAAAAATCATCAGATCTTATTATAAAAGCCTATATTCAACAAAACTTGAAAATCTGCAGGAAATGGACAATTTCCTAGACAGATACAAGGTACCGAAGTTAAATCAGGAACAGATAAACCAGTTAAACTACCCCATAACGCCTAAGGAAATAGAAGCAGTCATTAAAGGTCTCCCAACCAAAAAGAGCCCAGGTCCAGATGGGTTTAGTGCAGAATTCTGTCAGACTTTCATAGAAGACCTCATACCAATATTATCCAAACTATTCCACAAAATTGAAACAGATGGATCACTACCGAATTCCTTCTATGAATCCACAATTACTCTTATACCTAAACCACACAAAGTCCCAACAAAGAAAGAGAACTTCAGACCAATTTCCCTTATGAATATCGACGCAAAAATACTCAATAAAATTCTGGCAAACCGAATCCAAGAGCACATTAAAACAATCATCCACCATGATCAAGTAGGCTTCATCCCAGGCATGCAGGGATGGTTTAATATACGGAAAACCATCAACGTGATCCATTATATAAACAAACTGAAAGAACAAAACCACATGATCATTTCATTAGATGCTGAGAAAGCATTTGACAAAATTCAACACCCCTTCATGATAAAAGTCCTGGAAAGAGTAGGAATTCAAGGCCCATACCTAAACATAGTAAAAGCCATATACAGCAAACCAGTTGCTAACATTAAACTAAATGGAGAGAAACTTGAAGCAATCCCACTAAAATCAGGGACTAGACAAGGCTGCCCACTCTCTCCCTATTTATTCAATATAGTTCTTGAAGTTCTAGCCAGAGCAATCAGACAACAAAAGGAGGTCAAGGGGAAACAGGTCGGAAAAGAAGAAGTCAAAATATCACTATTTGCAGATGATATGATAGTATATTTAAGTGATCCCAAAAGTTCCACCAGAGAACTACTAAAGCTGATAAACAACTTCAGCAAAGTGGCTGGGTATAAAATTAACTCAAATAAATCAGTAGCCTTCCTCTACACAAAAGAGAAACAAGCTGAGAAAGAAATTAGGGAAACACCACACTTCTTAATAGACCCAAATAACAAAGTACCTCGGTGTGACTTTAACCAAGCAAGTAAAAGATTTGTACAATAAGAACTTCAAGACTCTGAAGAAAGAAATTGAAGAAGACCACAGAAGATGGAAAGATCTCCCATGCTCACGGATTGGCAGGATTAATATAGTAAAAATTGCCATTTTACCAAAAGCGATCTACAGATTCAATGCAAACCCCATCAAAATACCAATACAATTCTTCAAAGAGTTAGACAGAACAATTTGCAAATTCATCTGGAATAACAAAAAACCCAGGATAGCTAAAGCTATCCTCAACAATAAAAGGACTTCAGGGGGAATCACTATCCCTGAACTCAAGCAGTATTACAGAGCAATAGTGATAAAAACTGCATGGTATTGGTACAGAGACAGACAGATACACCAATGGAACAGATTTGAAGACCCAGAAAAAAACCCACACACCTATGGGCACTTGATTTTTGACAAGGGAGCCAAAACCGTCAAATGGAAAAAAGATAGCATTTCCAGCAAATGGTGCTGGTTCAACTGGAGGTCAACATGTAGAAGAATGCAGATCGATCCATGCGTATCACCCTGTACAAAGCTTAAGTCCAAGTGGATCAAGGACCTCCATATCAAACCAGACACACTCAAACTAATAGAAGAAAAACTAGGGAAGCATCTGGAACACATGGGCACTGGAAAAAATTTCCTGAACAAAACACCAATGGCTTATGTTCTAAGATCAAGAATCGACAAATGGGATCTCATAAAACTGCAAAGCTTCTGTAAGGCAAAGGACACTGTGGTTAGGACAAAACGGCAACCAACAGATTGGGAAAAGATCTTTACCATTCCTACAACAGATAGAGGCCTTATATCCAAAATATACAAAGAACTCAAGAAATTAGACCGCAGGGAGACAAATAACCCTATTAAAAATGGGGTTCAGAGCTAAACAAAGAATTCACAGTTGAGGAATGCCGAATGGCTGAGAAACACCTAAAGAAATGTTCAACATTTTAGTCATAAGGGAAATGCAAATCAAAACAACCCCGAGATTTCACCTCACACCAGTGAGAATGGCTAAGATCAAAATCTCAGGTGACAGCAGATGCTGGCGAGGATGTGGAGAAAGAGGAACACTCCTCCATTGTTGGTGGGATTGCAGACTGGTAAAACCATTCTGGAAATCAGTCTGGAGGTTCCTCAGAAAATTGGACATTGAACTGCCTGAGGATCCAGCTATACCTCTCTTGGGCATATACCCCAAAAATGCCCCAACATATAAAAAAGACACGTGCTCCACTATGTTCATCGCAGCCTTTATTTATAATAGCCAGAAGCTGGAAAGAACCCAGATGCCCTTCAACAGAGGAATGGATACAGAAAATGTGGTACATCTACACAATGGAATATCACTCAGCTATCAAAAACAATGACTTTATGAAATTCGTAGGCAAATGGTTGGAACTGGAAAATATCATCCTGAGTGAGGTAACCCAATCACAGAAAAACACACATGGTATGCACTCACTGATAAGTGGCTATTAGCCCAAATGCTTGAATTACCCTAGATGCCTAGAACAAATGAAACTCAAGACAGATGATCAAAATGTGAATGCTTCACTCCTTCTTTAAAGGGGAACAAGAATACACTTGACAGGGAATAGAGAGACAAAGATTAAAACAGACACAGAAGGAACACCCATTCAGAGCCTGCCCCACATGTGGCCCATACATATACAGCCATCCAATTAGACAAGATGGATGAAGCAAAGAAGTGCAGACTGACAGGAGCCGGATGTAGATCGCTCCTGAGAGACACAGCCAGAATACAGCAAACACAGAGCCGAATGCCAGCAGCAAACCACTGAACTGAGTATAGGACCCCCGTTGAAGGAATCAGAGAAAGAATTGGAATAGCTTTAAGTGGCTCTAGACCCCATATGAACAACAATGCCAAGCAACTAGAGCTTCCAGGGACTAAGCCACTACCTAAATACTATACATGGACTGACCCTGGACTCTGACCTCATAGGTAGCAATGAATATCCTAGTAAGAGCACCAGTGGAAGGGGAAGCCCTGGGTCCTGCTAAGACTGAACGCCCAGTGAAGTAGATTGTTGGGGGAGGGTGGCAATGTGGGGAGGATGGGGAGGGGAACACCAATAAAGAAGGGGAGGAGGGAGGGGGATGTTTGCCCGGAAACCGGGAAAGGGAATAACACTCGAAATGTAAATAAGGAATACTCAAGTTAATAAAAAAAAAACAGTGGGGAAAAAAGGCAGCATCAATGCACAGCAGCATTCCTCACACCACACAGTCAGTGCACAGCAGCATCCCTCACACCACACAGTCAGTACACAGCAGCATTCCTCACACCACACAGTCAGTGCACAGCAGCATTCCTCACACCACACAGTCAGTGCACAGCAGCATTCCTCACACCACACAGTCAGTGCACAGCAGCATTCCTCACACCACACAGTCAGTGCACAGCAGCATTCCTCACACCACACAGTCAGTGCACAGCAGCATTCCTCACACCATATTCAATGAACTGCAGTTTTCTTCACACCACACAGCATCCACAGCCATGAGCATCTGCACACTTTTTCACAAAGCTCGAGTGCAGAATGCCCTTCACTGATTCCTTTAAAACAAATACTGGCCACATCTGCAACACTGCCTTGGACAACGACTTAACATACATTTCCAGTTTATACCGGCCAGCACCCTATGCAAAAACAAGGTCAGAACAGCACAATGTAATCACACAGCAGGAAATGAGCAAAATCCTACCCACATATACCCTGGAATCTTGACTAGTTAGTAAAATTTCTATTTTATGGTTCCAAACTTCTAAGAAAAATACTCCTGTAAAATGGACAATTGGGTCAGAAAATGCCTATGGACTTGGAATACTCAAAATGATTATTTATAAAGTCTAAAACAGCTACAAATCTAAAGGAATGAGAAACATAACAAGTGACCAGCCCTTACCCACATCAGGACAGAAAACCAGCTTGGTACTAAATAATCCAGCATCTGCCTTCTCTATCTTCCATTTAAACATAATTTATAAATTTTAAAACAAGAAATTAACTTCTTGGAGGAAGCAGTTAACAGCATTTTGTAAGGAACTATTATCCAGAAAGTACTCTACTGGAATTCATACCCTGGAGCTGAACAGTCAAATGCACTTACAATAGCATTCTATGGAAAGCTAATGAAATGTTTGAGAAAAAACTTAGGTATGGTATATAATTTCAGGATCATCAATATTCTGCTTAGAGATCATAATATAACAACAAAAGAGTTTTGGATCACATAGGGAAATATTATACAATGCAGTCATGTGCATGAAGCCTTACCCGGACATTACTGGAATTAGCACAACATTATGTGTATACTTTTGTACTAACAATAAAAATAACTTACCATAATAACTGTGAGATAGTATATCATATAATAATGTATCATAAAAAGTGACTTCAAGAAATGAAGAAAAATTTCTAAAGAAGGAATCAAGAAGATGTTATTTTATATGCACACCATCTGTATTTCCACCCAGTAGTTAACATTTTAGTTTACCTTTTTCATTGGTGAGACTGGTCCATTTTCTCCCCTGCAGTAGGGAGTAGGGACAAGGCAGCAGTCATCAAGTATGCAGTGTGTTACTGTTTCATAGGCATACAACCTGTGTTTTATTTACATATATATATATGGATGTATGTAATAAAATTATGAATAAAATAATAAATTACATTGTACATTAGTATATAAATAGAAATTATATATTATAAAAGAGAATTGTCTTATATAGGGTTCTTTAGAGTCACAGAACTTATGGGTAATCTCTGTACAGAGAGACAATTTGTTGATGACTTGCAGTCTGTAGTCCAACTCCCCAACCATGATCAGCAGCAGGTATGAATGGGAGTCCAAGGATCTAGCAGTGGCTCAGTCCCACAAGGCAGGCAGACAGGCAGGTGAAAAAGAGAGACTCTTCCTTCTTCCAATGTCCTCATGTAAATCCCCAGCAGAAGGTGTGTCCCAGGTTAAAGGTGCATACAACCACAGCTGGATCTGGGACTTGCTTTGTCCCAGGTGACCTTGAACTCAGAGACCTCCTTGCCTTAAGCTCCTGAGATTCCTAGCCACTTTGCCTCATGATCTCCATGCCAAGATGCAGTTCAGAAACTTGTATCTCCCAGCCTCAACATCAGGATCAAAGGTGAGCTTTACAATTCTGGGTTGTAGTTCATTCCACTTATAGTCAAGTTCACAACCAGGAATAGCCACTACGAGTATATACGATGTGTCATTATACATGCACAATATATATACATATATATATATACATATAAATTTGAAAACACCACAACATTTTATTAGTATATATTAACCGAGTAAAATGACAGATGTGGCATTTGTCTGCACATCATGCATGAGTGGGAGAAGAAATTATAAGCCCTTGCATCAAATGAGGAGCTGCAGTTAACAGCAGCTGATAGAAATTCATTCTTCCTTGGGGGAAGGCCATTGGTACGACTCCCATTGAACAGCTGTACACACAGTATGCAAGCCTGACCAGGTCTAACAGGGCTTAATGAGATACAAAAAATGTGTTTATGTGTATTTCTGTACACACACACACACACACACACACACACACACACACACACACACACAGAGGGGTGGTTTAGTGGTGCTGACTTTTAACCCAGGATCTGATTCAGGTGGACCTCTGTGAGTTCTAGACTAATCTGATTTACACAGCCAGTCCCAAACTAACCAGGGCTATAGAGTCAAAAGGGGGATTCTGAGAGGAATCTTTTAGAATTTGGAGGAGAGAAGTTAGGGTTGATAAGACCATATTTTACTGTATAGATGTATGGAAATTTAAATAAGTGAGAAAATAATGAAGTAACTGAGAGGAAAAAAGTACACTCAATAATGGCAACTTTTTGAACTGACTTTTGTCCAGTTACTTGGCAAAGCAGAAATAAATATGCCTTTAACTGATTTCATCTATGGCAATGCCACTTTCCTTGAGTCAAAACACTTAACATAGATGATTGGAAATGACCTTGAAATCACAGTTACCCTCAGCATCCATGGGCTACATTGAAAATTTATAGTTCTGATTAGAAGCTGGAAGATATTTCATAACTTTGTATTATCCACTGCGGATTATTTTATAGATCTATAGAATTCCACAACTCAGCTGTTAATTCATTCAATTCTCCCAGTAAACATCCATGATACAGGAATGATGCCCCAATCTCTTTGAACAGGTGCTCTGGTGCAGAGTTTGCCTGAGATAGCCCAACAGCTGCATCCTCTCTTGTCTCCTTCTAGAGAGCTTCATGACTCTGCTGAACAGAATATAAAGTTGGTTATTTGTTTGGATTTTACTTGGGATTTTTGTTTTTAGCCTTTTCCCTGATATCTTTCCATGATATATATTCTATTTTTCTAACTTTGATTTTAGTTCATTTCAAGCACATTATGCTACATGCAATTTTAAAATAACCCAGCACTAAGTCTGGCTAAACACAGGCATCAGAGTTTCACGCAGCCTGCATGGCTACTTCTATGCACTTGTTACTCTGCATCCTAAGGCTCGATTGCTAAGCCGATTGTGAACCAGTTTAACATAAAATACCTTGACTACTGAAGATGAAATTGCTCTTTGTTTGAGCATGTGAAAAGATAGTCTTTTTATGAGCCAAATTTAATAATAACCAATCCTAAGTCTTTGCTCATGCCTTGTGAAGGATGGCATAAGGAATCTTTACCTTTCTTGTTTGGTTCTCTAGAATTTTCTAGTTCTTCAGGGTGGCTCCCTCTGCCCTTTCTGATCCAGAGAACTCTGGAAGGAGTCCAGGGCCTAATTACTTTTCCTATAAGCAGAAACATAAGGTCTTTCTCCCAAACTAGCATGTCCTTTAGCCAGTAACCAGAAAGATTTTTAGCTTGACATCTTTCCCAGAAAAATAGTAAAATAACCAGAAAATTCAAAATCACACACATTTTGAAAATTAAATTCTCAACAAAGTAACTAAACCAAACAAGCACAGTAGAAACCTTTCTTTCCGGCCTTTTCTAATCTGCCAGGCCAGGATATTGAACCCACTTTTGAGAGAACAGGAGCATCCTGTGAGACACTGAGACTTTCCTAGAGGATTTTATCCTCATCCAATCTCTGTTGTCTGCTTTGCAGGTTGTAGTTTTTCTGTTAGTTCAGCTTCTCCCTGCACAGCAGGAGCTCCCAGATAATCTGGGCCCATTTTCCCTGAGTTAGCTCTGAACCTCAGGAGGAATTCCCCAGGTGACTGAGGCCAAAATTGTGTCCTCTTCTATCCAATTAAACCAAATTAGCAACAACTAAACCAAACTTTATTAAAAGCAGGCACCCTTTACTTTCCCTCTCTGCCTGGAGCCATTCATTATACTGATTCTTTTTACAGGAGGAGAACTCAGAGCCTGATTTGGGTCTGTCTATCCCTGTGTTTAGATTCCCATGTGCTGGAGTCCCTTGACTCATCTCTGCTCATTCAGGAATCTAATTCTCTCATCCCTAGGACAAGAATCCTAACTCCCTAGTGGATTGTTGACTACCACACTCGACGTCATCTATTGCATGTAGTTTTAAATTAAACCCATGCTAATTCATTCTATGCTCTGGTATCAGTGGTTAGGTTCACCCTACATGGCTAGTTCTATGCAGCCATCTTGTCTTGGTTCCTGCTGTTAGTCTGCTACTTTAACCAAACAAATTTTAACTGAAGTGCCTGGAGTGCTGTTGCATTTCTCATCCCACCCACACCCTCTGGCTGGCCTGCAGAAGGCTGGGTAAAGTTCCTCTCACAGGACTTGCCTTAGTCATTTGAAATGAAAATACCAGAGGTTTATACTAACCAGATTTACATGGGTAAATCTCCAAACCAAAAACGCCCATGCAAGGAACAGAAAACTCAATAATATAACGACAAAATGTGCGATTAGATTGGACAAATACACCTCTACACCACTCTATTGCCCATTATGAAATCTCTAGCTACTTGTGGCTCCTCCAGGCCACAGGGGTCTGCTCCTTTTTCAACCTCTTCCTCCTCCATCTACTTCTTGCCCACATCCTCCATCTCTATTTTTCTTTCTCTCCCTTTTCCAATGCATTCTGCTCTACCTTTTCCTTCCATTGTCCAATCAGAGGAAGTAACCTTTATTTGGCTAATTACTATTTCACCTGACATCATCTGAATATGTGATCTATTGCACTACAGGTCCACCCTGTTGGGAAAGCAAAAATACAAAGAGCAATCCACAAGACATTTTGCTCATTTTGAGTTAACACATATAGTAATTTCACTACATCTTTTTCATCATTTTTATTCTATTCTTATTAAGTTATTTCTAGGGAATATTTGTAGTTTTTAACTACAATGCTTACACATAGTAAGGAGGAGTTACAACACCCTAGACCTGAGCAGAATCTCTGAGGAGGTATACTTCCACTGTCAATACAAAGACTTAAGGACCATGGGACACAGGAGCAACGCCAAGGTCCCAATACCACACCATCAGCTCCCTGGCAGCCCCATGACCATCAAACTGCTTCTAAAGATGCAATGGTGCCAGCCACTCATGACCAAGGCAGAGACAATGATGATGGTCGACCACCTGAACAGCATCTTATTTCCCCAAGTAAGAGCTCATTGAAGGACAACAGTTTTATGAAAACACCAGAAAATGGGGGTAAGGTAGAGGAGGATAAAGTCAGGCAAATATTTAGGCAAATTAGAGCAACTGTGAGCTAATGCCATGAGCATGGTATAGTACACAGGGAACTCAAACCATATAAGATTATGTTGGACATAAATGGATAAGTTAAAATCGTAGAATTTCTTTCGCCTTAGAACACAAGTTGAACCAGGGCAATGCTGAACTGGCTCTGTGGTGCTTTGTCTTTTGGAACTCCTCAACTCTTGCCCAGCAAACTTTATGATAGTCCACAAAATGACATTTGGACCTTAGTTTTACATGGTACTTATTAAGTTAAGATCTTTACTCTGTATTCATACTAGATTTGAAAAGACTTGTTGTGGCAATTGTATTCTGCCACCTGTTGGGTGTTAGAAGAGATGGATAACCTGCTTAGCCTCTTAATGATACTCAACATGAAATATAGGATGACAGTCACTGATGTGATGATGTACCGCTGGTTAAAGGAAGACCGGAAGGCTTTCTCAAATCCCTATGAGGACTGAGCTCCATCACACAGGACCCTGTAATTGTGGACGACATGGAACACATTGAGTCCAGAGCCTAAGATATTACAATGTATAATCAACCCATGGGATCATGTTGCTTACTGTCCTGGCAAGTTCTCCAGGTGCAAGGCTGAACAACAGAGGCTCACACATTGAGTTCAGTTATTCCCTACCCTTGATGATAATGATTCATTCCCTTTGGGCTCAAGGAAAAGTGGAAGCTACCCCACCCTAAGCACACTGGTCTCATCATCCTCCAATGGCTTTCTGTTTCCCTGCGGCCATAAACTGGTCCATGATTAGGCATAAGAGCCCCTGGTGCTGCCCTTCTCTCTTCAGGCCACTCCAGATGACACCCACACTGGAGAAACATGCATCCATGCCTCCAGTGTCGCCTAAATACACTAAATAATCAGCCTCACTGAGAAGAACAATGGCAATAAGAACACAGAAGCCAATCTACTCTCCTGGTATGCCTCAGTAGGGAGAAAGTCTGTCCTCAGCTAGTGCCAGCCCAGAGGTTATAGGGACAGACCAAGCAAAAGTGGTGTTCCTGACACAATGAGGTCCATTGTCAATGGAGGTCCTGGGACAGTGGATGTGCTTCAACAGTTGAGGTCCTCAGAATATAGAGTAGAAGCTATGGAGGTCCCAGGACAGGGGAAGTGCCATATCAATGGTGCTTCGACAACTGTGGAGGTGCTGCAACAGTCGAGTTCCTTCAAATTGGAAGACTTGTGACAGTGGAGTGGCTGAGTTTTTGGAGGTACTGCAAGAGTGGAGGTACTGTGACAGTTGAGGTGCTTCATCAGTTGAGGTCCTGTAACAGTGGAGTTCCTAAGACATTTCAGGTCCTTTGACAGTGGAGTAGCAGCTGGGACAGTGGATATGCTGCTACAGTGGAGGTCTTGAAAAACTTCAATTGATGCACGAGTCAGGATCTTTGACCTAGGAGGTGATGGGACAGTACAGGTGTAGGAGAGCCAGTAGAGGTGTGGCGACAATAGAAATGCTATAATAGTGAAAGCCTTGCAGCACTAGAGGTCCTGTGATAGTGGAAGTGCTTCGACAGTAGACGTACTGTGACAGAGGAGGTCCTGCCAATTCTAGTTTCAGAGGAAATAGATGTCCTGAAAAGTGGAGGTCGTTCAATAGTGGGCTTCGTGTGACAGTTGAGGTGTTACCACAGTGAAAGTCCAACATCAGTGGGTGGACATGCTGTGCCAGTTGAGGTAATGGAACTTGGATTTCCTGAGTTATTGGAGGTCCTGTGACTGTGGGGTCCTGGGAGAGTAGAGGTGCTGAGACACTGCTCTGTGACATTGGATGACCTTGTGACAGTTTAGGTGCAGTGACAATGAAAGTCCAGCAACAGTACACATACTGTGACAGTAGATGTCCTGAAAATTGAGGGTCCTGAAAATGCAGCCGCTGTTAGTGAGAAGGTCCTATGACACTGGAGGTCCAGTGATAGTGGAGGTACTGGGACAGAAGCCACACTGGAACAGTGGATGTCCTGCTACAGTGCACATCAAAGTGCTTGTAACGATGATGATTTTTGACCACTCTAACTTCATTTCACTACGCAAGTAATTGAGTCTGAGACAAGATAATACCTTGTCATGGTGCTACTTGAATGCCACTAGTTTTACAGTTAAGTCTGAAGGTCTAGGCTGTGACAGAGGAGGTCCTTTGACAGTGATGGCCCTGCAAAATTGGACATCCTACAACACTGGAGCTCCTGCAACAGTGGAGGTCTTGAGACTCTAGATTTACATTGACATTGCAGGTCCTGCAGCAGTGGAATTTCTCTGCGAGCTGAGGTCCTGCAACATACTAGTTGCTGAGAGAATCAATTTTCTGCAACAGTGAAGGTCCTACAATAGTTCAGGTCCTGAAAAGTTGAGACTCTGTGAGAGTAGAAGTACAGGGAAAGTGTATGTCCTGTGCCAGGAGAGGCCCTGCAATTTGGAGGCCCTGAGAATGTGGAGTTGATTTGACAACAGAGTTTCTACCACACTGGTGTTCCTGTGACAGTGTCCAACAAAGTCCTTGTATTAGAGAAGAAATAATGCCAGCCAGCAATGACCATGGCAGTGATGATGATGGTTGATCACCCCAACATCATCTCGATTCTTCAAGTAATTTAGACCAAAACAATACATCTATTCATGGAGCTGGTTGAAGGGCAACAGCTTTACAAATACACCCAAAAGTATGGCTACCTAGAGCAAGGCAAGGCCAGCAAAATATTGTGTAAATAATAGCTGTGATGAGCTACTGCTATGGGCACACAATATTTCACAGGCACCTAAAGCCAAAGAATATTGTGTTGTACATCAATGGGAAAGTCAAAATTACCAACTTTGGCCTTAGTATCCCATTCCAATCAGGGTAAATGATGAACCAGCACTGCAGTACTTATACTTTTTGTGTTCCTGAACTCTTCTTTGGCAAATTTTATGACGTTCCAAAGAACTAAATTTGACGCTTAGGTGGAGTTTTATATTTCATGGCAGTCAGAAAGTTTCCATTTGACTCTCTCTTCATTCTAGAGTTGAGAAGACAGGTTGTAGCAGGAGTGTGTGGTGCCTCTGGTGTGGTGTCAGAAGGACCTACTTAGCCTCCTAATGACAGTCAACCCTAGATATAGGCCAAAAGTCACTGTGGTCATGATGCAACCCTAGTTCAACTAAGGCTAGACGCAGTTCCCAAATCCCTATGAGCAACTGATCCCCCTCAGGCCAGACCCTGTAAGTATAAGAGCAATGGAATATATAGGATTCCAAGTGCTGGAAACTAAGGACACTTCAACTGAACAAAATTATAACCAGACCATGGCATCCTACTTCCTTCTGCAAAGGCAGGAAGTTCACAGGCAAGACAGCACAAAATAGGCTTGGACAGTCAGCACAGTGGAGGTGTGGGGAAAAAGCAGGTGCTAAGACAGTGGATGTCCTGCTACAGTGGCCTCCAAGTCCTTAAGAGGAAGAAGCACTTATGCCATCCAATAATGACCACGGCAATGATGACAATTGTGGTTAACCACTCCAACATCATCTTCAATAATTGAGACGAAAACAAGTAGATACCTTGTCATGGAGCTGTGTGAGGTTCAATGTCTTCATTAATGTATCTGAAAGTATGGTTACATAGTGAAAGACAAGGCATGGGAAATACTTATGCAGATATTAGCAGCCTGGATCTACTGTCAGGGGCACAGAATAAATACAGGACTTCAAAACAAATAAAATGGTGGATAAGAACAATAAAGTCAAAATCATCGACACTGGCCTTAGTACCCAAGACAAACCAGAGCAAATGCTGAACCTGTACTACGGTGCTAACACTTTTGATGCCCCTGAACTCTTCCTGGGTTATACTTATGATGGTCCAAAGAACCACATATGAATGTTAGTCTTACATTTTATGGTACCTGAAAAATTTACCTCTGTTTTCATATAAGAGCTGAAAAGACAGGTTGTGGCAGGTGTGCATCTTGACCACTGTGGGGTGTCAAGAGAGCTAGATGACCTGCTTAGCATTTAATAACAGTCAAACCCAGAAATATCAGTCATAGACATGATAATGCACCCCTGCTTCAAAGAAGATTGGGAGCGTTTCCCAAATCCCTATGAAGAAATGATACCTCTCAGGCCACACCCTGGAATTTTGGAAGTAGTGCAACATGTTCCATTCAAAACACAAGACATAAAGATTCTTTACATCAAAGAAAGTCTAAGCGGATCATGGCATCCAACTGCTTACTGGAAGGACAGGCTATTCTGATGCCTGGCTTCATACCCAGGCTCAGACAGTGAGTCTAGTAATGGCTCCATTCCCTACCCTTAATGATTATGCTGCTGTCCCTCTAGGACTGGACTGCAGAGGAGTGGAAGCCAACCCACCATTGACACATTGGACTTGTCAACCCCATGGCCTCATTTATGCCTTTGTCTATATTCTAGTCATAGAGCTTTCAGAAGAACCACTGGGACTGGCTTTCTTCACAGGCCACTACAGATGACCTGGACAAAACATACATGCCAGAGTGTCTTCTTCCTTCATTCAACAAGCAGCCTCAGGCCGAACAGAAGCATCAATGAGAACACAGAAGACAACCTATTATCTCTCTGTGCATGAGGAGAGGGCGAATCTGTCCCCATCAGTGGCTGGCTAAGAGGATTCAAGGGATGGTCCAAGAAATTAGGAATATCCAAATGAAGCAGTGTTCCTGTGCTCAATCAAGCAAGAAAACTCTCCTGGGCAGGACAGTGTCTCTCCTGAGAAATGAGGGCTGGAGACAGCATCCAAAAAATAAGCGGCAGGCAGGCAAGGACAGGTACCTTTGTGCTTTGTTCTACCCAGTTTGCTCTGTGTTGCTTAGCTCTGTCTCTGGTATCCATTTCTGCAAAATCGTTTCTGTCTTAACTTTTTAAGTACTGTATCATTCTTCCGCCAATTCTTCTCCCTCTTCTAGATTTCTCCTCTTCCGAACAAGGACTCAATATGACTGATGTGTACCCCAGACTTCAGAGTTGTCCTGTTACCCCATGCCTTTACCAGGACGGTATCACCACCAAAAGGAAACAGTTCCCACAAGGTGAGGTCTAGAGGCCTATGGATTCATGCAATCTTCTAGGGGCAACTGATCCTTGCACATATGGCAATTAATCACAAGCGATTTGGAACAAATTCTTATTTTGTCAAAAGTAACATCATTCTCCATTAAGCTTCAAAATAACCAGCAAAGCCTTGTAATAAGTGATAGTGGTGTTGATAAAGCAGTGCAGCACCCGTGACATTGTAGGTCCTTCAACAGTGGAGGCACTGAGAGACATTGTAGTTCGTGCAACAGTGGAGGCACTGAGATAGCGAAGGTCCTTTTACATTCAAGATCATGCAATAGTGGAGGTCCTGAAAGAGTGGGCGTCCTGAGACATTGGAGATGGGATTGGTACAGTGGAGGTCCTGAGACAATGCAGGTGTTGCAAGAATGGATGTCCTGCAACAGTGGAGTTCCTTGCACAGTAAAGGTCCTGCAATAGGGGTTGTCTTTAGACAGAGGAGGTCCTGCTACAGTGGAATTCCTGTGATAGCTGAAGTTTTGAGACAATGTCAGACCAGGCACAATGGAGATGCTGTGCCAGGAGAGGTTCTACACAAGTCGAGTTGGTGATAGAGTGGATGTTCTAAGACAGTGGAGATCTGGTGACAGTGGAGGTCCTGCACTATTGGAGGTTCTGGAACAATCGAGGTCCTGAGACAGTGCAGTTGCTCGGACATTGGAGTTTATGCACCATTGTAGGTCATGTGAGAGTGGAGGTGCTGGGACAGTAAAGGTGATGGGACAATGGAGGTCCTGTGACTGTTTTGGTGCTGCGATATTGGAGATCCTTCATCAGTTGAGGTCCTGGCACATTTGAGGTCCTGAAATATTGGATGTCCTGCATTATTGGAGGTCCTCAGTCAGTGGAGATGGGCCTGGGACAGCTGAGATCTGGTAAAAATGGGGGTGTTTCCACACTACAGGTCATGCAACAGTAAATGTCCTGATACAATGCAGTTGTTCCAACACTGTAGGTTCTGCAATAGTTGGTTTGCTAGAACAGTGAAAGTGGAGATCCTGCATCAACAGAGGTCCTTTGACAGGGAATGCCCTGCAACAGTGAACATCCTTCAACATTGGAGGTCCCGCAACAGTGGATGTCATGAGTCAGTGCCATTGAACTGACGGTGGAGGTCCAACAACAGAGGAATTACTGTGCCAGTAGAGGTCCTGCAAAAGTCTGGCTGCTAAAAGAGTGCATGTTCTAAATTGGAGGTCCTGCAACAGTTAAGGTACTGCAACAGTCTAAGTATAGATACTGTGCATATACTGTGCTAGTAGAGGTCTTGCACATTGGTGTTGCTCACCGTGAAGTTGATGAGACACTGAAGGTCCTGCCACAGTGGAGGTCCTTATAACAGTTGAGGTCCTGCAACAGTGGAAAAGCAGTGTCAATGGATAACCTGTGCCAGTAGAGTTCCTGCTGCTTGGAGGTCCTGAGAAAGTGGAAGGGCTGAGACAATGGAGGTCTTTTGACAATGCAGGTCCTTATAACCATGATATAGGAGGTCTTGCGACAATAGAGGTCCTTGAAACAGTTGAAGTGCTGTGACAGTGGATGTTCAGGGACAGTAGAATTCCTGTGCCAGTAGAGATCTTGCAGTTTGGAGGTACTGAGTCTGTGGAGTTTCCTGACAGCCGAGGTACTACCACAGTGGATGTCCTGTGACAAGGGAGTTCTTAGGGTAGTGCAGGTTCTGGGACAGTGGAAGTACTGCTACAATGGTTATCAAAATGCATGGAAAGAAGCAGCAAGGATGCCACCCAGACCAGACCATGGCAAATATAATGAAGATATTAATCCACCCCAAATTCATATTGCTTCACCAAGGAATTGAGTCTGAGACACGTCTACCTTCTCATGGAGCTCTTTGAAGTTCTACAGCTTTACAAATTCATCTGAAAGTCTGTGATAGTGGAGGCCTTAGACAATGTAAGACCAGCCACAATGGAGATCCTGTTCCAGTAGAAGTTCTGCAAAAGTCTAGTTGGTGATAGAGTGGATGTCCTGAGACAGTGGAAGTCTGGTGACAGTGGAGGTCCTGCACCATTAGAGGTTCTGGATCATTCGAGGTCCTGAGACATGCAGGTGCTCAGACAATGGAGTTCCTGCAACAGTGTAGGTCCTGTGAGAGTGGAGGTGCTAGGAAAGTGAAGGTGATGGACAGTGTAGGTCCAGTGTAGGAATATTGTGTTCCTACAACATTGGAGGTCCTGCAACAGTTGAGGCTCTCATACCGTGCAGTTCTTCCAACATTGGAGGTCATGCAACTGAACAGGTCGTGGGAAAATTGAGGTTCTGAGACAGTAAGGGTGTTGGGACAATGGAGGTGCTATGTCACCTGAGGTCCTGGGACATTTGAGGTCCTGCAATATTGGAGGTCCTAAGACAGTGTAGATGACCTTGGAATAGTTGAAGTCTGGAATAAAGGGAGGCTCTGCACCAGTAAATGTCCTGAGACACTGGAGATCCTGCAGTTTGCCTGGACAGTGAAGGTCCTACAAAAGTGGAGGTCCTGTGACAATGGAGGTCATGAATCGATGCATTGGCACTGACCGTAGAGAGCCAGCAGCAGTGGACTGTCTTTGCCAGTAGAGGTCCTGCAAGATTCTAGCTGTTGTGAAAGTGGATATCCTACAACATTGGAGAGCTGGCATTAGTGAATGCCCTGAGACAATGGAGATCCTGCAGGAGTTGGTTTGTTTGGACCGTGAAGGTGCTACAAAAGTGGAAGTCTTGCGTCAGTGGAGGGGCTTGGCAAAAATGGATGTGCTGCCACACTACTGGTCCAGCAACAGTGAATATCATGAGACAGTGCATTTGCAGTGACAGTGGAGCTCCAGCAACTGTGGAATTTTTGTGCCAGTAGAGGTCCTGCAAATTCTAGCTGCTGAGAGGGTCTATGTCCTGCAACCTTGTTGGTCCTGCAACAGTTGAGGTACTGCAAAAGTGTAAGTCCAGCTACAGTGGATATCCTGTTATAGTAGAGGTCCTTTAAATTGACCTTGGTGAGACAGTGGACGTCCTGTGATAGTGGAGGTCCTATGACACTGGAGGGGCTGGAACACTGGAGGTCATGCCAAAATTGCAGTTCTTGTAATGGTTGCGGTGTTGTGACAGTGGAAATCTAGCGACAGTGGACATTCTGTAGGACAGTAGAGGTCCTACAATATAAAAGTCCTTGGACAGTGGAGGTACTGACGCACTGGAGGTCCTGTGAGAACGGAGGTTCTTATAACAGCTGTGACACTGGAAGTACAGAAAATGTAAATGTCCTCTGATAGGAGAGCTCCAACAAACTGAAGTTGCTGAGAGACAGGAGGTCCTCCAACAGCAGCGGTCCTAAGACAGTAGAGATCCTGTAACAGTGGAGAGGCTGAGACCCTGGAGGTCCTTTGACAGTGGACTACTTTGTAACAATAGACGTGCTATGACAAGGGGGTTGTACAATAGTAGAGGTCCTTGTTATAGTTGAGGTACTCCAACAGTGGAAGTTTAGGGACAGTGACTTCCAGTGCCCATAAAGGTCTTGCAATTTGGAGGGTCTGAGACAGAGGAGTTGCCTGACCACAGACGCCCTACCACAATATTGGTCCTTTGACTGTGGAGGTCTTGGGATAGTTCAGGTGCTGGGACAGTGGAAGTTCTGCTACAGGGGTTATCAAAGTGCATGCAAAGAAGAAGCAATGGTGCCAGCCAAACATGACCATGGCAAATATAATGAAGTTTTTCATCCACCCCAACATCATCTTGCTTCTCCAATTGAGTCTGAGACAATTCTAATAACTTATCGTGAAACTGGTTGAAATTTTAGAGCTTTACAAATACATCTGAAAATCTTTCCACCGAGAGGAGGAAGGAGCCAAGGAAATATTTAGGCAAATGTTAGCAGGCTTTATCTATGGCTATGGGCACTGTATAAGTTCACAGTGACCCGAAACCAGATTATATTTTGTTAGAGAAGAACGGAAAAGTCAAAAGCATCGACTTTGGCCTTCAACTCAAGACAAACCTGGGCAAATGCTGAACTGGCAGCATGTTGCTTACCCTATTGATGCACCTGATCTCTTCCTAGGACAACTTTATGATGGTGCAAAAAAAAAAAAAAAACAACGTATGGATCTTAGGAGTAGGCTTATATTTCACTGTTGTATTTGACTCTGTTGTCATACAACAGTTCAGAAGACAGGTTGTAGCAGGTGTGTACCCTGTTCACTGTGGGGTGTCAGAAGAGGCAGCTTAGCCTCTTAATAAAAGTCAATCCGAACTATGGGCTGACAGTCACAGAGGTGATGATGTACCCCTGGTCAATGAAAACTGGAAGAGGTTCACAAATCCTTATGAAGAAGTGATCCCTCTCATGCCAGATACTCCAAAAGAGGAAGAAACGTAATATATTGAGGTTTGAGGTAAAATTTTATAGATTCATTGCATCAAAAAGGTATAACCAGAATATGGCATCCTATTGCTTAATGTAACAGCAAGTTATACACAGGAATTGCTTCACAACACAGGCTCAGCAGCTTTGTCCAGTTACGGTCCCATTCTCTACCCTTGCTGATTTCCCTCTAGGACTAAATAGGAACAGAAGTGAACACAACATAGACTCATCTTCCAATGACCTAGTGTCTCCCTATGATCATAAGGCTAGTCAAAGAGGAAGCAAAGAGCCATTGGGCATGCCCTTCTTCTTTTCAGGACACTCCCGACAACACCCACAGTGAACAAAGCATACATACACACCAGAAGTGTCCTGTGTCTTCACTCAACCATTAGCCACACTTAGAAGAGCTGTAGCAACGAGAAAACAGAAGACAACCTACTTTCCTGCTGTCTCTCAGCAGAGAGCAGGACATTCCCCAGCTGGGGATTTCCCAGAGGCATTAAAGGATGAACCAATTACAATGGGGAAATTCACTGATGAAGTTGTGTGGCTGCTTTCCTTCAAGAATAAAACCTTACAAGGGGGTGGAGGAAGAGTTTTCTCCCAGAAATGAGGCCAAGGGAGATTGTCCAGAGAACACGCAGATGGCAAAACCCACGTGCCTTTGTACTTTGTCCTTCCCAGTTTGCTCTGTGCTCATTCTTCCTCTGGCTCTGTTTTCCTGTTCCCCATAATTCTTACCTTCTTATATCCTCTAAGTATTTTATGATTCTTCCCCCAACCCAAGCCTTCTCCCTCTTCTGGATTTCTTCTCTTCCCAGCAAGGACTCAATATGACTGCTGTGTAGCCCACTCTAGAGCGTGGTGCAGCTGAATGCATCCATTCACCTGAAGTTTATCACACTCTAAAAACACCAGCTTCCACAAAGTGAGGTGGAGAGTGGTATGAGCTCATGAAATCTTCCATAGGTTAGTGGTCCTAGCACACACGGCATTTATCACAAGAGCTATAGAACAAATTCTTATGCTTTCAAAAGTAGCATCACATTTCATTCAGCCTCAAATATAATAACCAGCAATGACTTTGAAAAATTGAAATTACAGTTGCTGCAACAGTGCAGATCCTGTGAAGAGGTAGGTCCTGCAACAGTGGAGACACTGAAATGGCGCCGGTTCTGTGACAGTGAAGGTCCTTTGAAAGTGGAGGCACTGAGATCGTGGAGGTCAATCTACCTACAGGGGAGCTGCTGCACAATTGAAGGTTCTGCTACAGTGGAGGTCCTGCAAAATTGGAATTGCTGATACAGGGGTATTCCTGTCACTGTAGAGATCCTGTGGCAGTGAAGTTGCAGCATCATGGGAGATCTTGCTTCAGTTGATGTCCTGAAACACTGTAGTTGCTATGGGAGGTGCTACGACAGTGGAATTCCTGGGATAGTGGAGGTGATAGGACAGTGGGTGTCCTGAGACAGTTGTAGTGCTCCTACAGTGGAAGTCCTGTGACAGTGGAGGTCCCGCAATAGTAGTGTTGCTTGGACAGTCCAGTTCTTGGACAAAGGAGGTCCTGTGACACTTGAGATGCTGAGACTCTTGAGCTCCTGAACAGTAGAAGTGCTGTGATAGTTGAAGTGTTGAGACACTTGTGGTCCTGTAACAGTGGAGTTGACACACAGACAGTGGACTTCCTGAGGTAGTGGTGGTGCTTAAACAGTGGATGTCCTGTGACAGAGGAGGTCCTGCAATAGAGGAAGAACAATATATGCTGGCTGATGACCCAGAGCTTCCAGAAAATAGACCACCAACCAATATATATCAGAGGATGGCATTATTTGAAACCAAAGGGGTGGAAGGCCCTTGGTCCTGTGGAGATGTGATGCTCGAACGTAGGAGGAGGCTGGGGTGGTGGGTTTTGAAAAGTTGGGTGAGTTGAGGAGCAGCATCATAGTGGCACAATGGAGGGAGGAGGGAGGAGATGTAGGAGTGGGCATTTGTGGATTGGCACCTAGAACGTGGGACATCATTTGAGATGTTAAAAACAGTGGAAATGATAAGGTTTACATTGTCTGACCCAAACCTAAGGGATATTACATGAGGAACACAAAAACCTACAGGTGCTCACCAACAATCAGATAAAATTTGGCCTTTGGCGGTATACTCCAAAGAAACTATTCCAAGATCACTGTTTTTTGTTTTTTCAAACAAAGTTTAAAACTCCTAAGTGTACTCTCAAATCTGCCCTAATTTGCATAAATCGGTCAAAACTGTTGGCTTTGTAAACACTTCTATCTTGTCCCAATAGTCACATGCTGGTCATCCCAACAACATGATACTTGTCAAGGTGGGAGTCAATCAACATGGGATCCTTGTTCCAACTCGGCATGCAGACCCTCAGCTCACCTTCTCTCTCTCACACACACACACACACACACACACACACACACACACACACACACAGGAGAGAGAGAGTGACAGACAGACAGACAGACAGACACACAGACAAAGATTCACAAACACATGCACACACACACAGAGACACACACACCCATGAGAGAGTGATAGATCGAAAGTGAGGTAGAGAGAGAGAGAGAGAGAGAGAGAGAGAGAGAGAGAGAGAGAGAGAGAGTTCTTATCATCTACTTTCTAATGCATATTGTGTGCTCTTTGAGTTGAGCACAGAGACTTGCGCATGTAAACCAGTCTTGTACACCGAGGAATATTTTCTGATCAGTATTTTCTCTTCTTCATGCAGTTCTTAAATTATCTTTAAGAGAGTGTAGGGCATTGACCTACCATGAAATCTTGGACGTAAAGGTACATTTTAATACAAAGCTTACATATCACTTACAGATGACTCTAGTAGGAAGTACATTAAGTTCAGAATCATTCAATCAGAGACCCTTAATGTATATACCCCATTCTCACTGCCTTCACTTAACCTCATGTTTGGACCACTGTTCCTAGCTGGAGATTCCTGTTTATCTCCCAGAATAAAAGGGTGGCTCCATGCTTAAGTGGAACAGGAGATTCAAGGTGGGACTGTTGGGTGACATTACAGTGAACACCAGGGACTGCGCCACAGAGGCGGGTAGTGGCCCTTTCTTTCCTCCTGGGGAATCATTTTCTACATTGTCCTGAGAAGGGAAGGATCCTCTCATTCTAGCAGATATTCTGGATGACACAAGGAATGTGAATAGATTATGAGATCACTTTTCCACATTTCTTTCTGAGGCAGAGACCCTTGAGACCCTTGGCTCAGGAATAACAGTTCCAGATAGCAAGGTGAGGTCAGTGTGGGCCCTGTGTTCACCTATGAATAGTTATTTATGTTAATCACCAAATCTTTGAAACTTACAGCATGTGAGAGAAAAGTGTCCCAGGAGTCTCAGCTAAAACTAATCAGTGAGTTTTTAAGAACAAGAACAAGTAGGAAATTTAAATTCATGTGATTGCTACAAATAAAGCAAGACACTGTCACTAGATCACCTTTGTGTAAGGGCCCTGACGACATACACAACTTAAGATGTGAAGTGCTCAGCTAGCAAGCTTCGTGGCATGAACCCAAGACACAGTTTCTCTGTGTCTCATCACCTCTGAAGCATGGTCCACAAACAATGGCAACAAACCTTCTCTTCCTCAGAGTTCAAAGTTACCTTTACTGTTAGTGATAGTTTCACAGTTAACTAACCTCTACTGGATAGACAGCTTTGACTAACCTTCTCTGAGCTTCTCCCAACCATGTACAGATGGTACATCCCTCTGCACATGAGGCCTGTTCCTCTCAGGCCTGCTGGTCTCCTTCCCAGAATAGAAACTGGATACCTTTCAAGCCTACATTCTTAAGTCATCTATCAACTTTGGGTACATGATAAGCACAACATGACATTGGGTGCCAAATAACACTTTCCTACCTGACAATGAATATGGTCCAGGGGTACCAAACATGGAAACTGGTCAGGTAAGGTCAGTTAACCCCCATGCTATCTCCATGTGGAGATGAAGATTGACACACCTTCCCAAGCACACTTTCTCAGCTGTCTCAGCCCACACAGCAGTCCTTTGCTGAGCTTCCTTACTCCCAGTGACTGATGAGAGTACATGAGAAGATGCCTGAGTTCTGGAAAACCCTGGGCCCCATGACCCACAGTAGCAGCAGCTTCTGATCACAGGTGATTTCAGGAACTGAAAATGCCTAATGTTCCTGTGTTGATTTGAATATGCTCAGCCCAGGGAGTGGGACTATTTGCAGATGAGCCCTCATTGGATAGGTGTAGCCTTGATTGAGGAAGTGTGTCACTGTAGATGTGACCCTTACGTTCCTTGTCCTAGCTGCATGAAAATCAGTTTTCTAGTAGCAGCGTTCAGATGATGATGTAGAACACTCAGCTCCTCCTGTACCATATCTGCCTAGATGCTGCCATGCTCCCACCTTGATGATAATGAACCAAACTGCTGAACTTGTAAACCAAACCCAAAGCAGTGTTCTTCTTATAAGATTTGCATTGGTCATGGTGTCTGTTAATAGCAGGTAAACCCTAAGTAAGTCACTTTCTACCACAGATTACGAGGTTAATTGAGTGATGTCTTCACCTGAGGAGACATGGCCTCTTATTAAGGTTCTAATCTCCTAAGTAATTGCAGGCTCTCTTCTGGCCTAGGCATTGGCTAAAATATTAATCTTCCCAGTGTCTTTTTCTCTGTAAACTATACATTTTGCATTTCTATTTGCCCCATTTACTCTTTTTCATTGAAGTCCTATAACCTCAGTATAACAGAGGCCATACTGGGCTCTCTTCAAATTTTCATCGAAGAAATTTGTTTATTACTTTTTAATTTAGCCTCAGGTAGGTTTTTACGATGTGGGCTGAAGGAAGCCACATTTTTGTAAAAGCATCATACAAATTATCCCAGGCCAGTTACAAATATTATTGCCTTCTGAATCTCCTTGTCCTGTGCTTCCACATTCTGGATAGGTCTTGGCACTCCTGACTCCCAAGCTCCTGCCAGTATACCCCATTAAACTAGAAGTGGCACTGGGCCACTTCTAGTTCAAAGTTCTGAATTCTTGCATATTTTCCAAAACAAGTAACAAGCACAAACTGGCATGGTCAGGTATCACGGAGCAAGAGTCCGCTCTATCACATCCCCTTCTGCATTAGTTACATTTGTATTTCTGTGACAGAAATGCCATGAGCACAGCAAACTATAAAACATGTAGGCGATTAGTGATCCTATTTCACAGACCACCTGTTACCACCTAAACGGTGGAAGGAGCAGGAAGCAGAGGACTCACATCTGGAATCACAAGTACAAAGCAGAGAGTGCACAGGGAGTGGTGCAGAGCACTAAAACCTCAAAGCCCAGCCCCACTGGCATTCTTTCTCCAGCAAGGGCACACCTCCTGAGTCTTCCCAAACAGAGTCAGCAACTGGGAAAGGAGTACTCAAATGCCCGAGACAGTGGAGGATAGCTCATGCAAAATGTCATGATGATTCAGGAATTCGAATCAGTAACAGAGAGAACCTTCACTCTGGGTCAATGTGTGTTGCTGCAAAGCCAGCAAGCTGCTCTCCCTCCTCTTGAACATAAGATGTGGATTAAGTAAAAATGTAAACAAGCATCTCCATGGAAAATCAACAGCCCTGTTAATCTGGTCATACTTATAGGATAAGTCCAGAGGTGCTGGATACTGAAATCACAGA